>NW_019154085.1:69768282-69797205 GCF_002288905.1 Enhydra lutris kenyoni | reverse complement strand
AAAGGGAAAGGGAAAGGGAAAGGGAAAGGGAAAGGGAAAGGGAAAGGGAAAGGAAAAGGAAGAAAGAAGCCGCACAGCCAGTAAGGCGGACCAGCCATGCAGCAGCAAGTAAAGGCAGGGCAGAGTCTAGAGCACAGCTAAGTAAGGTTAGGAATGGCAACCAGACTGAAAGCATGCTAGGTCCTGCTGTTAATGTTCCAAGAGCTGCTTTGGGATCCCACTTTTCCTGATCCACTACAGTTTCTCTGCCCCCCGGGGCCTGGCTTTGTTTTTTGCTTTTTCGGCATCAACAGGTTCTCTCACATGTGTATCCTTACAATAAAACCATCATTACTTGAAATGATTCAAATGAGCTTAAAATGAAAAGCAGCTAAGCGGGATGAGGAAATAATGAATTCAATACAGGATATGCTATGTATGAGGTGTGGGGCTCCAGGCTGGGGAGGTGCTCATATGAATGTGCCTGCAGGAAGGAGGTGGGTGCTGTGAAAGGGATGTGCGAGTTAGCAACACAGACGGAACCCTCAGATACAGGAAAATGAGGGCGAACAGAGAAAGCCTACCAAGGAGACTAAGAAGCAACAGCCAGAGTGATGGGTAAAGAACCAGGAAACAGTGGTTGGGGACCAAAGCCACAACTCTGGTGTCATTGTGCTCCAACGTAGATACCATCAGCCTCCATAGCGTGGCTGCTTCATTTATTTACTCCACCTGCTTGGGAAAGCAGACTGATTTCCTCACTCTCAGCTTTGATTTCCAATTAACTCAATGAACATTTACTGAGAACCGGCTTAGGCAAAGCACTATAATGTAGGGAATATTTACATGGCAGGGGGTGGCGGGGGCAGCGGGGGTGGGGGGGGGGAGGCATGATTAACTCCCTAGGTTCAAGGGAAAGGGCAGAAAGACCTAGTGTTTATCGTGAGCTCACCGTGGGTCAGTCTGGCACGATGCTAGACACCTGTTCATCTTGCTTAAACCTCTCAATGACCAGTGAAGAAACTGTGGATAATCACAAGCTAAAAGAAGACAAAACATGGCTTTTCTTCCAAGCAGCTTCGGTTAGTGACCGTGAAACCCTGCTCTAAGCCCCAATATGGAACAGAGTAACAGCACATGCCTCTGGGGCTGTCGTGAGTATTACATGTGTGTGACAGACTGAATGTTGGTTCCCCCCAAAATTTGTAAGTTCAAACCTAACCCCCAGTGTGATGGTACTTGGAGGTGGGGCCTTTGGGAAATGATTAGGAGCTCTCCTGAAAGGGACTGTGCCCTTTCTCGGTGCCCAGAGAGCTCCCTCGCTCTTCCCACCAGGTGAGGACACGGCGAGGAGATGGTCATCTATGAACCAGGAAGCGGGCTCGCACCAGACACCGAATCTGCTAATGCCTTGACCTCAGACCTCCCAGCCTCCAGAACCGTGGGACAGCAGACTATTTAGAAACCACTTCGTCTCTGGTATTAGTGGCCCAAAGGGATTAACACAGTGAGATAATACTCACGCAATTCCTCATACTTAGAAAGTACTGAATACAGTGGAGCTGTTGCTGTCATTGTCACCACGGTCCACCTGCTTGTGAGGGGCAGACCTACTTTTAGTCCCAGGTGTTCAGACTGAACACTCTTCCACTATACCCCATTACAGGATATGAGGATGACGGATGGATCTGTCAAGAACCACGATACAAGGCAAAACATAGGCGAGGGGGATGGGGGGGGGTCCAAAAAACCTGGTTCTGGTCCTGTCACCTCTTCCACACTCTGCCCAAGTCACCTGTCCTCGGCTTCCCCAACACGTCCCCCACTTCACCTGATTATCCTGCAGCTCAAATGACACTGTGCCCAAAAGCATTTTGTTGACTGTAAAAACGTATGAAGATTACAGTTTGAGAGAACTGGGAAAGACAAGTCGAGTTAAGCTTTGTGAGGGACTTCTGGATATCCAAGATCAATTTTCCATGCAAGTACATGCTTGGGAGGGGTCCCACTGGGAACACTTTTCACCCCCACCTTACTTGGGCAGTAACCTTGTATCAGGGAACACCTGAGCTGGGCTCCAGAGGCAGATACGAGGATGCCAGGAGGAGAGGTGTGAGAGGGACAGGGACACAAAACCACAACCACATCACTAATTTCCCTGTGGGTCTCTCTGAAGGAGCCCAGATGCCACAGCCCCACAAATCCTCTTCTGGGCCACCTGGGGTGTTGGTGCCATCTGTGGCTACACTGAACTGACTGAAACCCTCATAATTAGCCACAAACTAGTGAAACAGAAAGCTAGGGAAAAGACCACATCAGTGGAAGTTGCCTTAGCAGATGAACTGAGACCACCCAGAAAGGCACTTAATTCTGTGGAGTTTAACAAATCTTAGCATACAGTATTATCAATAACAAATAGAAGTAAACTCCAAATCAGACCCTCTAATTCTGAAACAGAAACCAACTACAACAGACAGCAGACAGCAGACATAACAGTTATGAGCACATACTGCACAACAGATATCACTGGCTAAGAAGCACATTTTATCAGTCTGAGGTTCAGAGAACTGTTGTCAGAATGATTCCCCAGATTCTGTTGTGATTTGCTATGATTTGATGAATTGCATTTATGGAGGGTCCACAGGCAAGGGAAAGAGTGTTGGGATGTAGCCCCTGCTCTCGTGAAGCTTACTTCCTAGTTAGGGATTCATATGAAACCACAGCAACAAAGGCAGAATATAAAGAGTGCTAAATCGTGTGACTCCGCCCCCCCCCCCCAACTAGAACAGTTGAGCATTTGGCAGATACCCGTGAAAGCTGGAAACATCAAGGACATCTCCAGAGAGGAGCCAGAATTTGAGTCGGAGCTTGGAAAAGAGGACTTTTCACTTAATGGGAATAAGCACCTGACACAGTCGGTGCTTAATCAGTACTTGTTGGATTTGTTCAACACTGTTGAACAAGCATCTGTGGGTGGGCATGAGCAAGATGGTTGTCCAGTAATGTCATACTGCCAAACCCCATTCCCCTTCTTCCTGGATCAACATCCCCAAGGAACAGCGTTCAAGGTAATACCATTCCCACTCCCAAGTGAAGTGGGGAATGAGGGTCTGGGGAATGAGCAGAAAGGTCCTTATAACACAGAGAACACAATCACTCCAACCATTGTTCCTTACAGATACCTAGAAGTAGACCTTCAGGTGTCTGCCTTCCAACCTGCACCATTTCACTGATGTCGGTCCCTAAGTCTCATGGGCAGGTGCTCTGCATCATGCTCAGAGGAGCCTGTAAATCCTTGGGATTCGTGGAATCCCTGTTAAAATTCTGCATAAATGTCCTCGAACAGAAAAATCTACTCATTACACGAATTAAAACACAACAAAACCCTTGCAGTGTTATACATATCATGCAAAAAGAATGACACGTACAACTATTCTATAGATTAAACAAAGCAAAGAGATAAAGACACAGAAGGAGCCACAGGACTGGCATGGTTTACAAGCCAAACACAAAGAAAGAGGAATATCCTCTTGCCATATGACTTTGTCTGTTCATAGACAAAAGTCCACAACTTCCTTTCAACATAAATGTGTGATCAATTTCCATGTTCAGAAACACAAGTTTTAGGAACTCCGAATGCATCTGAGTATCTGGCATTCCCCCTTCCAGCAGAGAGCTACATAGATTTACAGAGCTACAGGAATGGTCACTCTGCAGAAGAGAACACTAAGGACCAGAATGGCTAGGTGACTGCTCAAAAACAATAACGACAGTTAGATTTAGAGCCAATCTGCAGAATGCACATGTTTCTTCATGTGCATTCCCTAGAATTTTGCTTTTTAATCAGTACTCAGCATTTCTCAGTGTGGTCCACAGAACACAAGGGCCTGGGGTGTATGTACTCTCTGGAGAGGAAAAGATATTTCATGGTCAGATAAATCATGGAAAGGCTGGATTAAAGCAAATTCAGTGGGTTTTTTCATTTACTCATTTGAACTGTAGAATTCCTAGGACTTGTAAAAGCTTCCACGGGGGAGAGGAAAATGCTGCTCTGAGCCATGCAGCTTCTCAGATATTTCATGGGCTGGAATGGCTTTTATATTATGTGTCTCAGTTTTGTGGGGCTTTCTTCCTCTCTCTGTAGAACCATCTACACCAAGCACAGAAGACATAGGAGGTGGAGTCTCTTGGCCCTGAAACAGTTACAGCTTAAGGATTTTGTTTCTCCTTCCTAGGCACCCAAAGCGCAGGCAGCAGGGATCCAGCAGTGATCTGAGCTGATTGATGGCATGGAGAAATCTGGTTCATCCCAACCGCAGGCAGCTTGCACAAGCTGGGATGGCTCCCCCCTGCCAAATGGATCTTCTACCTGTCGGATCAGACCCAAGTCCCTGACAAAGAGCTGTGCCTGGAGCAGAGGGAGGAAAAAAAGGAGGAAGAAGGGGCTTTTTCCTTGCTGTCTTTGGAAGACTTTGTTCACTAGCTCCTAAAATGCCTCTTACTCTGCCATGGAGTCAGCTCTGTTTCTATAACGGTATTAACTATTTTCCTCATCCAGGGACCCTGGGAAGAGAGACGTGTTTCTGGCTCAGTGACATTACCTGTGTGTCTTGTTACTGACCTCTGTGGCCGAAGTCACAGGGGTGCTGAACAACAGTACACGGAAAGGTCTAGATCCCGGAAATAGCTTTCGGCAACCACTGACAGGTTTCCAGAGTTAGAGCTCCTCCTGCTGGCATCCAAAGCACCCGGTAACCCTGTCTGGAATTATTTGATTCCCGTCAAGAGTGAGAAGCCCTGATTGAGTCAGCTTTCAGCCACTTTATTCTCATATCGTGGCTTTTCCCAAGGACTTGAGCTGACATCGATTTTTTGTGAGTCTTAATTCCCTTTGCCCACTTCTCCTTTACTGAAAGACTGTCCAGTTTGCCTGGTCCACATAGAACTGGACTCCTCTAGGTTGGGGATTTAGATTTGGGAAATTCCCCAAATTAGAACCTGGAAATCTTCTAAGACAGGTTTCTAATTATAAAATTACATTTCTCAAATATCAGATGCTTTTCACTTCCCATCTAGATGGAAGAAAGAAGAAAGAAAGAAAGAAGAAAAGAAAGAAAAAGCCCTGCTTTTCTATTACAGGAACAAGACGTGTCTTATAAACTGTTTCCTTTAATTATGATCCAGTAGATGGCGGGGGGGGGGGGATACCTCAAAAAAGTTCCCCTCTGGAGTGAGGTCTATAGCACAAACGTTGAGAATCTGGTTTCACTCTGCTCTGATTGCTAAGCCTTCCCTTGCTATGGAACCCTGTGGTTTCTACCGAGTTAAATGAATAATAAACCTTCCCTCATTTCTAACTTCATCTTCAGAGCCCAGACTTTCCCGAATCCTTGGTGGTTGAATAATTTCATGACCCTTGATTTGGGGAATTCCTGCTAGATAAAGCTTTAGTAGACAATCCTATTTTAAATTGAGAATTTTGTGTATCTTTTTACTTTCCAAAAGGGAAGATAAAGGGAAAGAAGGAAGGAATAGAACCAAGATGCTCTGAAACCGGTATCTAGCTTTATGGAGCAAGGTTTTCTGCTGGTTTCCATCAGATGATGACCCACTGACACAGAATCTGGAGACTCCTTAAGACCTTAGAATCAGAGAGTATTTTTGCTGTGTTTCCTTTCTCTAAAGATGGAATGTGTGCCCATTTGGGAGCTCACTGAAAATAAGAAACAGAAAGACACCAAATGCAAAAACCTAAATAAAGGCATACCTCCTTCAACCCAATGAATAATTATTCAGATTTATAAAAATGAATAATAAGGGAGCAAATCTTCATTTTACAGAAGGATGCACCATGAGATTCCTTTACATTCCAAATTCCCCTGATGCATAAAACATATGATTAGATTTAGAAAAACTTGATTTACACTTTTTTTTAGGAAAACATCTTTGCAGAAAGATTAGGTATGATTAGATGCAAGAGCTCTTCTCTCTGGAGGGAAAACAAATGAGCTTAGCTAACAGGAGATGGTAGAGTTAATAACCAAAAACTCTTCATGCCATTTGGGAGAGTTGATTTCAATTTTGTGGAGTTCTTAGAGATTTCTTAGGCAACTCCAAATGACTGCTCACAGGGATGGAAACAGAACTCCTCCAACGGACTGCCTTATATACTGGGTGGTGGTAAGCCTTTTCTGAACTTAAGAGTTCTAGAAAAGTGTGAATATAGCAGCAGCTGGGAAATGGTGGAATCTGACCCCATGCAAGGCAAAGGGAATCTGCACACTAGCCTTGACAACTGACGTACTCCCCTTTCCTTCTGAACTGTTGCCCCTCCACTGCTGTGAGGCAAACACTGTCAGATGAGAGACAGACAGACAGACAGACCTCTGTGGCATTGAGACAGTATGGCTGAGACTAAAAGAAGAAATCTGTTATTCCAAATTAATCAATTTGTTCCAGAGAGGTCTAAGAAGACTCTCAGAGCTTGCAGAATAGAGCTGTTTTTTCTAGCTGCAATTCTCATTCTTTCCACAGACATGCCTCCCCACAAAGTCCTGCCACATAAAGGACAAACAATATGGCCAAGTCGATGATGTGTAGGATGATCTCTCATCTAGCTCCCCGAACAGTCAGAATCCACTTCATTTTTTTTAATCCACTTCATTTTTAAATTTATATTCAAATGGTAATTTGAATATGTAATTTGGTAATGGTAATCAGCCATTCTAACCTTAAAGGAAAAAACCCAAAACTCAGTTTATACGCTGTCTTTTTAATAAATACTACCCGGATCCAGTTTGAAATGTCTAAAAATCTCTGTCACAATGTGGCCTAATCCCGGATGTGCTTGTAGCTTTCTGATTTGAAAAGGAGCTCTACAAGTCTGTATCTAGGTTCTCTTCTCCCCCGTTTTTTTTCTCCCCACAGCAGCACTCTTTTTCTCCCCTCTCTTAGACTTAAAGCCACAATGCCGTTAAAACCAACACAGATGTCCACTTCTGTTCGTGCCCATCTCTCTTCATGCTACAGTATCTGTTTATGATGGTGATGCAGCACACTTACAGCTCATGAATATTTGATACTGAATTAAACCATTTGTCATTCTATTACATAAAGAACACAATTTAGTTCAGAGCGAACCATTTGAAAGAGAACTCATTATTATGATACTACGATTTTATTTTATTTTATTGGAGTGTTTTGATTGTCAAATAGACAATACATGTCTTTCTTTCTCTCTCTGTTTTAATTTTTTTTTTGTCTAAAAGATGAAACCCTGCCTTTTACTTTGCAAACTACATTGCTTGTTTTCATTTAAATAAGGGAAAGTATTTTTCTAAAATATTAAATTGTTTAATTTGGGACAAATGGAATAATAATGTTTTGCAATGAGATAGTGCTTCAAAAACCAGAGAGGGAACATGTGCCCCCTCTAAAAAGGGGGGGGTAATGTTTGTATTTAATAACAATTCAGTTAAAAGACAGTTCAGAAAACCAGCAGCGGCCCAAGTCAGAATGTTTGTCAACATAAAGTCTGTAATTGTGTTCTGCATACGTTGTTTTAATGATATGGACCCATGCAGACATGCATGGACACATTATAAGTGCTCGGTCATTATCAACATGACTGCTCCAACAGAATCACTAGCTTGTGCATCTGCCCAGGGCCCCTACTGTGAACAATGATGAAAATAACCTGGGGTTTCACCGGGCAAGCTGGACAAGGCAACGGGTTCTTGCCCTCCCCACCCTACTTTGTGGGGACTTCTGTAAGGGGTTTCCGGAGCTAAACTAGGTGCAGGTAAGAAACAGTGCCTCTGGAAGGCCTGACCTTGTGTGTCCTGTACCCTACTGCCCTCCTGACAGTGACACTGGGTAGCCTGTTCCATAGCCTCATAACTGGTAAGGGGATATCACTGGCAGTGAGTGAACAGAGATGCTCGGAGAGAAAGATCTGTAAACACAGGGATGGGAAATAGTTCACAGTAGTGGCAAGGCACGTGTGCTCTTTAGTACAGTCATCGATTTCATTTAACAGAGCATTTTCTTGTTTGATTTTTCTTTTCCCCTTAATTTGACAAAAGCAAAGGAGGAAATGGCTTTACAGATTAAAAAAAAATAGCCAATAAAACAAATCAGTCTACATAAGCCACTCTGAAACCATAAGGATTTTTCCTTTAGTTTCAATAACTTTTAAGACGTGGGCACATAAGAAATTGTGTTTAAGGTAGAGAACCAGTTGTCAATATGCCGTTTCAGTGTGACTTCCCCAAATATTTTCATTTCTTCATTTTCCTCCCGGTAATAATTATTTTTTGTCCAAGAGTCAAACTGCTTTACAAAAGTCCACGGTGATATTCAGCACACTCAGCATTTGCTGGTTCTCATTCTAATACTGAACATGACTTTTTTTTTTTTTCATTCAAATGCTTCCTTTGTTATATAATTTAAATGAACCCACCTTTATACATAACTAGGACAAACAGACCCTTGCATCCTAATTTACTGTATAAAACACCAAAAATATTTAGAATTCTGTTTTCTCTTACATTTGATGATTCTTCTGCATAACATTCTTTAAAAACTACCAGAAGCACATGAACTATCTCTGACATTACTCCCAGAATAGCAGATAGCTCTCTGTACCTTTCCAGAATAGAGAACAATACTAGTCAAATTTTGCTTTGTCTTCAATAATCTATTTTATCTCAATAGGTACTGTACATATGTTTGTGATGATTTTCCTCGTGGTCATTATATGGTAATTTCCTGCGTGCATCTAAATTGAACATATAGAATATCCAGTCATTACAATTTTTTTTATATTAGTTGCCCCTTACTGTCCAAAAGGTAGTATTTATATTTTAAAGATTAACAGCAACGAAAGCTGCAGTCATGGAGTTGTTTATAATGAAGTCTCTGTCTCCACTCCAGGACTGTACTCGGTGTGTGTGTGTGTGTGTGTGTGTGTGTGTGTGTGTGTGTGTGTGTGTTGGTCGGTCGGTTGGTTTTGCTAATTTGAGGACCCAGTGTCCTCAACTACAAAATGAGGAAGTTGAATCCAATTACATGATTTCAAGGTTTCTTACAATTCTGCTGCAATCGGAAGTTTGGTTTATAAAACAAAGTTTGGCTTACTCTGGTAAAATAATTTAGGCTAATGCCTCTGTGTGGCCTCATCAGCCACCTGGTGTCACTGTCAGATCACCTGGTGGGTGTTGCTGCCCTCAGGAAATGTGGGGAGGACTCTGGGGTTTGACGCTGTTGGCTGGGTTTGGTTGTTGCCATTTTTGTTTTGTTTTGGTTTTCACTCAAGTAATTTGATTTCTTTACTTGGCCTTCTTATTGTTCTCTTTCTCTCTCTCTCCTTTCCCATATCCCTGAGTCTTCTTTGAAGCCTGCTTCTTTGCCTCCTTTCTTCTTCCTATCCTTGCAAGAGTTTCCTTCTCAGACTTTCTGCTTATTCACCATTTCCCTCAACTGCTTATTTCGAAATCACTTTAGATTTAGACCCTCCTAAAAACTTGCTTGTTTGCCTCAGTGCTCCAGGGGTTAGAGGATCTTGTTACCTGTCACGGAGTCAGGAGGCAACCCAAGGTAGAAAAGGAGAGTTGGGTTTCATTTACAGAATGTGGACTTCTCATGGTCACGAAGATGAAGATCAAGAGAAGACAAGGTGGTATCATTGTGAGGTGGGTTCTCTAGGGGCTCAGACAGGTCTGAGAATCTTTCAAAAGATAAATACTGGCTTCAGGGAAAGGGAGTCCATTTTTCTCCCAGAAGTCACCTAAACATGGAAAGACCCAGACCTGTGCCTGGCCTCCTCTGTAAGGAGGGTGAGGGCTTCCCAAGGTCCTTGAAGGCACTAAATTAGTGACAGGCACAACCTCATCATGTCATTCCCTGGGACCGGCAAAGACAGAGTGATGGAGCTCAACTTCCTGTTCACTATAGCCCTCCCATCACCGTGAGCAGAAGGCTCTCCATAGCCCCCAACCCAGTCATCTTTAATAGAACAGCTTTAAATGGAATGTAAACAGCCCAGGGATTAAAGATTAATCACACTGAGATTAAATCTCAGGAGAAAGTAAGGCATTTCAAAAAACAGAGTGAAGTATGTCATCAAATAGGATGTAATTGTAAAGGCCAGCACCCACAGAGCAGGAAGAAACAGTTTCTAAGAAATGAGAAAACCACTCTTCCCCATTGTTATTACTGACATTTGATAGTGAGCATGTTTTCTACCAAGAAATCGTGAACAGAATGTTACTCCCCACCTAGTCAGTGCTTACATGACTGACAAGACACAAAGGTCAGAAGACTTTCTTCTCCACCCTGCTAGCACCTGGCCTTTCAGCTGCATATATTAAGAAGAACCTGTCTTGATTCACTGGCAGTTTCCACCTTAAGCTCTAAAAGCCAAAGTCAGTTTGTGCAAATGGGAAGGACTGGCAGAGATTCTCGGATCTCTGGGCCTAGAAGAGGAGGCCCAGGCTGCATCAGAATCCTGTCTTGAGATCCATACTAAACAAGGCTCTCTAGAGCCCCCAGCTCCTCTGAATCAGTCAAGCTCAGTAAACATTTCTTGCAGATCCACTTCAAGCCCAGACCCTGAGGACACTGAGTGGAAACAGTCTGACTCCAGGGTGGGCTCCTAGAGCAGGCAATTGAGATCCAGAACCAGCTCCGCCCAGGCTGGAAGAGCTCCATCACCTGCTAGACAGGGCCCAGTTTGCCAAGGGCTGGAGAACCTCCAGGAGCCCTGTGAGGGCTGGGAATGCCATGAAAACACAGGGTCAGCAAGCAGGTGCTCCAGGTACCATGTGGACTTGAGCCATTTGTCAAACGCCAAAGCATTCTCACCTCCAAATGCAACCTGTTCACCACACATCTACTCCCACACGTTCTAGAAGTGAGCCTGCCAAGATGACCTGAAGACGCTAGAAGTTGGTGCCATCCCTGCAATTGATGAGGGGTTAACAGTGGCCGCAGGTGTGGGAAAAGCCTCTCTGGGGGACAATTTCCTATTTGGAAACAACCAAGTTTCTTTCTTTCTTTCTTTTTTTAAGAGTTTTATTTATTTATTTGACAGAGAGAGAGAGATCACAAGTAGTCAGAGAGGCAGGCAGGGAGAGAGGGGGAAGCAGGCTCCACACTGAGCTGAGAGCCCTATGGGGGGCTCAATCCCAGGAACCTGAGATCATGACCAGTTTCGACCAGTTTGTTTCAAAATCCTAATAAATGCCCTCTTTGAATCCAATATACAAACTCCTGCTCCTGGGGCTGTGCCGCCCCCTGACCCCACTCTGGGTTTCATGGAAGGGGTAGGTTTTGCTCCGTGGTACACAGTGTCTTCTTGTGCAAGCTATCAGTGGTCATAATAAGGCACCTCAGGGGGAAGCATGCAATGGGGGAAGGCGTGGAGTATTTAAGACTTCTCTTGAAGCTGTGGGCACCACTGGGGCGAGAAATAGGCTGTCTTCTGAGATATCCCCAGGCTCTCTCCGGGGCTCAGATCCACTCGCCTTCTTAAAATAAACAAGCCTCATCAATTGTGTGAGCTGAGGTTTTCTTTGCTCTTCACCATTTAGATACCTTATGTGTTTTTACGGCAACCTCCCACCCCACCCCACCCCACCATTTATCACGTCATCTTATCACAGTCTCTTTCGGAGACGCAAATAGCACACTAATGTTTCCTTTTGTTAGGGTGAGTTGTCAATCTCTTCAGAAATGGAACAACTACAGACAGCTCTTTCTTTTGATCATCTTTCTGACACTTGCCTGAGCTGGGCTGATCCATCACAGAGAGCCTGGCTCAGAGGAGAGAGAGGCACACGCCGACAGTCAATCAGTATGGATGTCACTCTGTGTCCATCAAGAAAATATGTGATGTGAACTATCGTGTATTTTATTCTAGTAAATAGCCTTCCTTTTTCCTAAATCTTGTCTGTTTTTCCTGGGCTGACAGCATAAACACAACACCCAGAACTCTGCCATTTTAACACACATGTCTGAAAGCTGACCTGTGTGTGCAGTTTTCAGTGGACTTATGGATGACGAAGAAAGGAGAACACAAACACGGAGACTCGAAATGCCATGCATTTGGCTTAAGAGCACCTTCTTAGAGTCAGAAATGTTCAGGTTTGGTGTGAAATTGCTACAAGGTTACAACATCCACCATCAACTTCCAGCCACTGGCAATCCTCTCATAGACAACAGTCACCATGTTCCAGATGGAGAACAATCAGAAGACTTTGGAGAATTATAGGGGAAAGCTAGGAACATAGAGCCAGAAAAATATAATGTAGTCATTTCTCCAAATGAGTCTGTATACATCAGCCTAGTTCAAGCCCCAAACTTTTTTTTGGAACGTTTTCTTCCCATGTGATGGGTGGGAAGAGAGGGAAAGGCATGTGGAATCAAGAAGTTAGGGAGGCTGGGATGGAGAAGGGAAGAAGAGATTTTGTATTTACATTTTTGTACTGGGTAAGCAGGCCAAGCACTAGCTATGGATTGCCCCATTCCTTTCTTTCTAAGAATAGAAAGGATTTAAAAACAAAACAAAACAACCCACTAACTACCTATTGTGACTATCCCTGAGCCTGCCTAAGATCTGTGGCTAGAATTATTAACCAACCATGTGAGACATTTAGAGTAAATATGTAGGATTTTAAAGAGAAAAATCTGGGGCGCCTGGGTGGCTCAGTGGGTTAAAGCTTCTGCCTAGGGCTCAAGTCCTGAAGCCAGAGTCCTGGGATCAAGCCCCGTGTCGGGCTTGAGCCCCGCGTCGGGCTCTCTGCTCAGCCGGGAGCCTGCTTCCCTTCCTTTCTCTCTGCCTGCCTCTCTCTGTCAAATAAATAAACAAAATCTTAAAAAAAAAAAAATTAAAAAAAAAAAAAAAAGAAAAGTCTGTAGAAAACCTAGATGTTCATTGATAGAAAATGGTTAAACAATTACAGGGACTCATACTATGGAATCGTTCAATGCCATTCAAGAATGGCACAGATATCTCTTGGTGCTCTGCTATAGGGGTGGAAATATTTTCCCTTCTTCCCTCCCAGGTTCTTTAACTGATCTAATAATTAAAGTGACATAAAACAGATGAACAGGAGAAATTTTTAATTTTGTATGTACAAAAGTCCCAAAGATAGGTGACATAAGGGCACGTCAGGCACTTGAGGCTTATGTGCCATCCTGAACTGAGGAATGAGCCAGGGCCCTGGGCCTTCAAAGGGGAGGAAGACAATTCACAGGAAAATAAGAAGAGCAGATGTTTGATAATTAGAAGTTTGCCCTGCCATGTAGATAGTTCTTTCAGATAAAAAGTTATCTCTGATAATAGCTCACTTTCTGGGCTAGACCCCCTATCTAAATTCTTTTAGGCAGTTACAGAAGGGGTAAAAGTTGTTCCTGAGTCTCCTGGGTCTCAATGGAATTTAGGATTAATATAATACTCCACATGCCAAAGTGGCATATTTGGGGGTGACATATTCTGCTCCCCTTCACTGCCACAGAGCAATATCCAATTTGGTGTGGAGTGAAAACAAATTTCTGCTTTATCATATGCATAGTGCAATCCCATATTTCATTTCTAAAGAGGATACAAACACCAACTCTTAACAATGACTAACCCTCAGGTAATGAGACCATGAAAGACGAAATTTTATTTCTTTTACTTTTCAGATGTTTGTTTGAATTTTTTAAGACAAGTATTTATCTGCTTGGCTATTTCTTTTAAGCCGGTAAGAAAATTTTACTTTCTTTCATTCATACATAATCTCCTGGGGCAGGAAGGGTTTTAGGAGAGAAAATTCATGTGCTTTTGTTGCTTTGGAGAAGAGGGTCTGTCTGTCCATCTATCTATCTTTCTATACCTTTGGGCAAAAAAAAAAAAAAAAAAAAAAAATTTTTTTTTTTTTAAATCCATGTTTTAAAAATTCCCAGGCAGTCTTTGCTCTCCTTGCCTGAGAAAATTAAGATTTTGCTGTGCTCTGCCACTACAAATGAATTGAACTGAATTTGTTTAAATGGAAGAGAAACTGATTTCTTCTAGGCCTCCCACAAAGATCTAGGGATTCCACGACAAAGAAATAACAATCCCTGTGGCTTCAAGACTAAAAAGAATTCTGTAGAGTTAATATAAATAAACATCCTAATAAAAACCCCTTTTCTTTTAAACACGTATCTCTGAGAATTATTTTTACTTGTCCTTTTGACTGAAAATAAAAGAGGCCTTTAAAAAAAAATTTTTTTTAATGAACCCCTGATACGAAAATTCGGCAAATGTGCCAAGCCACAGCACTGGAGTTTTGTATGAGAGACTCTTAAGTCCTAATATAAAGCAAGGAGTATCACACCAAAAGCCTGGGGTGGGGTGTGGCTAATGCAGAGAAACAAGGGCAGTGATATTCATGGGTTACAGCAGAAAAAAAATGCACTGTGTGTATTCACGGCGGCGCTTTCCAGTCAAGTGGAAGGGGTGACATTACAACAACTTGACTGCATCACAGGACTTGAGCCAGATACCTTATTTTTTTCTTGCTCCTGTGAATTTAAAGACTAGAATGATCTGTGAAGAAAGGAAATGCAACCTGATGAGGATTTTTAAATGACTTCTAAAACCTCCTGACATAGTGAGTAGACCCAAACACACTTTCTGTCCATCCCGCTCCAAGACTGGCCTGGCTTGGGGCTATCGCGTAACAGAAGCCCAGAACACACACACCCGCAGGCACGCACACACGCATGCACGCACACACAGTCCTCCCAGCCGTGCTGTAAGATGACTGCATGCTAGAAAAAGACCAAAAGAGATGGACAACACAAAAATGTGGAAGTATTTACATATTTAATAACAGGAAAATAGGATTACAAAGCCTTTGGGATAAGTTTGACGATAGATGCTTCCTAATGGCAATTTTTAAATACAATCACAAGAGAACAGTGCTAAGTGTCTATCCATGGGGAAGTAGTTTACAAATTATGGTACACCTAATAATGGGATACAGTCATTAAAAATGATGTTTTATGTTTGCTGACATAGAAGGACACTATATAAAGCAGTAATTATATAAATTACATATTTGTAATACTGTAAACATGAGGTTTTATTGATATTTTATAAGGTAACATATAAATATTTTATCATATAAATACTATATAATTTAAAATTTACATTTTATTATACTACATAAAGTGAGAGGATCCGACTGCAATATTCCATGGAGAATTTTCTTTATTTTTGTAAAAATGTCTGATAAATGTAAAACAACTAGTCAACAGTAAAATACAGAGAGAACGGAATATAAAAATGTGATATGTACATTACACATGTTGGAGAGAGACCACGGCAATGGTACTGACTAGGAGAGGGCACAACAGAGTTTGCTATGGTACAAGAAATGTTTTAATCTAGATGATGGTGACATGGATGTACACTATCTTTAAAGACCTTTTAAATATTGAGATGTGTACTTACGATTTGTGCACTTTTCTACATGTATTTTATATCTCAATGTAAAAAAAAAAAAAGCATAGGACCAAAATATTAATCTTTGGAAAATATGGTTGACTTTTATTTTGCAGAGTCTATCTTTCTCTATTAGATTTTTTACAAGAACTACCTATTTCTTTTATAATCTGAAAAAAAAAATAATAAAGCAGTTACTTAGAAGACAAAGTCATAGAGACCAGGATTGCAGTGATTTTTCAGAAATTTTCAGAATGACAGAGTGTCCCACGAGCAGACTCATTTTGGGATTGGCAGTAGATGCAGATTTTCCATATCACTTTTTCTATACATTGTACAAATTTCCCCCAATCTCAACTAAATCAACAGTTTTCACTTCATGGTTAAAAGGTGTAAGTAACATGGAGACCTAATCCTCCTGCCTCATTAGGAAAATATCCAACCAAAAGAGGTCATCAACCAGAGCAGTGTCCAGCCCGGGAGGGAAGTGAATGAGAGAGGAGATGAAGGAAACCCTGTCTCGGATTCCTGCAGCTCTGGCCTACAAGTTGAAGGGCTCCGTTGAGGTGTGTTGCTGTGTACGTGCCAGGTTATGTTTATTTCATGTTCTGAATGATTCCTTTTTAACCTACCAAGTATTTATAGCCCATAGAAACTCAGAGATGAAAGTTTTTCCAATGTGCAAAAGCCACAAATGACAAAATCTTGTTAGAGTGGCCGAAGCCAGGAGGGCTCTCAAGCCCGTGTGTGTGTCTGTCCGTCTGAAGCCCCGTTCATTACGACTGAGCTTTTCTGGGCTGGTCCTCAGCAGAGAATGGGTGACCCTAGGAAACCATTGCGACCACTGTGTTATGAGCTGAAGGAGAGCCATTGAACACAACAAAAAGAATGCTTCAAGGACGCATTGCAACACAATCAGAACCATGCCACCGGCTCTGATGGCTAGGAGGTGACAGCAGGAGGGACACAATTAGGGACAGGAGTGGTTCAATTTAGGGGGAAAAAACCAACAGAAGTATGCTGTTTGTGGGACAAAGAGGCTGAGTTCTAAAGTACCCCCAATAAGCAGCTTCCACAAAAAGCTGACCATGTGCACGTGGCAGGCTCTGCAGACGGCTCTTTCAGCCACACTCAGACCTGGCACTCTAAAAAGAGTCAGGGGCAGCGGGCTTGCAGGCAAGGGAGCGTGGAGCCGCGTGAGAATATGCGTATGCCCTCGCCTACCACAGACAGTCCGGGCCAAACAAAGCTGTGCCTGGCAGGACTGGTGAGTCTCCAGCCTGTTTCTGCCCTCCTGCTTCTTCCCCATTCCCCCTCCCTAGAACTCCCTGCTTTATGCATTCTAAAGTGATAAGCCAGTATAGATCCCCACATCTCATTTGTTCAGCCATTTTGGTTACAGAGCTCAGTCAGCCCATCAGCGCACGCTTTGCCTCTAGACAAAAATTCACAGCAATAAGAGCTTTATAATCTTCTGGTAGTACAGGCTGGAAAAAGCTATGTCCCACCTAGCAGGAATTCTAATGAAGTACATTATACCCTCAACAATGGCTAATATCAAGAATAACTAGGGGAAGATACCAATGAAGAAGACAAGTGGAATAAAGTATGTATTTAACCAAGCCAGTTTCCTGGAATACCAGACCTAGGTTAGGTTAGTCTTTTATAAATATGTTCAAAACTCACCCATGAAAATTATCTCAACCATGCTTTGATATGCTGCTGTGGTAAGAATGACAAGGACGCTCTTTGGTTCTTCATCTCACCAAGCAACTCCTGACCTCAAGAGTTGGGGAAATGGAGTTCATGGGTGTCAAAGAACCAACTGTACCAATACTCTGACCACTGACATCTTTGACTTCTAGAAGGGTTCAGGGTATAAATATTTAACTTCTTTAGCAATTCTTAAAGGCAAATCTGAACGCAGCTCACCATAACATTAGTGAGAGGAATCTACAAAGATCTTTTGGGAAAGATAAGCCCTGTAAATCCTATCAGTTTTAGGAACTATTCAATAGCAATAGGCACAAGACTAGTCTGCCTTGGAAAAAAGAACAGACTTCGAATTAACCACTTTGTAGGCACTTCAAGAACAGTGTATTGGATTCAGGGATTTTGAGTATGCTTGTGTAGTTTGTATACTGAACAAATCCAGGGAGTACCACTCAAATAAACTATGATGTACGAGCTAACCTACTATACATGAAGGTATTGTTTAACAATGAACAAAGTAAATGAATGTTTAGTTTGAGATACTGTTCTCCAGAATCAGTGTTAAGTACTAGCTCTTCTGTTCTCTTCGGCATTCTCTTTCAGTTCTAACGGCGGTGTTATGCTTGCACATGCCTTTATCTTTGTCTATCCAACCCCTGCCCCCAAAGTCCACCTAGCACAGAACAGGTAGTTGGGAGTCTTCACACTGCCACAGAGCAATAAATAGCAAGACTGGTTGTTTCCATGCACTGAATTTCTACTATGTGCTGAGGCCCTTACAGATTGTTAGTCCCTTACAACTAAGAGAGGTTGACTGGCTCCCAGTGAAACTCGGGTCTGTCTGGCCCCAGAGGTCAGTGCTTCTCTCCAGTTCCTCTGACCTTCCACCAGTTCCCGTGGGCATGCAGCACTCTCCAGCCCAGGAATGCCATCCTGCTCCTCCTCTGAGTCCTCAGCTTCCCCATCACTTCCTCAAAATATGTTAGGCCTCCCCAGCACTTTTTCCACATGGATGTTGGGTGTTCATTTGTACTTGTACTTGTGAAGCTGCCAGGCGGGACTGTGCCTGTTACCCACATAACCAGGTGCCTAGTGCCTGGTACAGATAGGGCTTATTAACACCAGATGGATGGATGGATGGATGGATGGATGGATGAATGCATGAGTGAAAAAATGGCCAGAGGGCAGGGCAGATACTAAAATAATACTCCTCTCCAAACTGCTTCTAGTTTAGCCACACGTGATTTTAATTGTGGAGAAAACTCACAAATTGACATCTACACCTTCCTTCCCAAAGTTATTTTCTGAATTCCTATCAGGTGCTTCTATCAGCCTCCCCAAGGAGCCTCCCAATCCCCTCTGCTCTGGTCTCCCAGCAAGGCCCTTGGCTTGCCACTGCTACTGCACCTCCCTCCCCACAGTGGGCTTCCTGACCTTCCCTGGATGATGACATTCCCACCTCACTTCTCACAAGGTAGCCAGCCGTGTTTCCTAGATTGTCTGGTAAAATGCGAGGCTTTCACTGTTCTTAAGTTAATGTGACTCAGTCCCGCCACTAAGTACAATATTACTCATGAGTTCCGTGTACAATGATCATATTATAGTGATATAATACACTGTGACAATCTTGATACTTTAGTCTGACAAGCCAACAAACCTGACAATCTCGTTTTAAGGCATCTGCAATTTAAAGAAAAAAATGTACACTCTAATGTCACTGCACCCTCCCCATGAGAGGAGGGGTTGAACCCGCCTGGAGTACGACATTCTGAGATGCTGTCAGAATTCTTGAAGTTAAACAAAAATCCTCTTGGTGTTACAAGTAAGAAGACAATAGCAGCCACTACCTGAATAGATAGCTGTCACTCCAGACGACAGCCTGCCTGCTATTCAGAGACGGGGCTTTTGAGGGGGACGCTACGCTGAGGCTTCGGTGGGCGTTTCTGCTGGTTTCCAGACTCCAGGTGCTGGTGGGTAGGGGGCCCTCACCTGGCATGGCTGGTCCCTCAGGGGCAGGCTGTGGTTCTGTGTCTGGTGAACAAAGGCTACCAATGTGAACTGACACAGTAGCCCCGTTATAGGATAAGCTGGTATCCACTGTCTATATTAATCCAGAAAACTACAGTACGAAGCTATGTTGAACCATATCTTGTCAAGATTTAATGTTCCCATTTCATTGTTACAGTATTTTTTAAAACTGTGCCTGCCCTCAGATCAACGTATTTTTTTTTTTGGCTTTTTTACATATAGACTCGCAATCAAATTAATTACTCACATCCCTTAAAAACACACATACACACACACACAACTTAGCTCCATACTATAAATAAGAGAGTAAAAATTCTAGCTAGTTCTGAGCCTTCCGAAGAGGAAGATACCCCCAAGGAGCTTGTAAAAACCATCAACTGTGCTTGCATCAGGGAAGGCGCCACACTCAGCGGCTGGTTTTGAAAACGCTGAGCTGAACCTGCACCTTGGCGGGCAGAGTCAAGCCCTCACACTTGAAGGGCGGCATATGTCTGGAATCGTTTTCCAGGCTTAATAAGAAGCCTTGTCCTTCCCAGGCATCAGATTAGTGCTCCTCTGTGACCCCAGCATGCCGACAACTCCAAGTGGCTGAGATGATGCTCACCTTTGGGGAAAAGAATGCTCTAATCTTGGTCCTGTTCGAAGCCGCAAGAACCACCCCCCCCCCCTGCTTGCGTGTCCTTGGTCTTTTTTCTTGTTTGCTTTTGTGGTCTGGGTACACTGATCCTTTCCTGCCTGGGTGAGAGAGCAGCGCCAGGCCTGTGGGGCTCCCTCCCTCACATCCTCATCTGGGTAGCAGGCTTTTTCAACCCCCAGTCCTTCTTCACAGGTAGGAAGCACATCACAACTCATTAGTAATTTACTGCTACAGTAATTTTTATAATTACTGCCAGGAGGCCTCATTAAATTTGATCTAATGAATAAATATTGTATTTTTCAACGTGATTACCAGAACAGCTTAAGCTGAGTGCCATAAACAATTATTTTCCTCACTACTCAGGATGTTGGTGACTATTGATTTTTATTTCATAAAGAATTTACTGCAGTAATACCAATATAAATGACTTCAGGAATAGGCAACATCCCCTATGTCGATTTGCAAGCAACATACAGTCCCAGAAACAGCCGAAGGGGAAGACTGGGAGTCAGGAAGAAAGAAAAATCTGTCCAAAGTAGAGGTGTGCTGTCTGTGGCCAAGGCAAGGCTAGGTGGGGACTTGCTGCGGCTGCTCTGACTTCCGATTGTGAGCAGAGATGGAAACCTGTGATGCCTGGCATGTGGGTAATGAGCTCCCACACTGAACAATAATGCCGGCAGTTGATTTTTGCATTTATAAAATAAGAGTCAATAAATTCTGCTCAGTTTCAAATCTCCAAAGTAAATCATGAAGACCAGGCTACAATAGAGGAGACTCATACCAAACTAGTTATTCATGTGTGTTTCTTTACTTCCATTAATTATCTTGTACTTTCCTCTTTTCCCTTTTCTGGTTTGAAATGTCCTATAACAAAATTCTGAATCTTAACTAGTGGGATGGATATTTCCACATATCTTCTGCTCTTTATTCCACTTACTACCCCAACCTCCTCATGTCTAAGCTGCTGTGAAACATGAAAGGATTTTTTATTTCTCCTTCTCTAAACAAAGCAACAATTTGCTGCCCCAAGTGACCCTCACTTCTCCTGGCTGGCTCACTGACTGCTCTCGTCAGACCTGTTCTCCATCCCAGAGAGGTCATCCTCAACTCTGGCTGCACATTAGAATCATGGAGAAACTTTTAAAACTTGCTGATACCCAAGCCTGCCCCACAGATTGTGATTTGATTGGTCTGGGGTAGGACCCAGCTATAACTCTTCTGTTTGGAACTCACCGGATGATACTGATGGGCAGCCAGGGTCTAAAGCCACAGCCCTGGGGGGCAAGTAGATAAAGGCAGGAGGTAGATAAACCAGATAGGAGCCAGAGCTCCAGGCCCAAGAATACCAGAATGTCCTGTGCATAGTTTTTAATGGGCTGAATTCTGTCTTCCTCAAATATTAAAGTTCTAACCTCTAGTACCTTAGAATGTGACTTTATTTGGAAATAAGGCCTTCTAAGAAGTAATTAAGGTAAAATGAGGTCATATGAGTGGGTTGTAATCCAATATGATGGTGTCCTTAGAAGAAGAGGAGCAGAGGACACAGACAAGCACAAAGGCAAGACCAGGTGCCATCTGCAAGCCAAGGAAACAGGCTTTAGAAGAAACCAACCCTGCCAACACCTTGATCTCAGACATCTAGTGTCCAGAATTGTGAGAAAATATGCTTAAACCACCCAGTCTGTGATAGTTTTTTATGGCCAGCCCTAGCAAGCTAATACAATAGGCTTCTGATTTATGGAGTCTATTGGCTAAGAGTGATTCTGGAGATGGACAGAGCCAGATGCAAACCCAAGGGCTGTCACTTACTAGATGCCTGTGCCTTGATTTGCTGGTTACCTATTGCTGTGTATCAAATGACCTCAAAACTCAGTGGCATAAAACACCTCTTTGTCACACTTAGAGATTCCATGATCCAGGAATTTGGACAGGGCATAATGGGGGCAATTTGTTTCTGTTCTATAATGTCTGGGGCCTCAGCTGGGAGACTGGAAGGTCAGAATGACTCAAGGCCTGTTTTCTCACATATCTGGTGACTGATGCCAGCTGCTGGCTGGAACCTTCATTGGCATTGTTAGCCAGAAAATCAACATATGCCTCTTCATGGAGCCTGGGCTTCCTCACAGCATGGCACTTGGATGCCAAGGGCAAGAATCCCCTCAAGGAAAGAGACAGTAAGAAGCTGTTCCACCTTTTTAAACCTGGTTTCATAAGTCATAAAGCAGCAGTATTTCCAGAGTGTTCTATTCATCAAGGCAATTACAAACACTTGCTCAGTTTCAATAAGAGGGAAGTAGACTCCAAGGCAAGAGGGAAGGGCAGTGTTCTGGAAAAGCAGGTGGAACAAAAGATATTGTTATGGCCATTTTTTGGAAAATGTGATCTGCCACCTTTTGACTAATTTCTATACTTCTTTGAACCTCTGCTTCCTCATCCTTAAACTAGAATAATGTAAACAGACTCATCGATTGTTATAAGGATTAAAACGGCAACTTTAGAGCAGGGCGCCTGACACATAAAAAGTGCTTAGGAAGTTCTAGCTGCTCTTAATATTTAGGGCCAATGCCCCTTAATATCTGGTCAGGCCTTGAAATGTGATGAGTAAAAAGGGAAAGGTCAAGAGGTCAACAGATAATATCTAAAGTTGATAAATCAAGAACTATCAGGAGAGAAATATTACCTGAAATATGATGGTTTTTATATCCCTCAAAAGTTACAAAATTGGAATTAAAAGTGATTGCATCCAGGAGAGTAGGACTGTGTTCTGGAAAAGAGAGGAAAAGCATTGGTGCTTTTCATTATGAATCATTCAGAACTATTTGATTGTTTTAACCAAATGCATACGTTCCTTTAATTTTTTTTTAAAGATTTTATTTATGTGACAGATAGAGATCACAAGTAGGCAGAGAGAGAGAGAGGAGGACACAGGCTTCCCACTGAGCAGAGAGCCCGATTCGGGGCTCGATCCCAGGACCCTGGATCATGACCTGAGCTGAAGGCAGAGGCTTTAACCCACTGAGCCACCCAGGTGCCCCACATTACTTTAATTTTAAGAAAGAAAAAGAAGGACCCATTAAAAAGACCTGCCAGGGGCACCTGGGTGGCTCAGTGGGTTAAGTCTCTGCCTTCGGCTCGGGTCGTGATCTCAGGGTTCTGAGATCAAGTCCCGCATCAGGCTTTCTGCTTGGCAGGGAGCCTGCTTCCTCCTCTCTCTCTCTCTGCCTGCCTCTCTGCCTAGTTGTGATCTTCCTCTGTCAAATAAATAAATAAAATCTTAAAAAATAAATAAAGGACCTGCCAGAAGTGGCTGTCCCAAATAAATGTCAAAAAATAACTATTACTTATCTTTATAGTATATTTAAATTATGTTTCCTAACAGTGAGGCATTATTAGGCAACTTTGATGTAAAAAAAAAAAAAAAGGAAGGATAAAAATTATATGTAGAACATAATCTTAGCAATGTTAACAATACTCATATTCAGCATCTATGAGTAATCCAAATATTAACTGTAGTTATCTGTGAGTGGTAGAATTATGGGGATTTTAATCCTGAAACTCTAATTTTATATAATAAGTAATCAAAAGACATTTTTATAACTATCCAAATACACTGAACAACAACAACAAAAAAATACACTTAAAAATAAGATGAATATATTGGGCGCCTGGGTGGCTCAGTGGGTTGAGCCGCTGCCTTCGGCTCAGGTCATGATCCCGGAGTCCTGGGATCGAGTCCCGCATCGGGCTCTCTGCTCGGCAGGGAGCCTGCTTCCCCCTCTCTCTCTCTCTGCCTGCCTCTCTGTCTACTTGTGATCTCTCTCTGTCAAATAAATAAATAAAATCTTTAAAAAAAAAAATAAGATGAATATAAACTTATTTCCCAGATCTCTCTTTTCTCTCCTCCCCAACATTTCAGTCAGTATTTTCAAATAAAGTATTACTTATGGTTAATTTAAGAGCATTAACTTCTTGTTAATAAAGTAGGGCTGAAATGCTCATACCCAGATAGGTTAGACTAAGGAGGATGGCAATATCCTTCAGCATTTATTTTTTTTTTTTAAAGATTTTATTTATTTATTTGACAGAGAGAGATCACAAGTAGACAGAGAAGCAGGCAGAGAGAGAGAGGGAAGCAGACTCCCTGCTGAGCAGAGAGCCCGATGGGGGGCTCGATCCCAGGACCCTGAGATCATGACCTGAGCCGAAGGCAGCGGCTTAACCCACTGAGCCACCCAGGCGCCCCGAGAAGAGATCTTTTTAAATATCTCTACACCCAACGTGGGACTCAAACTCAAGACCCCAAGATAGAGAGTCCCGTGCTGTTCCAACGGAGCCAGTCAGATGCCCTGAGAATACATCTTTTTTTTCCTTTAGAAGATTTTATTTATTTATTTGAGAGAGAGAGAGAGCAAGTAGACAGAGAAGCAGGCAGAGAGAGAGAGGGAAGCAGACTCCCTGCTGAGCAGAGAGCCCGATGGGGGGCTCGATCCCAGGACCCTGAGATCATGACCTGAGCCGAAGGCAGCGGCTTAACCCACTGAGCCACCCAGGCGCCCTCCTTCAGCATTTAGATAGACTGCGGGTCAGAGAGTGACCGTTAAACCCAAAGAATTAGCAAAAATTCTCAAGGATGCACTGGTGGGAATACAATTCCCTTAATAATAATAGTAACTTCAATATACAAAAATGAATAATATTTCTATATATAAGCAATAAAATGACCTGAAAATTTAAAAAGTAATTTCAGTTATAGTATCATCACAAAGAATAAAATCCTTGGGAATAAATTTAACCAGGGAGACACAGGACTTATACACTGGAAACTACATACTATTGAAAGAAATTAAGGAAAACCTAAATAAACAGAAAGACATCCCCTGTTCATGGATTAGAAGACTTAATATTGTTAATATGGCAATATTCCCTAAATTTAACTACAGATTAAATGCAATCCTTATCAAAACTCCAACTTCCATTTTTTGTAGCAATAGATAAGCTGACCTTAAGATTAATATGAAATTGCAAAGCATCCTGAATAGTCAAAACAATCTTGAAAAAGAAGAAATGTGAAAGGTCACACTTCCCAATTTTACAACTTAGCACAAAACTGTAGTAATCAAAAAACAATATGGTATTGTCATACAGACAAAGATCAATGGGATAGGACTGAAAGTCCAGAAATAAACCCATATATCTATGGTTAATTGATTTTCAACAAGGGTACCAATATCATTTAATGGGAAAAGAAGAGTCTTTTCAGCAAATGGTGCTGGGACAGTGGGATATTCATATGCAAAAGAATAAAGCTGAATCTTTACCTCACACCATATATGGAATAAACTCAAAATGGATCACAGTCCTAAACGTAAGAGTTAAAGCTCTAGGAACACCTGGGTGACTCAGTCAGGCGCCTGCCTTTGGCTCAGGTCACGACCCCAGGGTCCTGGGATGGTGTCCTGCATCAGGTTCCTTGTTCAGCGGAAAGCCTGCTTCTCCCTCTGCCTGCCGTTCCTCCTGCTTGTGTGCTCTCTCTCTGACAAATAAATAAATAAAATCTATTTTTAAAAAGTTAGAACTAGGGGCACCTGGGTGGCTCAGTGGGTTAAAGCCTCTGCCTTCGGCTCGGGTCATGATCTTGGTGTCCTGGGATCGAGCCCCACACCGACTCTCTGCTTAGCGGGGATCCTGCTTCTTCCTCTCTCTCTGCCTGCCTCTCTGCCTACTTGTAATCTCTGTCAAATAAATAAATAAAATCTTTTAAAAAAAAAAAGAACTATAAAACTCTTAGAAAAAAACATGGACGTAAATCTTCACAGTGTTGGATCTGGCAATGGATTCTTAGATAATCTACGAACTAAAAATACAACCAACAAAAGAAAAACTACGTAAACTGGACTCTGTTAAAATGAAAACCTCTGTCCATTAAAGAACACAATCAAGCATTTGAAAAGACAGTCTGGCAGTTACTCAAAACAATTAAAAATAGTTATTACATGACCCAGCAATTCCACTCTTAAGTATACACCCAAGAGAATTGAAACCAGGTGTTCAAACAAAATCTTGTAAACAAATGTCTGTAACAGCACTGTTCACAATAGCCAAAAGGTGAAAACAACCAAAATATCCATCAACTTGATGATGAATAAATTGTGATATATCGATACAGTGTAGTACTATTTGGCCATAAAAAGGACTGAAGTACTGATACCTACTACAAGATGAATCTTGCAAACATTATGCTAAGTGAAAGAAGCCAGAAACAGAAAGCCACGTATTATATGTTCCCGGATATCCAGAACAGGCAAATCCATAAACACAGAAAGCAAATGAGCCCCATGAGCTGGGGGAGGTGAGGGGAAGAGGAGTGACCACTTAATTAGTACCCAGTTTCTTCTGGGAATGATGAAAATGTTCTGGAGTTACATAGTGGCAATGGTTGCATGACATTGTCAATGTACTGGAAGTTACCAAATTGCACGTTCTTAAATAGTTAAAATGGTAAATTTTATGTTAAGTGAATTTTACTACAATTTTTTTAAGGAAAAAAAAGTAACATAAATTTAAATAGTAGGCAAAGATCCAGCAAGCTTGATATTGAATTGTTTCCAAAACACAGTTCTCTGATAAAGCAAACTAAGTTGCAACAGAACCTCTCCCTTACCAAGGGCAGCTCTCCAATTCTGAAGAGTCCCACATCTCGCCTTGCTGAACTCAATTAATAGAGTTCTTGGTGTCTGCCCTAATCATCATGCAGACAGATAAAATTTAGTTAATATCCTTCTCTCCCTCCCCAACACTGAAAAATAAGATAAATAGAATCTATCTCCATAATTTTACTTAGTCATTTAGTTCAGTAGCATCTGTTTATCATGATTTACAAGAATTTGGATGGCAATGAGAATTGCAGGAAACATTTGCATAAAGGAATTTTATTTACATATTTTTCCTCCTCAAGCACTAGGATACTCAAAATGGTCACGTCTTGGAAATTCAGACAGGCTCCAATGGTGATTATTACCTTTTTAAAAGCCATACTGTATGGTCTTCAAGAAGTGATAAACATTTACAGTTATTCGATTTAAAAGACAAACTTGAGGATCAGTCTTTTTAAGAACATGTACTCAAATAAAAATAAGAGAAAACTGCAACAGTAGTTCTTGCTGAAACTGCTTGCTTACTAAGCATGCAAGAAAAGAGAAACTGACTTCCCTAGCATAAGCTTACAGAACAGTTTGTCCTTGGTGTCTGAGTAGGAGAGAAAACCATTCTCCTCCACATCTTTTTGTCTGAAACTTTAGAGGTTAGTTTAATGTTCATATATGTGAGTATATTTCAGAACTCTTTATACAATATTCTATACATAGTAGAGTTAATGTTTCTCTCTCCTATAAATACAGTTAAATAAAAGAGGCAAGATAGAAAAAAGTAGGTAGTGAGAACTATGTTGCCATTTATCTGAGATGGCGAGAGGAGGCTACAAATATTTAGACATATTTGCTTACATTTTTGAAAATCAAAGTCATAAAATTTTATAAATGTTTACCTAGAGAGAGAGGATCAGGGTGAAAGGATAGAAATACCATCTAGTTTCTCTAAAAACATCTCACGTTTTGTATGTATGTAAGCTTGACTTTGAAAATATATAATTGTTTTACATCTTTATAAAACTAAATTAAATCCTAATTTTTTAAAAAGCAGTCTTTAAAATCAAAAGCAAAATAAAACAAATGGACCTAACAGAGTATTAAGTTTGTGGTTTAACCACATAAAGAGGAAGTGTTCAAATGATTTTTAAAACAGTAATTTGTACCAAATGATTTATACTGGGGACCAAACCAAAAAAATATTAAACTGTTCTCGGTAAATGATTTACATTTTAGTAATAATATTGGTATTATTCTGAAACCATATAGATGTATATTTATTAATATTTACTAATTTACTAATTTTTGTGTATTTACTAATATTTACTAGATTTACTAATATATTACTAGTAAATATATAAATACTAAAATATGTAATTGCTTATATATAAGCACATTTATATAATGGTATATATATGTACATGTATAATATACAGATAAATAGCAGATACACATGGAAGAAATGTGTTTTGAAAACAAAACACTTTGGAGAAATGATGAGTCTAGGTTTAGAGCAGAAAATGTAAAAGGTAAGCCTGGAACATTTTGTCTTATCAGAAAACAAAAGAAACTACCAAAAAACCATTGTGGTCATATCAGAAGAATTCAGGAGTCTACCTGAAGAGGCTCCCACTGCGCCAAAATTGGACATTAATAAGAAAAGTAACTACAACGGATTGAAGCACATCAAATATTTGAAAAATTCAGGAGGTCATATGATACTTAAAAATAAACAAACAACAAAACTCCCAAAAACCTTGGTAGGCAACACTGAAAGATACTAGAAACCTAATTTTTGATTCTGAAAACTGGTTAAACAACAAATCAAGTCCTTAATATGCTTTTTCTGTACAAACTCTACCTTGGATAATTAAATCATCCACAAGGGAATGTTTCCAGTTGATTAATGAAGAAGGAAAGAGAGAATGTACAGGAAGTGTTCACCAGTGGCTATAACAATATAAAAAGGGAGACAACAGGATGGTAAGTCTTCTGATGTGAGTACACAACATTAACTATGAAGTATTTCTGCATCAAAATCAGATCAAATTTCTGAATCTAACAGAGAAGAAAGAGGAGCACATTAAATGAGACCATGGGTCAATTAGTAAAACGCGGAAAATTCTATAGGAAAATTAACTTTTTTTTTTTAACAAATAAACTGCAAGGGGGATAAAGGGAGAGGGAACCTATGAATTAAAAGAGATTTTAAGTAGATAAATAAATAAGAGTTAAGACTCCTGAATTCAAATTAAAACAACTATATAAAAAGGGTGAGGGGTGTAGGATAGTGAAAAATTGAACAATCTGTATTTGATATGTATTTATTTATTTTTACTTTTTAAGCCCAATGTGGGGTTTGAAGTTACAACCCAGAGACCAAGACCTGAGCTGACATCAAGAGTTGGATGCTTAACCAACTGAGCCATCCAGGTGCCCTAAAATACCTT
>NW_019154085.1:69599176-69768272 GCF_002288905.1 Enhydra lutris kenyoni | reverse complement strand
TGTGTGTGTGTGTGTGTGTGTGTGTGTGTGTGTGTGTGTGTGTGTGTGTGTAGCCCTCATGGAGCCCAACATGGGACTTGAACTTACAACCCTGAGATGAAGAGTCGGAAGCTTAAGTGACTGAGCCACCTAGGCACTCCTCCATTTTTTTTTTTTAAAGATTTTATTTATTTATTTGACTGAGTGAGAGGGAGCACAAGCAGAGGGAATGGGAGAGGGAGAAGCAGTCTCCCTGCTGAGCAGAGAGCCTGATGTGGGGCTCCATCCTGGGTCATGACCTAAGCTGAAGGCAGAGGCTTAACCAACTGAGCCACGGAGGCGCTCCTCCTCCATTTTTGATATTTAGAAGCTCTTGTTAATTTTATGTAGGTTTAACAATGATATTTTGATTTTTTTTTTTTAAAGAATCATTGTTTTTTAGAAATACTGAAGTATGTACAAATGACATATAATGTCTGGTATTTTATTTTTTTCTTTTTAAGTTTTATTTTTATTTAAGTAATCTCTACATCCAATGTGGGGCTCAAACTCAAGACATCAAGTCATGAGCCTAGATGGCTCAGATGGTTGAGAGTTGGACTCTCGATTTCAGCTCAGGTTATGATCTCAGAGCCCTGGGATCAAGCCCCACGTTAGGCTCTGAGCTCAGTGGGGTATCTGCTTGAGATTCTCTCCCTCTACCTCTGCCTCATACACACTCTCTCTCTAAAGTAAACAAATAAATCTTTAAAAAAAAAAAAAAACCCAACAAAAAACAGAATCCAGTGGACTGGGATGAATAAAGAAATAGAGTTGAAACAGAATAGACCATGAGTTTTTTTGTTTTTTAAAGCTAGTGTTTTTTGTTTTTTTACGATTTCTTATTTATTGGGGCACCTGGGTGGCTCAGTGGGTTAAAGCCTCTGCCTTCGGCTCAGGTCATGATCCCAGGGTCCTGGGATCCAGCTCTGCATCGGGCTCTCTGCTCTGCAGGGAGCCTGCTTCCTCCTCTCTCTGCCTGCTTCTCTGCTACCTGTGATCTCTGCCTGTCAAATAAATAAATAATCTTAAAAAAAAAAAAAAGATTTCTTATTTATTTATTTGACAGAGAGACAGCAAGAGAGGGAATACAAGCAGGGAAGTGGGAGAGGGAGAAGCAGACTTCCCATTGAGCAGGGAGCTTGATGCAGGGCTTGATCCCAGAACCCTAGAATCATGACCTGAGCCGAAGGCAGCCGCTTGAGGACTGAGCAATCCAGGAAAAACTAAAATAAATACATAACTATAGGTGGCAGGGATTACGCATTATGATCAAGGGACGTAGACAGGTGCATCAGAAGTCCAGTGTTTGATCTATTATCTCCTTTCTTAGGCTAGGGGAACAAACACGCGTGGGCTCATAAGTCTTTATAAGGTACTTAACCTCACTGGGTCTCTTCATCTCTAAAACACCTGCTATGAAAAGCTAGCATACATACCATATTGAGCAATGTTCCTCAACACCTAGGAGGTGCTCAACCAACTCTAGTTTTCTTCCTCTGGCAAATATTTATAAAGTTGCACTGAGCACTGCCGCAATCACGCATTACCAGCAGGTAGTTTCATGTGAACACTTCCAATAAACTTCCTTAAATTCAAGGCACAGGATTACATAAAACATTGCTTCTTATTTGGCCAGCGATGCATTTCTGTAATCCTACAGGTGGAGTCCACCTACAGTGAACCATGCCTCTTTTTTTTTTTTTTTAAGATTTTATTTATTTATTTTGAACCATGCCTCTTATTCTGGCGTCTAATCAAGTAGCTCACCTCCTCTCCTCCCATCCGTCTGCAGCACTCAAGTTTACCAGCTTAGGTCTACAAAACAGCCCCACACTCTCCAAAATTCCTAAGCTACTGCCTTCCTTCATCTCTGTAACTAAGGGTTACTTTACTTTCTAGAACTCTATTTTAACTACAACATTACTCATAATAGCAAAAGATTACTAATTCAGATACCCCAATTTTGGAAGCTATTTAAGTAAAATATGTATCATCCATATAATAATGGATATTATTAAAAAATTATTAAATGGATAGCCATTTAAAATGTTTTGACCTCCTTAATGCTAAAGAAGTTGTACCTGTAGTAGAAATACTACCCTATAAAACAAAATGCAAGGGAGACTGAAAAAAACAAAATCTTAGTGGTTTTTAGCCCTAAATGGTGTCTCCTTTGTTTCTTGCTCTTTCAAACAAGTCTATCACCTCCTGGATATTAAAGTGGATGGAGGCCCGGATCTGGAACATGCCAGTTTCTCTGCAACCAAGAGTCCATTTCTTACAACATCTCTAAGCAAATTCCCCAGCTTCCCGCAGCCACTCCAAGCTTTAGTGTCTTCTTCACTGTCTCAGCAACACCTCCTTTGCAAGTTCTTGTCCCCTCTTCTCCTCAGCCTCCCTCAATGTTGTGACTATTTAAAAGGTGGTCTTCTACCCACAGGAATTTAACGCCCTACAGTTAAAAGCCTCAGGAGTTGCCAACGTCCCTGCTGGATGATCCAATACCAGGGTTTCCCACTATCCCTCACCACAGAGGCTCTCAGCCCCCTCCCGGACCTTCCATCTTCCTCTGCTTAACAGTTTCTGCAAAAGCCACCTTGGCACCCAGTTTGCCCTTGTTCTCACTGACAGAACCTGATTAACACCTCCTGCTTTTCTAAGGCAGTCAAACTCGAATTAGTTTAAAAAAAAAAAAAAAAAAAAAGGATAAAGTCCTCCTCCCTGGAGCAACCCTTTAGCTCTGACATTTTAGCTATGTGGCATTGGGCATTTTCCTCAACTTCTCTGGATTTACTTCCTCATCTTTAAGATACTACCTCACAAATGTATGGTTAACATTACGATAAAATAACATTTGCTCACCTTTTATTCCCCTCAGGACTTGCTATCACTTTCCTCTCAGAACCTAATACTTTGCAGCTACGCTTCAAAGCACTGAACTCTTACTCCATTCCCCTGGTATGCAAATAACCCAATTTTCCACCTGACCTTGAGCCATCAAGAGCTCCCTCTCACTTCTTTTAAAAGCAAAATAAGACACAACTATGCCCCTCTTGCAGCGTCCCCTACTGCCTTTGGCCCTCTTCATTATGAAACCACTGCAGGCTATGACTACAGTCTATTCCATTCCTCAAACCCTTAGTCCGTGAAGGTAAAGGTGGACAGCCTCTCTATCTCGGGAACCCAGGCTGGAGAGACAAGTGTAAAGACTATTCCTGGAGCATAAATGCTGTAAAGTACTCTTCACATCTAATTGTCAAAACTTGAGTTCTCTCTCTGGGGCTCCTGGGTGACTCAGTCCGTTAAGCGCTGGCTCAGGTCGTGATTGGGGGGACAGAGGTGCGGGTTAGAGCCCCGCACTCCGTTCCCTCCTCGGTGGTGAGCTTGCTTCTACCTCACCCTCTGCCGCTCCCCCGGTTGTGCTTTCTCTAGCTCTCTGTCAAATAAATACATAAAAATCTTAAAAACAACAAAAATAACCAAAAAAGCTTGAGTTCTCTCACCTTTTCCAAAAAGCCAACAAGATGGCGGAAGTGGAGCAGAAGCAGCACCGGACCTCCCTCAAGTTCACCTACTGCCCCCGGGGCCTTGCGGGCTTCTGGACTTGTCCCCGCAGCAGCTCATGCACTTGCTCAGGGGCCCGGCTCCTGGACTTATTCCATCGAGGAGCAGCACCTCTTTGGAAGCCCGGCGGCTGGGTGGCTGCCCTGAGGGCATGCGGGGCGGCAAAGGGAGCTACCCGTGAGGCTGAGCGCCTGCACGAGGCGCAAGAGGCACCGCCCACAGAGGGGCCCCAGGAGACTAAGGAGCGCCTGTCCCGCGGGGATGGTGGGAGGCGAGGTGGGTGTCTACGACCGCAAGACCTCCAGCCAGGTGGGTATCAAACCCGAGATGAGTGGCCGCGACCTGGGGAGGTTCTCCATTACCTACAGGCCAGTGAAGCTTGGCTGGCCTGGCATTGGAGGCACGCACTCCTTCCACTTCATCCTTCTGTAAGTGACCAGCTCGGCCAGTACACAGACTTCTCTTATAATTCAGGTTCTTTCAACTCTAAGGATGGTGTGTGGAGCTTTGCACTGGGGTGTGTGGGATCAAGTTCGGGGCCTCGAGGAATGGCTGACTGCTCAACTGATGGGTTCTTTTTTGTAAGACGGGAGCCATTATAAAACCCATGGGTTCATCAGTACTATAAAACACCCGATGCTGGGGCACCTGGGTGGCTCAGTTGGTTAAAGCCTTTGCCTTCGGCTCAGGTCATGGTCCCGGTGTCCTGGGATCGAGCCCCACATCGGGCTCTCTGCTCTGCGGGGAGCCTGCTTCCACCTCTCTCTCTGTCTGCCTCTCTGCCTACTTGTGATCTCTGTCAAATAAATAAATAAAATCTTTAAAAAAAAAAACACCCGATGCTGAGAAAATGCCTTTTCCTCTCTTCATTCCTACTCAGAACTTTTAGTTCCTCCACTAGTCTGTCAACCCTTTAGGGATGTCTCAGAATCAGCTGCTGGTAGTCACTATTTTTGAACCACATTAGTTCCACTTCATATTAAAACATGGTAATGCTGGTGCCTGGGTGGCTCGGTTGGTTAAGCGACTGCCTTTGGCTGAGGTCATGATCCGGAAGTCCCAGGATGAAGTTCCATATTGGGCTCCCTACTAGGCAAAGTCCCTTCTCCCACTGCCCTCTTCTCTCCTGCTCTCCCTCAAATAATAAAATCTTAAAAACAACAACAGCAACAACAACAACAACAAACCATGGTAACGCCAAAAACGTTCCTAACAGCCATCAATTTTACAAACTCCCCAAAATTTAACCTTCCCAATTACCTCCCTAAAAATGGGTTGAACTAGAATTTGGGTTAAGATTCCCAAGTTTATTAGAATACCTGTTCCTTTTCCATCTATCCAGAACACCAGTTTGTGTAACTTCATATAGTTTCATCTTTCCCCGAATATGTGGGAGTGAACAGGATTTCTGAGATAAGCCTAGAGCATATGTCCGCAAACCTACAGTGAAATGCCAGACTGTAAACATTTTAGGCTTTGTGGGCCGTAGTGCCACTTTTTTTTTTTAACAACTTTCTAAAAATTTAATACTTGGTACAAGTGCCATGTGAATATCAGCTATGGTAGGATCTGACCCACGGGCTATAGTTTGCCAACTCTGATCTAAACTGGGTTATGAGAGCTTTTAGACCATGCTTTTGTCTTTTGCTTTTCTCAGTCCTGGAACAGGCCTCGAGGTACAGCATGCTTAGATATTCAAATGGTTGATAAAATCAACCCAGGTATTGTGATTTCACAATACCTGGCTTGATTTTGGGTTAGCAAATGGTGAAGGAAAACAATATTGTAAAACCTCATGAGCTTTTATTATTTTCTATTTTGGGATGTAGCTGCCTCAGCTGATTTTCTGATCACAGCTACTGGTTGGTTGTATCACCAAGCTAGGTCCTGTTCAAAAGAGCTGGCTCTTGACCTCCAGAAACTTACGTCAAAAGGTAGAAATGGTCTTTTGTTTAAATACGAGGGAAAAAAATAGGAGTCAGTCTGGTAAAAATGAGTATTAAAGAATTAAAAAAAAAAAAGCAGACAAGCTAGAATAAAATGTTTTATTATTAAAATAAAAAAAACTTTGTATAAAAGCATTACAAATCAAAAGCTCTATTTACATTTATCGATTCAATGTCCAATTAGGCATCAAACACTGAAATGGCACAGCGGAAGACTGCACATGCAAAGAAAATGCACACACAAACACTTAAGATTCCGCCTCTACAAAACAATTTGATTAATGCAAAAGGAGAGGGGGGTGGGGCACAACTCTTGATATCTGCCCAGAAAACTAAAAGGGCAGAGATGGCAAGTTAACAAGCCCTGGAAAGTCACCCAGTTCTAAAAAGGCACTTCTCATTGTTATAAAAGTGCTTAAAAGCTGAACATGAACCCTGTGCCTAGTTTATAACTTCAAGAAAGCAAACACTGCCAAGACGAGTAGTAGTAAACTTGTATCACTATCAATTTTCCATGCAAAACGATCAGCAATTACTTTGAAACACCTTACATATAAACCAAAATAAACTTGGCAAACTACTGTTATGCTGAAGTTTTACAACATGAATTCAAGTCAGCCTATTCCTGAAGCCTCACCCTCCTAACTCCCTGGGATGTCTTTTCTACAATGATTTTGAATAGAGCCCTGCCCTTGGACCTTTGGGTGGTGACTGCGAGATCCAGATGCATCACTTAACCTTGTAGTGGAAGAAAGCAGCAGCAACTACGTCTCACCCAGGACAACTTGTACAAGAAGCGCAAAACATGGAATAGTCTCATGAGAGGCATCCAAAGTAATATACTCCACTTTCCAACAATTACCCAATTTTTCCACATGGTTTTAAGACTTGTGTGCCTTGATTCTGTTAAAAAAACATCAACTAGTGTGAACGCTAAATCTAAAATTATACTGCTTTCTTGTAAACAAGTTAGAGGGCTGTTCTCTGGAATTCAATAGATGTAGTTAAGCTAACATTACTACTGTGTTTCTAAGTGCTTGGTTTTATGGGTGGATTCCAGGGCTATTTCAACGCCAATTAAATCAAACATGCTTTCCTATAATTGCCATTTAAAGAGAATTCGGAAACAAAATGGTGGGAGAGAACCACTGGAAAGAGAGGGGGATGGTATGGGGTGTGGTGGGGGTAGCAAAGGAGGAACTGCAGTAGGGCGAAGTATAGCTAGCGATAAACCTCAGTGATGCTCAGAGACACGTGGGTCTAATGAGATTAACTTGATTTGCGTTTCCTATAAAACTGATCATCAAAATTCTTAACTTGCGGGTTGCAATCACGTGACAAAACCAGTAACTTTAGGAAGATCAGCGCAGTAATAGGCGGAGAGTGGATCTTCCAAACGCTATGCTTGCATTTCGAATTCCTGTTTCAGACTGAAAGAGAGAAGGAACAGGTCAGGATATGGTTTTCAACCTAAGAAATTTCTTTGGAAAGCCAAATTCAGTTTCCAAAATGTTTTCATTGAGCTACAGTATATACAGTTAAGTGCACACCTCTGAAGCATACAACGGGCATTTTCATGTACACATGCATACATGCACACACGTCACCACCACCCAGAGGAAGACAGAAAACATTTCCAACATTCGAAGACTCCCAGTGTGCCCCTGTCCAGTCAAAACCTGCAGTCCTCACCACCTGGAGACAACCACTGCTCTCACTTCTGTCATCTTTTATTAAGACACACACATGAATGTAAGATTTGGGTGTGGAAGAGAGAAAAGCCGGCCGTTTACCTTTTCAAGTAAGCGTGCACATTCCCAAAGCCATGGTATTTGGCTAGATACACGAGGACCCCGGTCGCACACCGCCCGTCTCGCTGCCGGCAGAAACTGCAGTTGCAGATCCTGCGGCAAGGTGGGCAGTGCCAGTTCTGAAGAATTGTGAAAACGCACAGTTAAATCCAGTCTTACTTTCCTCCCCTTACTTATCCATTCTTATTTAACCTCTGAGAGAGGCATCATCAATTGCATTAAAAAAAAAAAATTTTTTTTTAATGCATCAATTGCATTAAAAAAAAATTTTTTTTTTTAAGTAACAGCAAAAGCTTAATAGGATTAATTTCCATTAGTCCTCCTGACACTTCTTAGGAAATCCAGCAGAGGTTACACAGCAACTAGCAGGGGTAGAGTCAATTTCCCTTGAATGGTCTGGTCCCAACCACACACTCCGAGGTGGGCGGGGGACCTCATATTTATCCAGCACTAACACTATGAATTCATCAGCCTCCCCTGAAACGTGCACCCCACAACAATAAGGGCTCCATCCTTTCCCTGTTAACCTTTTTGGCCCTTTCTACTCATGGCTGACCTTCAAGCCCACAGGACCACCCTTCAGGGCACCTACTGGATCCAGCAGAGCATCCTTGACCTCTTCACCGTAACGGTTTCGAAGGCAGGGACCACAGAATTGACCTCGAACACCCCAGCACTCTGGGTTTCTGCAGTTTGTTTTGGTATCAATAGTTTTCTGGCGGCATTGATGGCAAGTAGATCCCTACAAATAGGGAAATAAGATGGGAAAAATGAACACAACACCGCTTTCTGTATAGAAAAATGGCATAAAGAATATCCTTCTTTGTAGATGTGTCTTGACAATTGGTCTTTCAATCCTATGTCAAATTATATACACATGGGTATGCCAACGGCAGGAAAAATAAATCAAGTATGGTGATTTCATTCAATCGGCAGATGCAACAGTTAATATTATCAAAACTAGTTTTCTGCAAGAAAATATCTTTTGCAAAAAACCATACCCAAATCTTTATTTTTAGCACACCACTATATCCTAGCACCTGTATATGTAGACATATACACAGTAAATATATATTGAATCCATTTCTAAATTAAAAGATCAAATGCTACCAAAGGCTTACTAAGCAAATACTACTCCTGCAGACTAAGAGATGTGTATCCCAAGGATGCTAAAAAACTCTCATGTGAAAAAACACACAGGAATAGTATCCCATATGCTAAGACCTTTAACATTAGCAAAACTCTAAGGATAGAAGCTATCTTTTTTCTCACAGATGTTCATGTTCACAGATGAAACGTATAGAGCTTTGTACCAATGAACGGTTATAGATCTTCTCCCGAGAGTTGTTGCAGATGTTCTCCAGCTCTTCCTCTGTGATTTCTTCCACAGGGCGAATTATATGTGGAAGGGTCATGGATCCGGCACGACGACTTCTGGGCATGTCCTCTTCCTGCATGACAAAAATCACGGAATGGTGCTCTTACTGGCTCTTCCCAGCTCTGAATCCCAGATACAGGATTTGTAATTTCTTCACAAAGAATTCAACCTAGCAATCTTTCTGAGAGCTTATGGAGAAGGAGCAAGTTGTTAAGTTTACTAAAGATAATGGGACATCATGGAAAAAGAAGCTAAAGAAAGCTTTGGCCACTTAAAAATAAAATCTTGAAATCAAAGTGCGGGGCGCCTAGGTGGCTCAGTTGGTAGAGCATGTGACTCTTGATCTTGGGGTTATAAATTTGAGCCCCATGTTGGATGCAGAGAGTACTTAAAAATAAAATCTTAAAAAAAAAAAAAAAAGCATGCAAGCTTTGATCTTCTCACCCACTAACAAAACACAAATAAGTTTATATGATATTAACAATTCTGAATGATCTGAGAAGGTTTATTACAGGTCATCTGGTTTTGAGGCTGTGTGGGTCCTTGTGTTGTGTGTTGGATACTGGGCCAACAGAAGAGCAAGCACAAATGTGGAGAACTCACATCCATGTAGCTGTCCATGGTTTTCCTCTTCCTCACCAGCATGTACTTATCCTCCTCCTCTTCCTCCTCCTCCTCTGTGGGTAGAGCACTAAGGGACCCAAGGATCCGAGACCTTGATCTGGTAAGAGGACGAGCTCTTCGTTCAGGGTTTCTCCTGGAAGCAACACCTGGGAATGTACGCCTGCGCGGTGTCTTTGACTGCTAAGTAAAACACATGTGATGCAACCCATTTAATCCAGAATGAAGAGAAGTGGCACCTTCTCCTTAAGCACATTTTTGTTTAAGTAAAACGAGAGCTCCGTTTCCTAATCCTCTGTCCTTTCCATAATGCACGGAAAGTGAGCCCCAAAATGATACAGCTGTTGTAATTCTGCTACCACCAAGCCATTCCTCTCAGACTGAGAGATGATCCTTTTATTCCTCCACTTAAGAACAGATCTCATTTTCCCAAAAAAAACCAAAAAACAAAACAAAAAAAAACACAAACAAAAAAACTTCCTACAGTATCTCTTGAGCCCTGAAACATACTCACTATTTCTACACGGCACAAGAGAGAAATGTATGTATGGTTTTCCTTCTCCCGTTCCTTGCTTGCCTCTTTCCTTTCTCCTTAGGGAGAGGTGGGGAAAGGAACTCTTCCCTTTTGTACCACCGCAGACACATCAATCTCCCCTTAGTTGTACCAGCTAAATTCCTCAGAAGATAATCACATATATTAGGCCATGACTTGTTTAAAAAAATTGTCTTTTCCTCTCATGCTCAGTTATTAAAAACCTCTATTATTACTTATCTACCATGTAGAAGGAATATCCTAATGCGGGATACAGAAAAAAAAAAATTCAATCTTTACTCCCTGCCATTGAAGGGCTTAGTCTAGTTGGGAAGGAGAGAAATAGCCAGACAAAGGGGTTTAAGCTCTGCAGAAGCAGGGCTTGGAGAGGCCACACCTGCCCTAGTATGCACAGAAGAGGTCCCAGAGATCTGTTAAGTTTTCTCTACTTCTTTGTCTGGAGGACTACACAAAATAAGGAAATTGGATTTGAAAATAATAAATCTAGGGGTGCCTGGGTGGCTCAGGTGGTTAAGCGGCTGCCTTCAGCTGGGGTCCTGGGATGGAGCCTGGGCCTTGTGCTCCCTGCTCAGCAGGGAGTCAGCTTCTCCCTCTCCTTTTGCCCCTCCCTCTACTCGTGTTCTCTCTCTCTTTCTCTCTCTCTCTAGTAAATACATAGAATCTTAAAATAAAAAAATCTATCTTAGACCTGTCCAAAATACTATAATATAAACAAGGATTTATACTTACTGTACTGGGGCCTGGGAGGGAACGCCTTCCAGGGAATGAGCCAGGGAAGCTTTCTAATTCTGACATTAGTTTTGCAAGCTAAAAAGGGAGGAAATTCAACAGAAATTATTAGTTTAGAATAACTGCTAAAGAAAAAAGCAACTTCTGGAAATTATAGTAGCATGTCTTGAGTTTCTGATTTCACTTACACAACTACCAAGACTTTCGACAGATTAAAAAAGAAATTAATTTAGGAAAAGAAGCACATTTTAAAGCACACATTGTGAAGACTTCACAGTTACACTGACAATAATTCTTAGAACATAGGTATGAGCAATGAGCAGCTTACAGAAAAGGTGGGAAAGGTCAGTGTTAGCACAAAGTCAGATACCTACCATTGCTTTGTTTTGCTTTATATTTAAAGCTCTTTTCTCCAAAAAATTCATTCCATTTTCATCTTCTGAATCAGAACTGGAATCAGTCACAGAATTCTCAGGAGGCTTGGAGGGCACTGCTCTTTTGTTGGTGGCTCCCCTGGTGTTTTGAGTTGGGAACTTCATGGCCACCCGGAGGGGTCCGGACCTTCGGCACTGGCTGCGGGTCCTATAGCCAGTGTGGTCTGACTGCAGTCTCTAGTGAATCAGGAACAGTGGAGTCATTAACGACTTGTTGATTGTCGGACAGGTTGTACCACTATGACTACAAAATCCCTTCTGAACAAAAGACACTGACAGCAAATAAATTTTAATGGAATACTTTAATAGTCAAGTTTAACTGACAGCTCTGGACAACAAATCAGGAATTATAATAAATACAATAATCAGGGTAATTTAACTTCTCTAGCCTATCTGAGACACATCTTTATAAGCCATCTTCATAGCCCTTAGTTAGGTCAGTGGTTCTGAGTCTGTTTTGTTTGTTTTGTTAATGTGAAAATCCCAGCTCCCTTTTTAATTCAAAAATAGATCTTTCATTTTTTAAAAAAAAATGCCCATAAAAACAAGCATGCGTTCTCTCACAAACATGGTTTCAATGTTGGCATTAAATATGTTAAAGGTGCCTTAGTGCTCAAATCTACTCTTTAAAAAATTTGCAGCAAATAAGCCTAACATGAAATTCACCATTTTAACCATTTGTAACTGGCAGTTCAGTAGCATGAAGGACATTTGCACTGTTGTACAACCATCACCACCATCTATCTCAGGACTTTTTCATCTTCCCGAAACTCTGCACCCATTCAACACTAACTCCCCACTCTCCCCAACCTCTGGCAACCACCATTCTACTTTCTGTCTCTATGAATTTGACTACTTGAGGTACCTCTCTAATCTACTTACTGTAAATTAAAACTTAAAAAAGTGTTTGAGATTCCCAAAGTCAAGTGGGATTCCATCATTAAAAATATAGTAAAATTAGCCACCAGGGAAAAGCGAATCAGAATCACAAGATACTGCTTCATTACCCACTAGTGGAGCTGAATCAATAGCAAGTATGGCAAGGATGTAGAGAACCTGGAACCGCATACACTGCTGGTAGGAATGTACAAGGTGCAGCTGAAGACAGCCTGTCAGTTTGTTAAAAGGCCAGAGTTACCACAGGACTCATTCGTACATATACTCCGAGTATTATGTCCACACAAAAACTTCTATGTGAACGTTCACAGCAGTGCTTTTTACAATAGCCAAAAGGTGCAAACAACCCCAAAAGCCAACAACTGATGAAGATGATAAATAAAATTTTGTACATTCACGAACTATTATTTAGCAATAAAAAGATATTAGGTACTAGCACCTGCCACAACATGGAAGAACCTTGAAAATCTTTCATGAAGTCAAAGAAGGCAGTTACAGAAGACTGCATAGTATACGGTTTCATTCCTATGGAGTGTCCAGAATAGAAAATCTATCATGGTAGCAGACAGACTGGTGGTTGTCCATTGTTGACTGAGGGTACTGGGAAAGGATGAGAAGTGAATGCTGATGGGGAAAGGGTTTTTTGGGGAGCTGATGAAAATATTCTAAATTGATCGTGGTGATGGCTAAAAAAAAAAATTGATTGAGAAAAGAAAATAGATCACGCATAAAATGCCAGAAATGGAACAGCCACTGTTTTTTTTTTTTTAAACATTCAAACATGTTTAAAACCTGCACAACTTCTAGTATTCTTTGTGTACTTTTAGTGTGCCTGATGATGAGAAAATGACAAACTTTTATGGATTCTTAAGACTTTGAATCGATTGGTATCTTATTAATTGAAACAAATAGCATCTACAAAGAATGGAAATAGTGCCCAGAAATGACTCGGGCTAATGGGATGTAAGACCTGAACAATGTTTAGGTCACATCTGTCTGACGTACAGATCAGCCCCTGCAAGAACTCCAGTCTGCACTGCATTGGACCACCATCCCTTCTTAGACAGGCAATGCTACATTACCACCAAGTCAGACAGTGATAAACACTCCTTGGCCAGATGCTCCTACTTACGTCAGCATCGGTATGGTCCCTGGGAATGGCTCCCCATCAGACCATAGTGAGCTGAAGAGCATGCACTGACTGTTAAGTCGACACACTGCTTCCTTTGTTGAGACAGTTCTGCTAACCAGAGTCTGCAGAACGAAATAGTATGCTCAGGGAGAGTGGGACCAGGATGCAGCAGCAGCAGCGGTGGCCTGAGCAGAACAGCAGAGGTTAAAGGTAAAGCAGCGTGCACAAGAAAAGGCGGCCAAGGAGCACAGGTGAAAGCAAGGAGGGCCCTAACTGTCATTCTGTGCACTTGAACTCCTGAACATAAGTCATCACAAGTTTTTTTAAATGAGGTCTAGATCCACCACGGGAACTGGCATTTACCAAAGGCCTACTCCAGGCTGGGCCAATACTGGGCTGGGCACTGGAACTTAAAACAGGAATATAGCTAATCTTGAGGACATGTGGGATTCCGGTCAATCAGGCTAGATTTCTGTGGCAACAGAAATCTGGAGGTTGGCCAATTTTATCTTCCCAGTTCCCAAGACTTTCAGAGCCCACAAAATGTTCAAGCTTTACAAGTAGGACTATATTAGTAAAAATCGTTGTAGGACACAAAGAAGAAAACAACTCTTAAAATTTTAAAAAGGTCAACAAAATCTTCTGGCATGACTAAAATGAAAATTATGAGAAAAAAAATTTTTTTAACCAAGTATGTCATGCCTGTAAATGTACCGTACTTCTTGACATGGGTTCTCAAACTCACCATTCCATCCTGTATCTCACTCTCTGAGAAACCGCAAAATGATTCATCGTCAGAGTCGGCATGAAAAATACTGGCCAGTTCTTTAGTGACATCTGGCCTTGATTTCTGTAAAAATCCGCAATGGTCTAATACATCTTGCACCTCACTTTCTGAAAAGCCGCAGAAAGATTCATTATCAGAGTCCTCATAAAAAACATTTGCCAGTTCTTCACTGATATCTGACCTGAATTTAGGTTTCTGTAAAATAAATAAATAAATGTGGTTGTGCATTTTTTCCCCTTTTTCAAGAACCAATTTTCCATAAACCGTGCAGAGAGCAAATCACATTTACAAGTGCACTACAAGAGAACAGCTTTTGTTACAAAGAAAAATGGTTCAAAGGTTTACAAATGATTTCTGAGTTGTTACGGCAAATCATCAGGCATGTTAGGTTAGGCGACATCTCAAAGAGATAGAATAAGTAGCTAATCTACCTCCAACAATTACTACCTAGAACCACAGCAAAAAGTGAAATGAAATTACAATGCATACTGTATTTTCCAGCGGCTGTATAGAAATGCAGGCAAAAAGCAAGCGGTTTTAATCACGCACAAAGCATCTGGGGCACTGTGGGCACTGCGGACTGAATTCTGTTTATTCTCAGGCAGCACTTACCGTGTTTGCAAAATTATCAGAAGCAAAGCTGTCACAACTGTCATCGGAGGATGATGATGTTTCCATGGGGATCAACTTCACATATCTAAATTTCTTTACATTCTTCTTCACTCCGTGATCCTTTTGCTGCAAATGAAAATGGCAATGCTATTAAGTCGGGCGCTTACTACACTAACTGAAGACATCATCTTTGAGTTTAGTAGTTCAAACAGCACAGAGTAGATATATCCATTTCTTTTTTTTTTTTTTAAAGATTTTTATTTATTTATTTGACAGAGAGATCACAAGTAGACGGAGAGGCAGGCAGAGAGAGAGAGAGGGAAGCAGGCTCCCTGCGGAGCAGAGAGCCCGACGCGGGACTCAATCCCAGGACCCTGAGATCATGACCTGAGCCGAAGGCAGCGGCTTAACCCACTGAGCCACCCAGGCGCCCCTAGATATATCCATTTCTTATACCCTACATAGTAAAAGGAGGATTTGCAAATGCTATAAAAATATTTTCAAAACCTGATAAAATCTTAAAAGGGGACCCCTTTGAAGGAATTATTATTAAGGACATCAATTCAATCAAACATCTATAGAACTCCCTCACTGCCCACCTCTCTTCCCACCAAGCAGAATGTGTGATATGGAGTTCCCAAGGGGTTTAATACCAACCTCCTAAAACCTACCTGTTAAGAAGATTAGATTGCACTTCCAAAAGGAAATTTCAAAAGTATAAAATGGTAGGAGTGATTTCTCTCCCTCAGCCAAAAATCAAGCTAATGAGGTCTTTTTATATAAGATTTGGGCTGTGTACTGTGATGCTAATTTCCCAAACTACAAAAACTGGCTAGCACCTCTACTTCAACGTGGCAGGCTTTCAAGCTGGTTCTGCTCTAACCAAGAGGGGTATAGTGATTTCAGCAAAAGTCCCTACAAATCAAGTGAACAAAGATACAAGGAGGCAAGTTAAAGGTCAAATAGCACTCCAAACCCAGGTAGAATGCCTGATTCCACCTCAGCATTCTACCAGCCCGGCATGACATTCAGCTCTTTCTGAAGTCTCCTTGCTATACCACTCTTGAGTTTTTAGAAGTCCTTCTGTAAGTCACAAATTACTCCAAGGTTACTTGTTCATAAACACCAAACAGCCTGGCTTTGCTCATCAGAAAATGCAATTAGCATCTATCTCAAGATAAAGACAGCAATTTCTGGCATTTCTTAACATTTAATGAGACCTAAGTGTTTTTAGTTCCTGTGTTTTAATTTTCTTAAATACAGTCACACAATAGAAATGACTCCTCATACTGAAAACTTTGAAAGGCACGCTCTGCTATGGGCCCCACAAAATAAAGCCAAGATGTGAGGTGTCAGGTGGAAAGAACATTCTCAACCTTCCTCGTACACTTAACACTATGCACTTGATTTCAATCTCTTGCAAATAAAATGATCATGTCTTTTGTCCTTTTAGAAAGGCAGAAAAATGTGATAATAGGTAATGCTACTACCTATTAAAAGGGCTCTCACAAGCACCCCATTTTCCAGGTGAGGAAATTCAAGGCTCCAGGGAGGTGAAACAGAGTACCCGAGATGACACAGCTGGAAGGAGAATCCAATTCTGTAATCTCCTAGGACATCAATGATCCTTGCACAACTGGAGCAATTTACTCATCAATCTACCTATAAGCAGTCAGAGGCCCAGGACAGCCTCAAGGGAGGCAGTCTACTGGAAGCTGACAGGAAAACATAAGCTGGGCTTTAACACGTCAGCACATGCCAAGAGTTAGTTAGCAGGCAAATGCATGTTTTAGAGGAAAAGACGTAGAAAAAGGCAAACGGTCATGGTTGAGATTAACTCTTCTGGCAGGCAGGTAATAACTAATACCACTAAGCATGTTTTCACATTACGTATAATTCCTTGCAAGAAAGGTGCTATCATTATTCCCACCTAACAAACGGGGAAGCTGAGGCGTGAGGGGTTAAGTGGATTACTCCTAACAGGATGCCCCAAACTGGAGCCCAGGCACGTCAGATTCCAAGTCTTGTTACACACGGCTTTCTCCAACCTAAAAGCCAATGCCGGGTTACACCCAAGAGCTGTTTCTCTGAAGCCACGCCCCCAGCACGCCCTCTCCCACACCCCACCCCCACTGGAACCACAGCCTCCCCACGTGTGTCACTCTTTATTTATTTTAAGCAGGTCACACTCTTCCTTTCCACCCAACCCCCATCTTCTAACATCTCCTGGGGCAGACCCTACGTTCCGGTTTCCGTTAGAGCAAAATGTAACGTTCCATTCAGGGCAACATCCTGCAGCTGCGAGTAAAGTTGGTGGGTGGAGGAGTGGGAAACGAGCAAATGGTCTGCGTACAGTTTGGACCACCGGGTCCTTCAAATGCCCTTCATCGCCGCCCAGAACTAGAGATGCCTACCCCCCATGGGTGCACCCAAGTCCTAAAGAGACCATTTTGCGAGACCTTTAAACTTCAAACCCACCGATCCTCAGCGGTTAGAAAGCGGATGCTGGCGTGGCAGGCGCAAAATCCCGCCGGGAGTGCGTCCAAAGGGCCATCCCCCCACCCAGCAGTGCGCTAGGTGTTGCCGCAGCGAGCCACGCACACGCCCGCAAGCTGCACGCTGGAAAGAGCTGCAAGGCTGCAGGGCAAAGCCCCCAGGGAGCAGGGCGGGAGGCGCTCCCCTCCACCCGGGCTCCGGCCGGCAGACACAATAGGGGACCAGCCAGCTCCAGCCGCTGTCCGGCCCGGAGCACACGTGCACTTCAGGCGCACGTGGCTTCGGGCTCCCGGGAGTGCCAACCCACCTGAAAACTGCTCAAATCTCCGACCGCCAGCGCGCCGGGTGCGCACGCCCAGCGGGGTCAGCCCCGGGCTCCGAATTACGCGAAATGCATAAAATCTGGGGCTTGCCTGCAAGGGCGCCGCCCAGGACCGCCACCGGTGGATAAGCAGCACTCGGTCCGCGGAGTTAGAAGGAGTTGGCCCGCGCCCAGCACCCACCGCACCCTCCCCTCGGATTCAGCAGCCTAGCGCTCACCCGCACGCGCCGAGCGTCCATGCTGGCGGCTGGCGCCCAGGCCGGCGCTATGGGACTGGAGAGCGAAGCACCGCGAGCCGCGGTCCCGCAGAGCCGAAGGAGCCGGAGCTGCAGCAGGCGGGGCGCGCAGACCCGGGCCCGGAGGGGCGGGGCTCTGGCCGGCTTTCCCGCGTAGGGGCTCAGGTCCTGCAAGCTGTGGTAACAGCCTTTCCCGGAGCGAGATCCTCTCCGCACCGGGTAAAAAGCGACCCCCAAAATATTGTGGCTTCAAGGCGCAGCCTTGGACTACCTTAAAGTCCGCCTTAGAAAAGCAGCGCTTTGGGGGCTCTAGGACGTTCTTTTTACGTGGCTGCACGGTCCTAAGCGAATGGCGCGAAAGCGGTTCGTATTGCCCCGGGGTTAGCAGGCTGATTTGCATGAATTCCCGGGCTGGGAGTGGAAAAGTCGAGTTGCGGGCTAATGGAGAGCAGCGCCCGAGAGTCTTGCGGATTTATCACTGTCCTCGCGGCGTGAGGTGTGCGTTATTCAACATAAAAATCAAAGAAGCACGAATTCCCCCGTTTATTAGTCCAGTCACTGTCCCTGAGTGTGGCACCTCTTATCTGGCAACCACATCATTATCTGCAGCAATCAAATGAGTTAGATCTTGATATTTCTTTTCAGAAAGCACGGGAAGCCGCGTTGTTGTTTTACAGAAGACTTGTGGGTTTTAAATTAGGACAAAAAGGCGCTGCCATTAGTAAAGACTTATCTGCGGGATCAGATAGGCTTTAATATTTGTTGCGGATAGAAGCTGAAGACTATTAATGTGGTTTGACCATCTTTTCTTTCGTTAGAATTGATAATTACCGAAATTGAGATGACCGTGAGATAGTGTTCAATTGCCCTTTTAATCAAACCTGACGTTCCGACGCAATAAAGTGTGAGGTTTTAAATCTTTTGTAGAGCAAGGGAGGGGGAAAGCAGCTTTTAGAAGTAAAATGATTTGGGTTGCTGTAAAAGACACTAGTTATAATTTCACATTTAAGACAAGTGCTTGAAATGAAAACATTCGAATCTTATTAAAAACTTTTCTCTCGGGAATAATTTCTTTGCAGTGAGAGAGCATGCGTGAACATACCGCGTTCCTCTCTGAATGTATTGAATACAAAAACTTGTGAGCAAGTAATACGAGAGAACAATGGATTGGAAGAATTGGGAGGACCTTGGTCTGAGTCTTCGAGCCTTTCTAAAAACACGCCTGCCCATGGTCACTCTGTCACAGTGCAAGGGACAAAGGACTCACGGTCTCGAAGGTAGGCGCCAAGAGAGGCGGTTGGTTTGTCTGGCGATATTCTTGGCAGTGGTAGTGATTGGTGGGGTGGGGGGCGGGGGGTGGTGAGTGACTCAATTAAATGTTTGTTGAGTAAATCAACTATGTAAAAGGTGAAAGACCTAAAATTGTCGTTAGTGCTGTGTCCTTAGGAATACAGTTTTTTGCCACTGAAATATGTGAGAATTTGGGATTGTGAAATGCATAAAGTAAGGGAAGATTAAGTCTTTTGACTCTGAAAAGTTCTGATAGGAAAATTCTTAATTCTCTTGGGGCATTAGAAAATAGTTTACATATTTAAGATTCAGATGTCTAGTCTATCAGTCTTTTTAATAAACCGAAAGATGCAAATTAAAACAAAGAGATACAGTTTCATTCAAACTAGTAAAAATTAAGAAACCTGATAAATAAGACCAGATGCTGGTAAGGACATGAGGAAATTCCTGCAACGTTAGTAGGTAATTTTTTTTTTTTTTTTTTAACCTCAGAGGGCAGTTCAGGGGTATTTAGTAAAACCCAGCAAAACCACTTCCAGGTATATACCCTAAAAAAAAAAGTTTTTCACACTGTGGGTTAGAACCCATTGGTGAATTATGAAATCAATTTAGTGGGTTACAACCAGCACGTTTTCTTCTATCTTTCTTTTTGAAATAATGTAAAAAATACAAGTAATACATGTGAGTATTGTTTTCTCAAACAGTGTGTCACTTTTGGGTGTTTTGTATAAATGCATATTTCATACTGTGCTTCGCCATGGACAGAATTTTCAAGATCGTATCCTGAGGAATGTGCGTGATGAGTCTTGTACTGATGTTCTCTCATTCATTCAGGTTAAGTATTGACGATGCCTATTATACCAGGCACAACTAGAGACATAAAGGGTAGGGAGTACACATCCTAGCAGAGGAGCAAAAGTAAACAAGATAATTTCAGGTGTGATTACTTCTGAAAAGGGAAAAAAGAATAACAGGATAAGGAGATAGGAAATGAAAGAAGTATTAATTGAGATAAGAAAAACAGGAGAGGCTTGTCTGAGGCATTATCTGATCAGGAGCCTGAGTAAAGCAAGGGAAGAAGTCATAGGAGATAAGGAAGTGCCAGTTTTAAGCCCAATGAACAGCTGGTTCAAAGGCTTGTGAGGCCCCAACAGAAGACGCCAAGTATGCTGTGACTGTAGAACTAGGGAAAGAGGGAGAGCCCCCAGACCGTGTGGGGTCTTCCTGACCATGGGAAGAGCTTTGGAGTTTATCCCAGGTATGATGGGAAGGATTTTGATGGAGAGACCCAGTCTGACCCCCAAGGACTGTATGAACTGTATGTTGAAGGGGAGGAGGATTGAAATCTCAAGGCACTTAGGAGCCCCAGAGGAGAAAATAATGGCCTGGACTAGGGTAGTTTTAGGGTGGGGAAAACTGCTCAGATTTAAGATATATTAGTTTAAAGACAGAGCTAATGGGACTGGAGGGATGGATGGATGGTTCATTCATATTACGTTGTGTATCATAGTAAAATATTGCAAATAAACTAAATGCCCCTCAGAAGGGAAATGGATGCACAAACAGTAGTATACTCATAGAATGGAATTGGAACAGTAGTTCAGATGAATGGTATGGCGTACTTTCATCAATGTAGATAAACCTTAATATTGAACAAAAAAGTAAATTGCAAACATTTCTGCCAACTGTGCCCCTAATGCAAATTTTAGAAACCTAAAACAAAAGAAACCTAAAACCTATTAAGTTTTGAAAACATAAAAATATACACAAGCTAAAATAGGATACAGTAAACTGAGGAGGGAAAAATGGAAACGGAAGAGAGGAGGTGAGGCCTTCCACTCTATCATTAATGCTTTCTTTAAAAATAAACAGTGTGAAGAAAATATGGCAAAGTTTCAAACGTGAGTGGTGGGCACATGAGTGTCTTTTTTATTTTTACTTTCCATGGGGTTTTCTTATTTCTTTTGGCTCCAAAACATTTTAAAATAAAAATTTTTCTGAACTTTGAAACCTGTTGATTAAGATCTATGTTTGTAGTGTTAAATATGCAGTCCCTTTACAGGGAAGTAATAAATGGGAATGTTAGCTCATCTTGCAATTTTAGGTACCTCGAAAGGTCTTAAGTCATTATGTTAATTATATATTGTTAATATGTTCATTTTATTAATTTTTTAAAAGATTTTATTTATTTGAGAGAGTGAGAGAAGGCATGAGCAGAGGGAGAGACAGAGGTAGAAGCTCCCTGCTCAGTAGGGATGATGTCTGACTCCATCCCAAGACCTCAGGATCATGACCTGAGCTGAAGGTAGATGCCCAACTGACTGAGCCACCCAGGTACCCCAATAGATTCATTTTTTTTTTCTAAGATTTTATTTGTTTATTTGACAGACAGAAATCACAAGTATGTAGAGAGGCAGGCAGGGAGAGAGAAGAGGAAGCAGTCTCCCTGCAGAGCAGAGAGCCCAGTGTGGGGCCCCATCCCAGGATCCTGGGATCATGACCCGAGCCGAAGGCAGAGGCTTTAACCCACTGAGCCACCCAGGCACCCCAATATGTTCATTTTAAATGAAAGACACAAAAAGTGTAAGAATGGAAATTCGGTGTGCAGAGAGTGATGACGTTCCCAGGCCACAACAACAGGTAACAGGGAATGACATTTCATAGGCACATACCTGACATCTACAGACCGTATCTGGTATGAGGGTTGTAAATGCAACAAATACTCAGAAAATATGTATTACCAACTAAAATGATTGTAGATGGAATTTGAAACCTAAAACATTCTAAAATACTGTCTCCTATTAAAGAGCTTTAACTTTAAGGATGGGTATGTGTTGTCTTGTAGCTTTTATTCACCTTGCACAAAGAATTCCATTTCCTATTATTGGGTTTGAAACTTGACCCTGAGGTTCTGAGCACTCAGCACTTAAATAATGAGGGAAGCTGAGGTCAAACTTGAATTCAAGATGATTGATTTTAAGACTAGGAGTGCAAGAATTAATAAGATGTACCATTTTAAGATGCGTAGAGGTACTGTTCTCCATCCCATATACCCTTCCTTCTCAGGAAATGTAATGTGAACCCAAATGGCTCAGTAAGTGAGAGACCTTCAATAGACTGTGCACACCCAGAGACAAAGGGCTGGTGAGGGGTTTCACTGTGTTTGTGGATACAGACAGGTTGCAGTCTGTCAGGTCACAAATCTCTATTCTAAATAACCCCCTAATTATGGATTTACTTCCCCAGTGTCTGCTTTCAGGATGTACAAAGGCAAGAAACCTAAAAGGCCTAAAGTTACCCTTCGGTTACCAGAAGCCACTCTGTGGGAGGGCCCAGCCCATTACCACCCTCCTTCAGTTTAGCCCACAAATCCTATCCCTCCAAACTCTCCTGGTATGTTTGCTTTTGATTATGTGTCTGTACTGTTGAGCAGGTCAGTTTGCAGACATCAGATACCTGGTTAGAGAAGGGAATATGGAAACATGGATGCAAATCTGGTCATTTTTATCAAGAGGAAATACTTGTTTTTTCATGGATAAACATTGTTCATTATGAAATATTTGTATAAGGTATTAAAGCATCATTAAACACTGGATGAAATAAAGTCCTATTTTAATTACTGAATCAGTCAGTTCCAACATTATGGAAGCTGAACTATAACTATAACACGTCTACATTTTACCAACCACAACTCCCCTCTAACTTGTTCTCCTTCTATGACTTTTTAAATTTGCCCCTGGTAAAGTGTTTTGTTGTTGTTTGTTTGTTTTTAAGATTTTATTTATTTCACAGACAGAGATCACAAGTAGGCAGAGAGGCAGGCAGAGAGAGGAGGAAGCAGGCTCCCTGCTGAGCAGAGAGCCCGATATGGGGCTCAATCCCAGGACCCTGGGATTATGACCTGAGCCAAAGGCAGAGGCTTTAACCCACTGAGCCACCCAGGCACCCTTGGTAAAGTGTTTTTATAGGGGTACAAATACTTCTTGGAGGTAGTGACTTCACTTCCCTGGGATATAGACCCAGAAGTGGAATTATTGGATCATATGGTATTTCTATTTTTAGTTTTTTAAGGAATCTCCATACTGTTTTCCCTGATGACTACACCAATTTGTATTTCCACCACAGCGTGCAAGGGTTCCTTTTTTTTTTTTTTCCACATCCTCGCCAACTCTTGTTATCTCTTATCTTTCTGGTGTAATAATAACTTTAAAGAACACAATGAGGGAAGGAAAGAAGTCCAGAATGATATATAGCAAAATGTGGGCAGAGATTTCTTCTAGAGTAGGGGAGCTAATGGTGATTTTTCTTTCTTTTTTTTTTTTTTTTAGATTTTATTTATTTATTTGACAGACAGAGATCACAAGCAGGCAGAGAGGCAGGCAGAGAGACAGGAGGAAGCAGGCTCCCTGCTGAGCAGAAAGCCCGATGCGGGACTCGATCCCAGGACTCCGAGATCATGACCTGAGCCGAAGGCAGCGGCTTAACCCACTGAGCCACCCAGGCGCCCCTAATGGTGATTTTTCTTTGATCTCTTTTCACTTTTTTGTTCTTTCCAAATTCTCTGGAATGAGGTCAAATGATTTTTCAAAACCACAGGGAAAAAACCAAGAGTGATTCCCTATCCTTAAAATAATGGAAACAAACCAGGCAAAGGAAGAGAGGCTGAGGCAGTTTGGGTGATTTGGAGGGGATGAAAGATGGGGGAAGTGGCATGTGAAGGGAAAATGGAGTCAGGGAAAGGAATGATCTCTTGATGGGGCAGCCAGCTCTGAAGTGCTTCTCAGTTATCCTAGAGGCTCTGCTCAGCCTTCTGGGATATGGTAGCAAAGTCCTGGTTAGCAGCTCATGGCCCATAGGCACCAGCAAGATTTTTGGTTTTACTCAAGAACTTTTTGTTTGTTTTCAATTTGATCATTTCCCCTTCTGGAAACAACCAGTGTGCAAAAATAATTCTGTTTTAGTTGTGAGCAGCCTCCATTCATTGCATAGGCCACTTCTTCTAAACTATTATAGTTGTGAATTTTCCAGATCTTTGAATTCTTCTTCAGATCTCTTCCTGAAGCAGCTCTTTGGAAAGAGGATCGTTGTAGAGAGAGGAAGCTTAACTCTTAGCTAAAAGGAGACTTGGGGATTGTCTATAGATTGGTTAATTTCTGGAGTGAACCAAATTCAAGATGGTGAGGGACCCAGAGAGAAGTCTAATCTGCACACTGATGTGTAGAATTCAAAACCAGCCTACCAGCAGTCATTAAAACATTAAACACAGATACCATATGATCCATCAATTCCACTGGTCAACTGGCAGAATTTCAGCTTTTTCTCTTTAGCTCCTTTGGAGTCCCCAAAGGTAACCTTGTGAATGGTATGGCTCATCTCAAAGCTGCTTTCTTCAGGCTTCAAATTCAAAGCATACAAACTGCTATGGACTAGTACTTTCTCTACCACTCACTCTGGAATTTCATGTCTCCCAACCCACAGAATTCAGTAAGGAACACTGATAGAACACTGATAGAAACACTGAAAGCTTATTATTCTACTTTACCTTTCCTTAGGCTTATCCAAAAAACAGCGGGTACCACACCCAGGACACCTGTAGGGGACTGAATTGTGGCCCCTCAAAATACATATCCTTGTTCTAATACCCAAACTCTAACTGTTCATTTGGGAAAAGGGTCTTTGCAGATATAGTTGAGGACCTTGAAAGGAAACCATCCTAGATTACTCATGTAGGCCCTAAACCCAACGACAAGCGTCTTTATAAGAGACAGACGAGAAGTCACATAGAGAAGGTCATTTGAAGATGGAGACAGATTGGAGTGAGGAGCCACAAGCCAAGGTACAAGGACAGCCTCCAGAAGCTAGAAGAGGCAAGTGACAGAATCTCTCCTTGAGCTTCTAGAGGAAGCACAGTCATGCCCACTTCTGATCTCTGGAGTTGTGAGAAAATACATTTCTGTTGTTTTAAGCCACTAACTTAGTGGTAATGTTTATGGCAACCACAGGAAATTAATACAACCCCATTGGCTTCCAGTCTCTAATCTGAAGAAGAGGAGTCCAGGAGCGCCTGGGTGGCTCAGTGGGTTAAAACCTCTGCCTTCGGCTCAGGTCATGATTCTAGGGTCCTGGGATCAAGCCCCGCATTGGGCTCTCCGCTCAGCAGGGAGCCTGCTTCCCTTCCTCTCTCTCTGCTTGCCTCTCTGCCCACTTGTGATCTCTGTCTATCAAATAATAAAATTTTAAGAAATGAAGAAGAGGGGTCCAAACAGAACCAGCTGGACCAGGCTTTCATGCTAGAGATAAGATTGCCATTACCACTCTGGTGACAAACTAGATTCGATCTTTCAAACGCTTACTCTGAAAGACAGCTAGAATAACCAGGCTTTCGCGGTTTCCAGCTAGTCTTCATGACTTATGGAGCCGGTGCTATGGACTGAATGTTGTATGCCCACCCTCCACCCCACCCATCCCATTCATATGTGATCATCTAATCTCTAATGAGCTGATGTTTGGAGGTGAGGCCTTTGGAGGTAATCAGATCATGAGGATGGAGCCCTCATGAGGGGGATTAGTGCCCTTATAGAAAGAGACATGAGAGAAAGTTTGCTTCTTCTCTCCCTGCTCTCTACTTTGTGAGGATCCAAGGAGGACCGCCATTTGTAAACCAGGAAGCCCTCACCAGATACTAGATCTGCTGGCACCTTGATCATTCACTTCCCAACCTCCAGAACTGTGAGAAATGAATGTCTGCTGCTTAAGCCATGCATCCTGTGGTATATTTAAGGTAGCCTGAACAGCTAGTTTTTACTAATTTTTCCAAGTTTCATTTTTCTAATTTTTCCAAGTTTCTAATTTTTCTAATTTCTAATTTTTTCTAGTTTCTAATTTTTTCTAATTTTTCCAAGTTTTAGATAATTGACCTTGATACTGTCCTAATCAACAAGAGAGTAAACCAAGCCAAAGAAAATGAGAGGCTTAGGTTCATTTTGTATATGTGTATGTGTATATGGGGCCACTACAGTATATTGTGGATCAGTGGCCCCTATGTCAGGTGTCCAATCTGTGCTATCTGGGAGCAGAAGAGAATTATCACGTGATATCAAACATGGTGCTTAAGCAGCTGGGGCTGGGTATTAAGATGCCCTCTGGCACAGTGTAAGGGTAAAGCCTGTGGGCTCTGCCTCGGTTCGAATGGTAGCTCTACCACCCACCACATGTTTTATGATCTTGGGCAAGTAATCTCAATCTATCTTGCCTATAAAACGGAGAGAGTAATCTAAGTCTGCCTCATAGGGTTGGCATGAGTGATTAAACGAGTACAGGGCACCTGGGTGGCTCAGTGGGTTAAGCCACTGCCTTCGGCTCGGGTCATGATCTCAGGGTCCTGGGATCGAGTCCCACATCGGGCTCTGCTCAGTGGGGAGCCTGCTTCCCTCTCTCTCTCTCTGCCTGCCTCTTTGTCTGCTTGTGATCTCTCTCTGTCAAATAAATAAATAAAAATCTTTAAACGAGTACATATCTGGGATGTACTCAGTGCTCAAAACATTTTAACTGTTATTGGGGCTTAAATTTGCCACTTAATATTTTATTTCCTATCTTTTCTCCTGTTTCTGTTTTATTTTTCTGCTTTCCAGTGGGTTACTTGAACATTTTAAAAATCCATTTTGATTTATTTATAATTTGCAGTATATCCCTTTATATATTATTTTTAATATTTGCTCTAGGTATTATCATACTTATCATAGGCTACAAGGATTTCCATTTCACAAGTTCAGACGATTATTATTGAGCCTGATAAGCACATGACTTTTCCTGTTGTGTGGTTCCAGAGATGCCCGCAATTAACATGATTCACGAATCACTTTTCTAATTGTAAGCAACTCACATTCCTGTTCCTCCTCTTAAAAAATAAAATCTTAAAAAAAAAACAAACCAAAAACAAAAACAAAAAACTAACAACCTCCTAAAATCATATCCAGTTACGAAACCTAGAAATGTTATCCTGGGGCAGTACTAAAATTGCTTATCAGTATTAAAGTTCACAACCTCCTGGCACTATCCATCCCATCTCCAGTTCTGCTACAATCCCTTCTTGCTATTTTACAACCATGGAATAAGTGGTACCTTTAACCACCGTCAATATTGCTGACATAATATTTAAATATTTGTTGTATTTCAACATACAAAAGCATGTGGAAATATTAAAATATATTTTACAGATGTAAGTATCTATTAAATGCAAACATTTAAAACATAAACCTTTAAGAATTAAAGTAATTATAGGGATGAGCTCAGTTTATTATGAGCCTTGCTGTGAGAAGGCCAGATCCCTTGTTTTCCTACCTTATGTTTGTATGTGTACATACACATATATATGTGTGTGTGTACTTCTATGTCTGTATACCACTGAGCACATGGTGGCTTTTTAGATAGAGCAAGTACACTAACATGAAGTCTTTTTTTCCATTCCTGTATCAAAACAACTTTATCACTAAGAACAACTTTTTTGTCTTTGCCATAAACAAGTGGATTTGAAATCCTATCAAACGAATAGACAACTACTTCACCCTGTGTTTTGAGATCACTCACAGACTATTTTAATTCCAGTATATTTAACATAGTGTTATATTAGTTTCAGGTGTAGAATACAGTGATTCAATAATTCTATATGTTACTAAGTTCTCATCATGATAAGTGTACTCTTATTCCCCTTCACCTATTTCACTCATCCCCCCCACCTCCCCTCCAGTAACCATCTCTTTCATTTCCATAGCTAAGTGTCTACTTTTTGGTTTGTCTCTTTTTTCCTTTGTTCATTTGTTTCTTAAATTCCACATATGAGCAAAATCATATGCTATTTGTCTTTCACTGACTTACTTCACTCAGCATTATACTTTCTAGCTCTATCCATGTTGTTGCAAATGGCAATATTTCATTCTTATGGCTGAGTAATACTCCAGTGTGTGTGTGTGTGTGTGTGTGTGTGTGTGTGTGTGTGTGTGTGTACCACATCTTCATCCATTCATGTATCAAGGGGCACTTGGGGTGCTTCCATAATGTAGCTATTTTAAATAATGCTGCAGTAAACACAAGGGTGCATGTATCTTTCAAATTGCTGTTTTCATATTCTTTGGGTAAATACCCAGTAGTGTGATTACTGGATCATATGGTACTTCTATTTTTAATATTTTGAGGGAAATATCTGTACTGTTTTCCACAGTGACTGTACCAGTTTACATTCTCACAGAACACAAGGGTTCCTGTTCTCCACATCCTCATCATCACTTGTTTCTTGTGTTTTTCATGTTAGCCATAATGACAGGTGAGGCGTGGTATCTTATTGTAGTTTTTGCATGTTCCTGATAAGTGTTCAGCATCTTTTCATGTGTCTTAGCGATCTGTATGTCTTCCTTAGAGAAATGTCTGCTCATGTCTTTGCCCATTTTTTAATTGGATTATTTGGCTTTTGAGTTGTATAAGTTCTTTATATATTTTGGATTCTAACCCTTTATCAGATATGTCATTTGTAAATCTCTTCTTCCATTCAGTAGGCTGTCTTTTAGTTTTGGTGATTGTTTCCTTCACTGTGCAGAAGCTTTTTATTTAGATGTAGTCACAATGGTGTATTTTTACTTTTGTTTCCTTGCTTCAAGGAAGATGTTGCTACAACCCATTTCAGAGAAATTACTGCTTGTGCTCTCTTTTACAATTTCTATGGTTTCAGGTTTCACATTTAGCTCTTTAATCCACTTTGAGTTTATTTCTGTGTATGGTATATGAAAGTGGTACAGTTTCATTCTTTTCCATGTAGCTGTCTACTTTTCCCAACACCATTTGTTGAAAAGACTGTCTTTTTCCCATTGCACATTCTTGCCTCCTTTGTCAAAGATTGACCATACAATCATGGGTTTATTTCTAGGCTTTCTATTCTGTCCCATTGATCTCTGGATCTCTGTGTCTGTTTTTGTGCCAGTACCATACTTTTTTGATTGCTACAGCTTTGTAGTGTATCTTGAAGTCTGGAATTGTGATACCTCCAGCTTTGTTTTTCTTTTCCAAGATTGCTTTGGCTATTTGGGGTCTTTTGTGATTCCATACACATTTTAGGATTGTTTGTTCTGGTCCTGTGAAAAATGATGTTGGTGTTTGGATAAAGATTACATTGGATCTATAGATTACTTTGGGTAGTATGGACAATTTAACAATATTTATTCTTTCAGTCCATGAGCATGGGATGTCTTTCCATTTGTTTGTTTCATCTCCAGCTTCTTTCATCAGTGTTTTAAAGTTTTCAGAGGACAGGTGTTTCATCTCCTTGGCTGAGTTGATTCCTGGTTGTTTTATTATTTTTGGTTGCAATCGTAAATGGAATTATTAATTTCTCCTGCTGCTTCATTATTAGGGTATAGAAATGTAATGGATTTCTGTATGTTGATTTCATACATCAACCTTAACTGAATTAATTTATCTTGAGACCTTAACTGAATTCATTTATCAGTTCTAGTAATTTTCCGGTCGAGTCTTTTGGTTTTTGATATATAGTATCATGTCATCTGCACATAATGAAAGTTTCACTTCTTCTTTGCCAATTTGGATGCCTTTGATTCCTTTTTCTTGCCTGATTTCTGTGGCTAGGACTTTGAGGACAACCTTGTATAAAGGTGATGAGAGTATAAAGGTCATTCCTGACCCTAGGGGAAAAGCTCTTGGTTTTTCCTGTGTTGAGTATGGTGTTAGTTGTGGGTGTTTCATACGTGGCCTTTATTATGTTGAGGTATGTTTCCTCTAAACCTACTTTGTTGAGAGTTTTTATCATGAATGGATATTGTACTTTGTCAAATGCTTTTTCTGCATCTATTGAAATGATCACATAGTTTTTATCCTTCCTCTTACTGATGCGATGTATCACATTGATTGGTTTGCAAATATTGAACCATCCTTGCATCCTGAAAATAAATCCCACTTGATTGTGATGAATGATTTTTTAAAGTATTATTATATTCACTTTGCTAGTATTTTGTTGAGGATTTTTGCACCTATGTTCATTAGAGCTAGTGGCATGTAGTTCTCTCTCTCCCTTTTTAAAGATTTATTTATTTATTTGAGGGAGAGAAAGAGTGAGAAAAGGGGCAGAGGGAGAGAATCTTCAAGCAGACTCCGCCTAAGTAGGGAGCCTGACATGGGGCTCGATCCTACAACCCATGAGATCATGACATGAGCTGAAACCAAGAGTCAGATGCTTAACTGACTAAGTCATGCAGGCTCCCCTGTAGTTCTCCTTTGTGTAGTGTTTTTACCTAGTTTTGGTATCAGAGTAATGCTGACCTCATAGAATGAATTTGGAAGTTTTCCTTCCCCTTCTGTTTTTTTGGAACAGTTTGAGAAGATATTCAGTAGAATTCAGCTGTGAAGCCATCTGTCTGGACTTCAGTTTGTTGGGACGTTTTTGTTTTTAAAGATTTTATTTATTTGAGAGAGAGCATAAGCAAAGTGAGGGGCAGAGAGAGAAGACTCCCTATTGAGCAGGGAACCCAGGACTCCACGATCATCACCTGAGCCAAAGGCAGACCCTTAATCAAATGAGCCACCCAGGTGCCCCTAGGAGGTCTTTGATTGCTGATCCAATTTCATTGCTGGTAATCAGTCTGTTCAAATTTTCTATTTCTTCCTGCTTCAGTTTTGTTACTTTATATGTTTCTAGGAATTTATCCATTTCTTCTAGGTTGTCCAATTTGTTGGCTTCTAGTTTTTCATAATCTCATAATCATTTGTATTTCTGTGATGGCAGTTACTTCTCTTCTTTCATTTCCAATTTTGTTTTAGTCCTCTCTCTCTCTCTTTCTTTAATTTGATAAGTCTAGCTAGAGGTTCATCAATTTTGGTGATGTCTTCAGAGAACCAGCTCCTGATTTCATTGACCTATTGTATTATTTTTTAGTTTTTATATTGTTTATTTCTGCTCTAATCTCTTCCTTTTTTCTGTAGTTTTCATGTTTGCTTTGTACTTTTTCTAGCTCCTTTAGGTCTAAGTTGTTTGAGATTTTTCTTTCTTCTTAAGGTAGGCCTATATTGCTATAAACTTCCCTCTTGGAATTTCTTTTTTTGTATCCCAAAGATTTGGGGCTGTTGTGTTTTCATTTTTGTTTCTCTCTTTCCCTCTCTCCTTCCCCCATCTAATAAATATATGTATGTATATACATATATATTTAAATATATATATATATATATATATATATATATATATATATATATATATTTTTTTTTTTTAAGTATGCTCTATGCCCATATCATAGTGCTTGAAATCCCAATCCTGAGATCAATAGTCGCATGCTTTACTGACTGAGCCAGCCAGGCACCCATGTCTCCATATATTTTTTTGAGTTTCTTTTTGATTTCTTGGTTAACCATTCGTTGTTTAGCAGCATGTTATTTAGCCTCCATTTATTTGTGCTCTTTCCAGGCTTTTTCTTGTTGTTCATTTCTAGTTTCATAGCATTGTGGTCAGAAAAGATGCATGGTATGAATTCGATCTTTTTCAATTTGTTGAAACTTGCTTTCTGGCCTAATATGTGGTCTCTTCTGGAGAATGTTCCATGTACACTGGAAAAGAATGTGTATTCTGCTGTTTTAGTGTGGAATATTTTGGATATATCTGTTATATAAATGAATATAATATAATATAAATGAATGACAAAGTGTCATTCAAGGCCACTATTTCTTTGTTGATTTTCTGTTTGGATGATATGTCCATTGATGTTAGTAGGGTGTTAAAGTCCCTTACTATTATTGTATTACTACTGATTAGTTATTTATGTTTATTATTAATTGTTTAATGTATTTGGATTGTCCTGTGTTGGGTGCATATTTACAGTTGTTATATATTCTTATTGTATTGTTCCCTTTATTATTATATAGTGCCTTCTTTTCCTCATTACAGTCTTTGATTAAAAGTCTATCCTGTCTAAGTATTGCTATCCTTGCTTTTTTCTCACATCAATTTGCATGATTAATGATTTTCCCTCCCTTCACCTTCAATTTCCATGTGTCCTGAGATCTGAAATGAGTCTCTTATAGGCTGCAGATAGGTGAGTCTTTTTTTTTATCCATTCCATCATCCTATGTCTTTTGATTAGAGTCCATTTGCATTAAAAATAATTATTTATAGGTATGTACTTACTGCCATTTTGTTACTTGTTTTATGGTTGTTTTTCTTTTTTTTTTTAATTTAGATTTTATTTATTTATTTGACAGAGATCACAAATAGGCAGAGAGAGATGGTGGGGGGGTGGAGAAGCAGGCTCCCTGCTGAGTGGAGAGCCAGATGTGGGGCTCGATCCCAGGACCCTGGGATCATGACCTGAGTCGAAGGCAGAGGCTTTAATCCACTGAGCCACCCAGGCACCCCTATGGTTGTTTTTCTCTATGAGGTCTTCTTAAACTTTGTTTTCACCCTAATAATTACATAATTCTGACTAGAGACCAATGTTGTACTTTAACTTCTGATATCTGATTCTTGGGATCATGGCTTTTAACTTTAGTTTGTAGTTTTCACAGTTTTTAAATTATATCTACAGACATATACTATTATGCATGTAGTTCATTGGCTTAGTTTTGAAGACACCAATATTCTCTTTCTTTAATGACAGCACTCTAAATCTCTTTATTCTATTATTTTATAATCTTCTATCACAGCTTTCTTATTTTTGCTTTCTCTGAATTCCTAAGAAAATTTTATATCCAGTTTTATGCTCATCCTCCCTCTCATTCCACTTGAACAATATTTAATTAGCCCCTTATTATTTCTTGTCTAGATGGATGGAGTAGATTCCAGGTTTTCTAGCATCCAGTGTATTTGCCCACCTTCCTAAAAATTCTTCATCCTACTGCCAGAATGCTTCTTCTAAATGCAAATTTTATTATAGTGTTCCTTTGTTCTAAACCCCATTGCCTTCAGGATACAACCCAAACTTAAGCCTTTCATCAAATCTAGCCCAAGAGGCTCCTGTGATATCTTTGGTTGCCATTAACTCACCCTGTTGCACCTGTCAGTGCCTCTTTTACTGCATTGCCTGGTGGTCCTAATCAGCAAGGTCTTTGTCGTTGCAACTTATATTACCCCATCATCCCCTCAATTACTGATGCAGATGTTTGGTGACATTTGTAATTGCAGATGTTGGTCCTTTTGAAACAGTAAAAGCCTTTCCCCAATTTTTATAATTCTTTCATTAAGTTCTAAAGGGAGTAGGTCATTCTGCTTTACAAGCTGGGAGAAACAAGTTTCACCAGGACCATTTGGAGACAATTAGAGTGGAAACTTTGTGTCCCATTCCAAAACATCTGTTTGTACCAAAACTCCATCAGTGTTCCAGGAGATACCTAACTTAGCCCGAGTGTTCTATTAGAGTTATTCCTTTCACACTGGATGACACTCATCTAAGAGATGTGGATGCCATTTCTTCCATTGCTGGATCTCTGTATACCTGGGTCAGATTGACAGTTCTGGTTGTTTTCATTTCTTTTTGATGGCCTAGGAAATAAGTAGATATTTGTGGATATAGAGATTATGTGGAATTGATGGCAAAATTTATTTTTATTTTTGTTTTAAAAAAAACTGCAATTTTTAAACACTGTTAGAGCAAAAGGGAGATGTGAATTATGACATTATGGAGTATTTATAATTCTGTCAAGATTACAACAGTAATTTTTTCTCTCTGGAAATCTGGGAGAGAGTGGGGTAGAAATCTGGTTCTCATTTCTACCACTTTTTATCTGACCCTGTGAGTCTTCACAGAATCAAGACTTCTGGTGTACTGGTTTTGTTCTTGTTTTATTGTGTATTGTGGTAAAATATACACACAGTGTACCATCTGAGCTGTTTTTAAGTGTGTATGTAATTCAGTGGCATTAAGTGCATTTACAGTGTGGTACAACTATCCCTACTGTCCTTTTCCAGAACTTTTCATCATCCCACACATAAACTTTATATTCATTAAGTAATAATTCCGCATTCCCTGCTCCCACCCCCGCCCCAGCAACCTCTTCTATTTTCTGTCTCTATTAATTTGCCTATTCATGGTACTTCATACAAGTGGAATCATATAACATTTGTCCTTTTGTGTCTGGCTTATTTCACTTAACAGAACACTTTCAAGGTTCATTCATATAGAATCAGAATTTCATTGTTTTTAAGGCTGAATAAATTATTACCCAATATGAAATAGATCATTCGAATAACCTGTAACTATTAATGAAATGGAATGTGTAATTTTAAAACTCCCATAAAAGATATATCCAAGCCAAAGGAGATTCTACCAAACACTTAAAGAATTAAGAAAAACTTTATTAAGCTTAATTAAAACAATTTGGGACAAAATATTTACAAACTGCATATCTGAGAAAGAACTACTATCTACAACCTATAAGGAATCCTCAACACTCAACAGTAAAACAAGCAATCCAGCTTGAATGTCCACAAAACACATGAAGAGACATTTCACACACACAAAAATATAAATAAGCATATGAAATGATACTTGATATCATTAGTTATTAGGGAAATGCAAATTAAAACCAGGTTGAGATTATCGCCGTACATCTAACAGAATGGTTAAAATAATAATAACTTTTAGGGGCACCTGGGTGGCTCAGTGGGTTAAAGCCTCTGCCTTCAGCTCAGGTCAGGATCTCAGTGTCCTGGGATCGAGCCCCACATCGGGCTCTCTGCTCAGCAGGGAGCCTGCTTCCTCCTCTCTCTCTCCCTGCCTCTCTGCCTACTCATGATCTCTGTCTGTCAAGTAAATAAAATAAAATCTTTAAAATAATAATAATAATAATAATAATTTTTTAAAAAAACAATGATACCACCAAATGATGGTGAAGATGGAGAGAAATTTGGATCACTCATATATTGCCAGAGGGGATATAAAGTGACACAGCCAGTCTGGAAAACAATTTGGCAATTTCTTAAGAAACAAAATATGCAAATACCATATGCCCCAGCATTTGCACTCCTGGGCATGTATTCCAGAGAAACAAAAACTTATGTTCACATAAAAACCTACATAAATTTTCATAATAACTTTATTCATAATAGTAAAAAACTGGAAAAAAATTTACATGTCTTTCAATGGCTGAATGGTTAAACTATTGTATATCCGTACTTCAGAATACTACTTATTATTAAAAAGAAACAAATTACTGGGGTGCCTGGGTGGCTCAGTGGGTTTAAGCCTCTGCCTTTGGCTCAGGTCATGATCCCAGGGTTCTGGGATCGAGCCCCACATGGGGCTCTCTGCTCAGTGGGGAGCCTGCTTCCTCCTCTTTCTCTCTGCCTGCCTCTCTGCCTACTTGTGATCTCAGTCTGTCAAATAAATAAGTAAAATCTTTAAAAAAAAGAAAAAGAAACAAATTACTGATACATACAACCAGCATGAATTATGAGAATTACACTGAGCGAAAAAAGCCAATCCCAAAAGATTACTTGCTGAATTATTTCATTTATATACATTTTTTAAAAGCAGGCTCTACCCTCAACATGGGGCTCAAACTCCTGACCCCAAGACCAAGAGTCGCACACTCTACTGACTGAACCAGCCAGGCACCCTAATTTATGTACATTCTTGAAGAGACAAAACTATAGAAATAGAGAACAGATTAGTGCTGGCCAGAGATTAAGGAGAGGTTGAGGGCTGACGGAAGTAAGCATGGCTATAAAAAGGGCAACATGAGGAATCTTTGTGGTGATAGAAATGTTCTGAATCTGATTTTACCCTGGTTGTTATATGGTACTATAGTTTTGGAAGAAGTTACCATGGAGGGGGCAGGGAGTGGTGGAGACTGGGTAATGGGTACATGGGATCTCTTATTTTTTACAACTGCATGTGAATCTATAATTATCTCAAAAATCAAGTTTGATTAAAAAATAAAGCTGGGGCACCAGGTGGCTCAGTTGTTAAGTGCCTGACTCTTGGTTTCAGCTCAGGTTGTGATCTCAGGGTCATAAGATTGAGCCGGGTTGAGTGCTGTGCTCACTGCTGAGCCTACTTGAGATTTTTTCTCTCCCTCTACCCTTCCCCCTACTTGCATGCACTCTTTAAAATAAATATATAAAATCTTTAAAAAGAATAAAGCTGGGGCGCCTGGGTGGCTCAGTGGTTAAAGCCTCTGCCTTCAGCTCAGGTCATGATCTCAGGGTCCTAGGATCGAGTCCTGCATGGGACTCTCTGCTCAGCAGGGAGCCTGCCTCCTCCTCCTGTCTCTCTCTGCCTGCCTCTCTGCCTACTTGTGATCTGTCAAATAAATTTTTAAAAAATCTTAAAAAAAAAAAGAATAAAGCTGTTAAGCATAAAATATACTGAATAGTTATCTATAAAGTAAAAGTCTAAAGTAAAGATACTGTCCCTAAGCAGTCCATTTTTTTTTTAACAAAGAAATAGAAAAAAATCAGTTGCCTGAAGGTACAAGAGAGTGACCAAAAGCAATCAGGAACTTCAGAGTTGGAAGAAAGAATTAGTTGTTTGGGTATGTTTCCCAATTATGACTTTTACCGGGGGCAGTCCCAAGTTGGCACCAGACAGGCAGGCTAAAATTCCAATAGAAACCTGCAATCTTACTAGCTTGAAGAACCAGAGTCTGAAGTGGCCACAGCAGCTGGAAACTGACTGAGAATCTCAGAAGAGAGTGATAAAGGGATAATCTCAAAATATGCACATAAATTCTGTCCAAATCTTTGCCTGATTCCTAAACTGTACATGTATGAGACAGAACCAAGAAGTTTATCCATGACTAAAATAACTAAACAGATTTCAGCTGCTGCTAACTGCAGGGGAGTTTGACTTTGGAGTTTGAAGCAGGCCTAGTTGACTTTCTGTTGAACAATCAAGACTCTTTGGAAGAATAGAATCCAGAATTTTTACAATGATTATTAACAATGTCTTGCGTAAAATCCAAAATTACTAGATATAGGGAATAAAAGGAAAAAAAAAATGACTCAGACATTCCGTGCAAACTGACTTCAAATTCCCTAGATGTTGAAGTTGGTGAAGATTGCATAACTGCTGTTATAACTATGCTCAGGAACATAAAGGAAAATATCTTGTAATTAATAAAAAAGAGATATCAGCAGAAAAATCAAATATTTTTTTTAAAAACCCAAATGGAAATTCTACAGCTGGAAAATAACCTAAATGTCTGAATGTGGACTTAACAGAAAATTGGACATGATGTAAGAATAAGTGAACATGAAGATAGATGATTAGGAATTATTTGGTCTGAAGAATAGGGAAGAAAAAAGATTGGAGAGAAAAAAGGAAAAGAATAGAACAGGAACTTAGTGACATTGGACAATATAAAAAATTGTAATATGAGTAATTGGTGTCCTGGAAGGAAAGCAGAGAATGGGTCAGAAAAATATTTGAAGGAATAATAATAGTTGAAAATATCCCAAGCTTACAGATTCAAGAAACTCAGTGAATCCCAATAGGATAAATACAAAGAAAGCCACATCTCTGATATACTTAGTAAATTATCTGAAGACCAAAGATGTAGAGAAAAACCTTAAAAGCAGTTTTTAAAAATACATTATATACAGGAGAATATAATACAAATGACCACTAGCTTCTCATCAAAAGTTTTTAAGTATTCCAAAATCTGTGTTTTAGTGTAATTCAACTTTAGCATACTACCAGCCAGAAAACAACAACAACAAAACAATAGGACACATGTTCATGATACCAGGCCTTTAACAGAATTACTGGAAATTTTTTCTTTAGTTCCATTGTTCAAGATAGATCAAAGAACCAGCTACTACACAGTGGACTGATGAAAACCTACTCACTTAAGAAAATAAAATTGTACTTTCATTATATAAATATTAACACCAAGTTGTCATACCAACCCCTGAAAAGGTAGAGTAGAAAGGTCTGTGTAGCAGAGTTTAGAAATAGGTTTGCTGATTAAATTGCATTATCATCCTGATAGCCTCTTCTAATCTCTAGTCAATGCTGTCTCCCTAGGGGTTTATTTTCTTTATATTCTTCGGGTAACAGAAGTGTTACTTTTCAGGTGATATTGACCTGATCCAGGACTAGAGTCAGATGACTTAAAAGAAAATTTTATAACTCTCCTCAGGATCAAGATCAATGTAGAAAAAAAGAAAAGCAACAATAGATATTTCTGAAATTGAAGTTTCATCAGAGACCTTCAAACAAATGAACTTATAGAGGTATTTTAAAGCTACCTTCACAATGGTTGGAAAAAGAAAGCAAAAATCAAATAAAAAAACCCCATAAATCAGAAGTGGAATTGAACATGTTATACTGATTCTTACAAAATTTAACAACCTGTAAAGAAAAAAACATCTCAGGGAACTAAAGATAGAACCTCATAGAATGGCTGTATTCTCAACAACCTTTTACACTAAAGCTATAAAACCTGATTTTAACAATGGCACTGGATTGAAGGTCTTAAGTCTTTGAATTTTCTAATCTCTATATCTGGTCATGACTTCTCTTCCTAACTGTAGACTGCCATTCACCACTGCCTCATGGTTGGAGGAAGTATGTTACTAAACAGTATTTTCCTAACTTCAGTCATTCCAGCACTGTTGCCTCATGTTTTGCTGTAACTGTATAACCCTGGTACTATTAGTTTTTATTCATTTTCTGTACATTGACTCACAATTTTGCTTGTATACAACTTGAAATCATAGCTACAGTTGGAAAAGCAGTATCATTAGCCATCAGTAAAATGATAGATGAATAAAATATAACACATAATTATTAAATTCTAATTAGATGCTATTGTCTTCCAAAGCCTGAGACTTATTTTCTTTTGGATAAAACCAAAGGCTATCCCCTTACATTTAATAAGGATTTTTAAAGGATTAAGACAGACCTGAGAATTCTGGTGTTGTTAATGGCAGAGTAGCGAGTATGAGAATAACTGTTCCAGGGATTACGATTACAAACTCCGGACAAAGTGTAGCCAAGCAACTATTTGAAGACTCTGGAGAGGGGACAAAAGTAGGCAGATACTAAGGAGAGGGCTTCATGCCTTAAAAGAAGGGAACTACACACAGTGGATGAGATCCACATTTATACAGATATTCCCATGTTTAGGCAGCATGGAGCCTCCAGAACTCAAGCAGAAATTTTCTGTCTTACTGGCTTGAGGTGTCAGAGCTATAAAGCTATTAAAGGAACTAAGAGATTGAATACCTAAAAAAAAAAAAATGTGACTTACCGAACAGAGGGATGGAAAGAAAAAATGGAGAAACAAAAATAGTTGAGACAGAGAGAAAAGAGCAAAATAGTAGAACTGAATTCAACATACCAATAATTACATCAAATGTAAATGAATCTAATACATCAATTAAAAGGCCAGAATTGCCAGAGTGTATTTTAAAAGGAAGACTTTTTTAAACAGTGTGCTATCTAAAAGAGACCCACCTGAAGAGTGGCTATATTGAGGCAAAGTGGACTTTAAAATAAAATATATTACCAGAGGTAAAGAAGAATATTTTATAATGATAAATGGATTATCTCACTAGGAAGACCTATCAATACGAAATGTATACAAACCAAATAGCAAACTACAAAAAAAAATTTTTTTTAAAGAAAATTTAAGGAAAAATTTGACAAAACTAAAGAGGAACCTAAAGAAATTAATAATCACACATGGATTTTAACACCCTTATGTCAAAAATTGACAATTAGACCAACACACACACCACAAAAACCAGGATATGAAGAATTTTGAAAAAAACTATTAAGCAACTTACTAATTGACATTTATAAAATATTTCATCCAACAACTGTTGAGTAACAAAATATGTTCTTTTCAAGTGCAAATGGAATATTCATCAAGATAAATCTTATCCTAGATACTGAAATGGTCTCAAAAATTTTTAAAAGAGGGGCACCTTGGTGGCTCGGTCATTAAGCATCTGCCTTCGGCTCAGGTCATGGTCCCAGGGTCCTGAGATCTAGCCCTGCTTGGGGCTCCCTGTTCAGCAGGATGCCTGCTTCTTCCTCTCCTACTCCTGCTGCTTGTATTCCCTTTCTCACATCTCTCTGTCAAATCTTTAAAAAAAAAATTTTTTAAGAACCTGCAGTTATGCATAGTATCTTCGCTGACCACAAGAGGATTAAATTAGAAATCACTAATGTTATCTAGAAAAGCTTCAACTATTTTGAAATTAAATGACACACATCTAAATATTATTCATGAGCCAGAAAAGAAACCACAAGGGAAAAATATTTTGAATTGTATCCTAATGAAAGTAGAATATTAGATAAGGCAAAGTGAAACTGGCAGTGACTGTTTTTAGGAATGTGGGGATTACTTGAGAGATGGCATGAGGGATGACATGCTCTTACATTAGCAAAGATGTGACTTTATCAGAATGCCTTTGAGGAAAAAAATGATCTCAACCCTTGGTCAGTGGAGTCATTATATCCTATAATTCCTGATGCTGCATCTCTGCATTATATCCTATAATTCCTGATGCTGCATTAAGACTTTATCCGAACTCCACACTCCCACATTAAACTAGCTGTTTGATGTCATTTTGAATATAACAAACATATCAGTAATGGATCTGTTGGTTCCTTCCTGAAAATCCATTCATCTCCATCCACCTCAGTAAATGCCATGATCATCTACCTAGTTGCTAGCTAAAACTCAAGTGTTATTCTTGATTCCTCTCTACTCCTTATTTCTCACATCAAATTACACCAAATACTATAGATTCTACTTCAACAAGTCCATCACCCATTTACTTCTCTCCATCTCCACTGCCGTCCTTCTAGTTTAAAACCACCATCATCTCTCTGGATACTCATGTGATTTCCTAAATTTCCTGTAGATATACAGGATCCAGAGCAGTTTGTTGTTATTTTAGACAAGTGACTTAGATTCTGTCATTCTTCTGTTTAAAAAGTCCTTCATGGGGCACCTGGGTGGCTCAGTGGTTTAAGCCTCTGCCTTCGGCTCAGGTCATGATCTCAGGGTCCTGGAATCAAGCCCCACATCGGGTTCTCTGCTCAGCAGGGAGCCTGCTTCCCTTCCTCTCTCTCTGGCTGCCTCTCTGCCTACCTGTGATCTCTGTCAAATAAATCTGTCAAATAAATAAATAAAATTAAATTAAAAAAAATAAAAAGTCCTTCATTAGCTTTCTATTGCTCCAGCTCCCATAAGCCCTATCCTTTGCCTACCTCCTCTAGCTCCTCCTATACTAGTGATCCCCTTGCTCGATGTGATTCCTCCACAAGAACCTCAGACTCATAACTGCCTCAAGGACTTTGCACATGCTATTCTGTCTGTATGGAATGATGTCTGTACTCTGATTCCTTCAAGTCTTTTCAGATGTTACCTTCCTGGGCCTTATATTACATTTAGAGAGGCCTCCCCTAAGCTCTATTTTATTTATTACAAGACCCTGTCCCTATTTATTTTCCTTACAGTTCCTCTCAGAATCTGATGTTTGCATGGTTATTTGATTAAAATATGTTTCACCCACTACTCCCAACACACACACACACACACACACACACACACACACACACCCTACCTAGCACACCCTACCTAGAATCTAAACTGTGGGAGAGCAAAGACCCTGTCTGTCTTGTTCATGGCTCTCATCTTAGTACTAGAGCTGGTATAGAGATTCAGTATATGTTACCCCCAAAAAAGGAACTGGAGAAACAGCTGATGCAGGAAGGTTACTCTGAACCTCCTCTGGCCCCTTGAAAGCAAGAGATAAATCTCCTGAAAGCCACCCTCCCTGTACTAGAAGAGTAGAAGACATCTCTGGGAATTTAGGACCAGGATGCTGTATAAACAAACCTTGTTATTCCTTCACCGTATTATTACCCCTGGCCCAAACCCTTTTGTCTTGTCAATGCTTCACAAATCCAGTCGCTTCTTTCTGTAATATTCTTGTGGGGCTCCTATAATGTAATTAAGTTAGTTTTCTTTCTCCCTGTTAATCTTTTTATTACAGGGTAGTCCCAGAACCTAGAAATGAAGTGGAAAATTTCCTCCCCCCCTCTACACTGCCATAAAGTAAATGCTGAATGAATTAAGACAAAGAATACCTGTGCATGCTAGGAAACCCTATGGAGAGTTTCTTGGTTATAGAATTTTTTATGTTACTGTTATAATAGTCTCCTTTTTGTTAAAACCTTACAAGGCTTCTTTTAGTGAGAATGAGCCTACATTTGTAACTTTGATTTTTCACTACTGTAAAAAGGAGGAATTAACCCTCATGGACTGTAAATAAGTCTTTGGCCTTAGCTTTCATAGGATCCTATAGAGAAAGGAAGAGAGAAATTGTGGGCAAAGAATGAAGGAGCTATGTGAAGAGACTGAATCATCTCCCTGTCTCCTATCTCTCCTCCACCCACCCAGCTTCTTACTGGTAAGCTACAGGTTTTAACACACACATAACCATATAGTTGCCCTCCTTGCAATTCCTCAATGACTCTCCTGAACAAAAATTCAGTAATTTCAATTCAGCCCTGTTACCTATTGGTCTTCATTTCTTTGGCCTCTCCAATGACTCAGTTGTTTATTTCTTCTTAAATCTCCAGGATCCATCATCTGTTCTATCACTTGGTATTCTTTTATTCCCCCTTTCCCAACACTGGCTGTGGAATGGGTCACATTTCCCCAGGAACCCATGCAGGCCCAATTTCATAGGCAGTCTTCCTGTTACCACCCTAAAAATGTTCTTGGGGGTTTTGATCTAGGTGGTCTCCTCTAGCTACGCATACTGGCGGTTGGTCTCATAAAACATTCCTCTCTCCTGTCTCCTTCTTATCTGACTCACCCCTTTTTGGGCCAAGTCTTTAGAGATAGGGTGTCCTTCTCTTTAAAAGAAAGGCTGACAATTCCAGAGGCAGAGTGAAAGTGAATGAAATCTAAGAGCAGTGTATTTGTTTATACCTTTTGTCACTATAAGCTGGGCACCCTGGAATTTGCAAAGGTTCCACTCTTTATGGTGCACCTAATGGACTACAGCCCAGTATGGAATACTCGCCCCACCAACCTTGGCCTCCTGCTCTCTTCACTTAGTCTCAGGCTGACTCTTTTCTCAGAAAGTAGGCCAGAAATAGCAGCCAATGAGAAATAAGTTTGCATCATCTTAAGTGGTTTATTTGCATTTTGAGGACTTCCTTCCTAGGAAATACCTGTCTCAAAGAACTTTTACCACATAGAAGAATGACCTCTGAGAGGTCATTTTCTATCTTCCTAGACTTAGTTAGGTGTTCCTTTTCTGAGCTCCCATCAAGACTATTTTGTATCTTAAACTGTTCTCACCCATCATTCAGATGCTTGAGAATAGGGACTTAGCATTCCTGATACCTACCACAAGAATGACAACGGAGCTTCATTTCTTAGTACAAACTAATGGATTGGTAGTGATTGCCTGGAACATTTGAGAATGACCATGATCCTGCGGAAGTAGGGGAGAACAGTAGCTCCTCAACTCTGGCTTAATATGAATGAAAGAATTAATGAATTAATGGTCACAATATTACATCAGCATTCTCCTTGTGAGCCTTCATCCTAGCTAATAGATGGCTGGGTTTCTTGGGTACCAAAAACAACCCTGTGGACCTCAGGCTTTTTTACAGGAACTCTCATTACCCTCCAGCTCTTATAGACATGAATCTTAGTCCAGAAGTCAGCACCTGTAACTAACAGGCCTGGCCCCTCATCACAACCACTCGGCCAATTTCAGGGCTCCAGATGCCACCCTACAGCTTCCCACACTTCACCCACCGTAAACAATAAAGCATCGTACAAATTTTCTTAGCTCTTGATGACTGACTTCAGTTCATTAGTCTCCAGCTTTGATGCCAAAGCCTTTTGAGGTTCCTGCCACACCTGCCTTCAATTCCACCATCTGCTTCCATGGCTCTCATCAACCAACCTCCAGGTGATCCAGGATTTGCCATTATCCTCAGGAATTTTAGTGCTATCAAATGACCCATCTAAGAGCTTACCACCAGACTCCCTATACCGAGTTCTAATGGTTCCCAAATTCTTCTCATACCTTAGAACAGTTCCATTCATAGAATGATCAACCTAATAGCATGACCGAAGAACTGTCTCCTGTTCTGTCTCTTGCTTGCTCATGTGCTTACTTGCACAAAGGCCTTCTTTATATTTTACCAAAAGCTGCTGTCCTTTTGACCACTCTTTCTTTTCTTGCCCTAGGGCCTGGTGGTCAGCATGCTTAGACCTTTCCTCTCTGGCCTAGACCTCATGGTCCACTGCTTCAGTCTCTTGTTCACCACCAGTCTTAACTCCTTCCATGCTTGTGCTGCTGCCCTAATAACTCTGTAAGCCTTCTCTGGCAGCTGAGCATTGTTGTAAAACCTCACATGATGAAAAAAACAGAGACCTCATTTGATGGTGAGGACTGGTAGCATTCTGAAGTTATGATGTCTAGTTTAAGATGGATTCTCAGTTCTACAGGTTAATGCTTTATTGGCTTCCAGCTCAGTGCCTTCATTAAATGCCACTGAGGCTAACCCAGACCATTTATCCCTTTCATCACGCTATTCATGCTACACTTACCTCCTTTTTTGGCTCAGGATTCTACCTCCTATTTCAGTCGGAAGTAACGGTGCACTTTCTTGACTGGTTTCCACCTAACAAACACTGCTGCAATCTCATTTATTCTTAATTTCTCTCCTTCTCTTGTTCAGGACTATTTTTCTCTGTTTACTTTTTTAAAGATTGATTGATTGATTTTAGTGGGAAAGAGGCAGAGAGACAGGAAGAGAAGCAGACTCCCTTCTGAGCATAGAACCCCATGCTGGGCTTGATGTGGGGCTCCATAACCCTGATATCATGACCTGAGCTGAAACTAAGAGTCAGGTACCTAACTCACTGTGCCATCCAGGTGCCCCACTCTGTGGTTTAGATCAGTATCCTCCAGGTGTGACTATAGCTTTAGCAAAGGTCTCGGAACTTAAGAATGAAAGTTTTCGGCCAACCCAGACCTATTGAATCATTCCCTTTAGGGATGGCAGGGTATTTAACAAGCCCTGCAGGCTACTCTGAGGCAACCAAAGTTTGAGGACCATGGGTGCAGACTTCTGAGTATTTGCTTGTTCTTTCATCTATCTGCATTCTCTCTTTTTTTACATAATATCTCCCTTAATGGGAATTTATTCTAAGGAAATAATCTGAAATGAGAACATGTTTGGGGCAGCTGGGTGGCTCAGTCAGTTAAGTAAGCTCTGTTCATGATCCTGGGGTCTTGGGATCTGAGCCCTACAGCAGGCTCCCTGCTCAAGAGAGAGCCTGCTTCTCCCTTTCCCCCTCACTGCTGGTGCTTCTCTCTCTCTCTCTCTCTCTCTCTCAAATAAATAAATAAAATCTTGAAAAAAAAATGAGAACATGGTTTTATATACAAAGATGCTCATTATAGTATTATTTATAATTGGGAAATACTATAAATGAGTTGAATGTCCATGGTGGGGAAACTATTAAGAAAGGACAAAGGCATATTAGAATGCTGTTGACTAAGTTTTTAATCACAAGGAAATAATTGTTATAATTTTTTTTTAATTTTTAAGAAAACATGATATGATAAACCCTGGCTTAAAATATTGGTTTTAATACCAATAATCAGCTATGCTTCTTTCCCAAACCCCACTAAACCCACAGTAACAGGGGTGTCCTTTGTTGGTTGGTTGTTTTTACAACAGAAAATCATAAGATCAAAGAGGTTAGGAGAGGAGACAAAAGCATCAACATTTTAGAAGCTGGAAAAGATAGGGTAGAATGGTAAGCAACTTAAGAAAATGGATTCCTTAGACAGCAGTAAGGAATGCCAAGAAATAGACTGCCATTTATAGTATAGAATTCCTAAGACTCAGGAATTGGCAAGATTGTGTACATTTCTAAATAGGGATACAGGTGAACCACAAAGGAGAGGAATGGCTAAAATTTATGGCCCAGTCATCTCCCCCAAGACTGGAGTTTTGTCATCTGCAGAGGGTAACATAAGGGGGCTCTGAAGTGAGGGACTCCACACCTGAAAACAGGTGTTTAATGACAGTTCACATCTCAAAAATGGAGGCCTCCAGCTTCTATACCTATTCCCAAACTTCTGGCCACCTCTGAACTTCCCATGAAAGTTCCTTTTACATAGGAAAAAAGAAAAGTATTTTTTAGGTACTTGCCTGGTAGGTCTAAGACAGAAGGTCTGACCAAGCGTTCCTCAAAAAACAGCCCAGCGACATCACCTCTACCAGAGTTTTTAAATTATGGGGACATATCATGAAATCAATTTAGCTGGCTACGTCCATAAAATAGAAAATATGAGACTATATCACATGCAATTAAAGAAAGTATCAATAAAGTATTCTGAAAATTTTAAGACACATTCACATATACAGGGTTATTATATAAAATGCATTTCTTACTGTTTACTTGGTCAAAACTTTTTTTTAATTTTAATTTTAATTTCTTTTAATTCCAATATATAACTATATTGGAAATAACTATATTGGAATTAACATATAGTAGTTTCAGGTATACAATATAGTGATTCAATAATACCATATATTACTTAGTGTTCATGAAGATAAGTATACTCTTAATCCCCTTCTCCTATTTCACCCATCATTCCACCCACCTCCCCTCTGGTTACCATCTCTTTGTTCTGGTCTCTTCTTCTTTTTTTTTTTTTCCTTTTATTCATTTGTTTTCTTTCTTAAATTCCACATTTGGGTGAAATCGTATGGCATTTGTCTTTATGTTGACTCATTTCAGTTACCATCATACTCTCTAGATCCATACATGTTGTTGCAAATGGTAAGGTTTCATTCTTTTTTATGGCTGAATAATGTTCCATTTTATATATACATCACATCTTCTTTATTCATTTATCATTGGACACTTGGACTGCTTCCATAATTTGGCTATTTTAAATAATGCTGCAATAAACACAGGGGTGCATATATCCTTCAAATTACTATTTTTGTATTTTTGGGGTAAATATCCAGTAGTGCAATTATGGATTCATATGGTACTTCTGTTTTTCATTTTTTAAGAAATCTCCATAATGTTTTCCACAGTAGTTGCACCAGTTGCATTTCTACCAACAGTGCACAAACAGTTCCTTTTTATCCACATTCCCATCAACACTTGTTGTTTCTTGTGTTTTTGATGTTAGCCATTCTGACAGGTGTGAGGTGGTATCTTATTGTATGTGTTTTTTTTTTAAGATTTTATTTATTTGAGAGAGAGAGGGAGAGAGAATAAAGGAGAGAGAGACAGAGAACAAGTGAGGGGGAAGGGCAGAGGGAAGTGGAAGAAATCCTGCATTGGGATCCTCAGTAAGGAGCCTGATGCAGGGCTTGATCCTGGAACACGGGGATCATGACCTGAGCCACCCAGGCACCCTTATTATGGTTTTGATTTGCATTTTCCTGATGATGAGTAATGCTGAGCATCTTTTCATATGTATCATAGCCAGTTTCATTCTTTTGCATGTAGCTGTCTACTTTTCCCAACACCATTTGTTGAAGAGACTATCTTTTTCCCATTGCACATTCTTCCCTCCTTTGTCAAAGATTAATTGTGACCATACAATTGTGGGTCTATTTCTAGGCTTTCTATTCTGTCCCATTGATCTCTTGAACTCTGTGTCTCTTTTTGTGCCAGTACCATACTGTTTTGATTGCAACAGCTTTGTAGTGTATCTTGAAGTCTGGAATTGTGATACCTCCAGCTTTGTTTTTCTTTTCCAAGATGGCTTTGTCTATTTGGGGTCTTTTGTGGTTCCATACACATTTTAGGATTGTTTGTTCTGGTTCTGTGAAAAATGATGTTGATATTTGGATAACGAGTACATTGGATCTGTAGATTGCTTTGGGTAGTATGGACAATTTAACAATATTTGTTCTTTCAGTCCATGAGCATGGGATGTCTTCCCATTTGTTTGTGTCATCTCCAGCTTCTTTCATCAGTGTTTTAAAGTTTTCAGCAGACAGGTGTTTCATCTCCTTGGCTGAGTTGATTCCTGAGTGTTTTATTATTTTTGGTTGCAATCATAAATGGGATTATTAATTTCTCCTGCTGCTTCATTATTAGGGTATAGAAATGTAATGGATTTCTGTATGTTGATTTCATATCCTGAGACCTTAACTGAATTCATTTATCAGTTCTAGTAATTTTCCAGTGGAGTCTTCTGGTTTTTGATATGTAGTATCATGTCATCTGCACATAATGAAAGTTTCACTTCTTCTTTGCCAATTTGGATGCCTTTGATTCCTTTTTCTTGCCTGATTGCTGTGGCTAAGACTTTGAGGACAACGTTGTATAAAGGTGATGAGAGTATAGAGGTCATTCCTGACCTTAGGGGAAAAGCTCTTGGTTTTTCCTGTGTTGAGTATGGTGTTAGTTGTGGGTGTTTCATACGTGACCTTTATTATGTTGAGGTATGTTTCCTCTAAACCTATTTTGTCGAGAGGTTTTTTTTTTTTTTAATTTTTTTATTTTTTTATTTGACAGAGAGAGAGGGATCACAAGTAGGCAGAGAGGCAGACAGAGAGAGAGGGGGAAGCAGGCTTCCTGCTGAGCAGAGAGCCTGATGCAGGGCTTGATCCCAGGACCCTGAGATCTTGACCTGAGCCGAAGGCAGAGGCTTAACCCACTGAGCCACCCGGGCGCCCCGTCGAGAGTTTTTATCATGAATGGATATTGTACTTTGTCAAATGCTTTTTCTGCATCTATTGAAATGATCACGTGGTTTTTATCCTTCCTCTTACTGATGCGATGTATCACATTGATCGGTTTGCAAATATTGAACCACCCTTGCATCCTGAAAATAAAAATCCCACTTGATTGTGATGCATGATTTTTTTTTTAAGATTTTTTTTTTATTTATTTGACAGACAGATCACAAGTAGGCAGAGAGGCAGGCAGAGAGAGAGAGGAGGAGGAGGCAGGCTCCCCGCTGAGCAGAGAGCCCTATGTGGGACTGGATCCCAGGACCCTGAGATTATGACCTGAGCTGAAGGCAGAGGCTTTAACCCACTGAGCCACCTAGACGCCCCTATGATGAATGATTTTTTTGAAGTATTATTATATTCACTTTGCTAGTATTTTGTTGAGGATTTTTGCATCTATGTTCATTAGAGCTTGTGGCATGTAGTTCTCATTCTCCCTTTTTAAAGATTTATTTATTTATTTGAGGGAGAGAAAGAGTGAGAAAAGGGGCACAGGGAGAGAATCTTCAAGCAGACTCCCCCTAAGTAGGGAACCTGACATGGGGCTTGATCCTACAACCCATGAGATCATGACATGAGCTGAAACCAAGAGTCAGATGCTTAACTGACTGAGCCATGCAGGCTCCCCCGTAGTTCTCTTTTTTTGTAGTGTTTTTATCTAGTTTTGGTATCAGGGTAATTCTGACCTTATAGAATGAATTTGAAAGCTTTCCTTCCCCTTCTATTTTTCAGAATAGTTTGAGAATAGGTATTAACTCTTCTTTCAGTGTTTAGAAGAAGGCATCTGTGAAGCCATCTGGTTCTGGACTTTTGTTTGTTGAGAATTTTTTGACTACTGATTCAGTTTCATTGCTAGTAAGCAATCTGTTTAAATTTTCTATTTCTTCCTGCTTCAGTTTTGGGAAGACAGATATTTCTAGAAATTTTTCCATTTCTTCTAGGTTGCCCAATTTATTGGCATATAATTTCTCATAATATTATATTAATATCGTTTGTATTTATGTGGTGGCTGTTATTTCTCCTTTTTCAATGATTATTTTTATTTGAGCCCTTACTCCTCCTCTCTGTATCTCTCTCTCTCTTTTAATGAATTTTGGCTGTCTTTTCAAAGAACCAGCTCCTGGTTTCATTGGTCAGTTCTATTGTTTTTTAGTCTTTATATTGTTTATTTTGGCTCTAATCTTCATTTCTTTTCTTCTGCTGGCTTGGGATTTTGTTTTTTCTTCTTTTTCTAGCTCCTTTAGGTGTAAGATTAGGTTGTTTTTTTGAGATTTGTCTTAGTTCTTGAGGTAGGCCTCTATTGCTATAAACTGCTTTCTTAGAACCACTTTTGCTGCATGCCAAAGATTCTGGACTGGTATGTTTTTGATTTCATATGTCCCCATATATTATTTGATTTCTTCTTTGATTTCTTGGTTGACCCATTTATTATGCAGTAGTGTATTATTTAACCTCCAGGTATTTGTGCTCTTTCCAGATTTTTTCTTGTTGGTCATTTCTAGTTTCTTAGCATTCTGGTCAGAAAAAAAGCATGGTATAACTTCAGTCTTTTCAAATTTTTTGAAACTTGTTTTCAGGCCTCATATGTGACCTGTTCTGGAAAATGTTCCATGTGTACTTGCAAAAAATATGTATTCTATTGTTTTAGGATGGAATTTTCTGAATATGTCTGTTAAATCCATCTCATCCAATGAGTCATTCAAAGTCAGTGTTTCTTACTGGATTTTATGTTTGGATGATATGTCCATTGATATAAGTGGGGTGTTAAGATCCCCTACTGTTATCGTATTACCATTGATTATTTTTATTATTACTGCTTTATGTTTTTGGGTTCTCCTATGTTGTGAACATAAATATTTACAATCTTTTTGTTGGATTGTCCTTTTTATGATTATTTTCTGTCTTTCTTTTTCTCTTGTTTTAAATTCTTTTACAGTCTTATTTTAAAGTCTATTTTGTCCAGTAGAAGGGTGGCTACCTTAACCTTTCTTTTCATACCCACTTACATGAGAAATGTTTTTCCATCCCCTCGCTTTCAATCTGCATGTGTCCTTAGGTCTGAAATGGGTCTCTTTTTGGTAACATATAAATGGGTTTTGTTTTTTTTTATTCATTCTATCACCCTATGTCTTGATTGGAGAATTTAGTCCCTTTGCACTCAAAGTAATTATTGATAGGTATGTCCTTATTGCCATTTTGTTACTTGTTTTATGGTTGTATTTGTAGTTCTTCTGTTTCTTTCTTCCCTTGCTCTCTTCTCTCATGATAACTTGGCTTTCTTCAGTGAAATAATTGCATTCTTTTCTCTTTATTTTTTGCATCTTAGTGGCTTTTGGTTTGGACTTTTCATTATATAGCATCTTCTGCATGTCTATATTAAGGTGATGGTTACTTAAGCTTGACCCTACTCTTTGCAACCTCCCCGCCCCACCCCACTATAAGGATTTGGTAGCGTACTTTACATCCTTTTATTTTGTGAGTCCCTTGATTGATTTTTAAAGATACACTTATTTTTACTTTCTTTGTGTTTACTTTTATTACTCTTAATTATGGTATCTCCTTTCCACTCAAGGAGTTCCCTTTAACATTTCTGGTAGGACTGGTTTAGCAGTCATGAATTCCTTTAAGTTTCCTTTGGGAAACTTTTGATTTCTCCTTCTATTCTGAATGATAGCCTTGCTGGATAGAGTGTTCTTGGTTGTGGGTTTTTTCCTTTCAGCATTTTGAATATATCCTGCCACTCTTACGGCCTACAAAGTTTCTGCTGCAAAATCAGCTTTTAGCCTTATGAGGTTTCTTTTGTATGGAACTGTTTTCTTTTACTACCTTTAAAATTGTCTTGTCACTACTTTTTGCCATTTTAATTTCTATGTGTCTTGGCACAGACTTCTTTTGGTTGATTTTGTTGGGGGATCTCTGTCCTCCTGGATATGAATTTCTCTTTACTTCTCCAGATTTGGCAAGTTTCAGTTATTATTTCTTCAAATATATTTTCTGTCTCCCTTTCTTTCTTTTTTTTTTTTTTCCAATCTGGGATCCCTGTAATGTGAATGTAATTACACTTGATAGTGTCACTGAGTTCCCTAAGTCTGTTCTCATTTTGCATAATTTTTTTTCTCTCACTGCTCAACTTGATTACTTTCCATTATTCCATCATCCTGGTGGCTGATTTGCTCTTCTGTTTCCTCTAGTCTGCCGTTTATTCCATCTAGTGTATTTTAAATTTCATTTCTTGTGTTTTTAATCTCTGATTTATTCTTTTTTCATCTCTTCTTTAAGGGTTCTCACTAATGTCCTCTACTCTTCTCAAGTCCTGAGAATATCTTTACAATCATTACTCTAAGTTCTCTATCGGTCATATTGCTTATTTCTGTTTCTTGTGGATCTCTTGCTGTTGTTTTTCCCTATTCTTTCATCTGAACATATTCTTCTGTCTCATTTTATCGAAATGTCTCTGTCTGTTTCAGTGTGTTAGGAAAGTTGGCTATGTCTCCTGCATGAAGAAAAGGTCCTGTAGTGCCCTGCAGTGCAGTGTCCCCTGTTTACCAGCACCTGGTGCTTCAGGGGTGTCTCTTGTGTGTATTGCATAGAACTTCCTGTTGTGGCTGAGCTGTTTTTTCCTTCCATCCAGTTGTGTACAGAGTCTCGTGCCTATTATGGGCAAGGTTGGGACTGTGTGGTGTTACTGGACCAGCCTGAGGGTGCCTTGGTCTTGAGTTGAGTCAGACCAGAGACCAGGTGTTTGCCAGAGATGTAGCACCAAATTCCAAGGCATTTTCCCTGTGTTGTCCCCTGAGAAGCTTTCATTGTTGGTCAGGAGCTGCAATCAGACTAGATGTCTGCCCCCAGTGCAGTGCTGGAGCTGCATTCTGAGTGGTGTGTGTGGTTATTTTCCTCTCTTTCCAGGTCATGAGTCACTTTGGAGTGCTGCTGGCCCCTGTCTGGGCTGTTTGCACACTGCTGGGCTTATGACCCTGTTTTGAATGGGCTCCGTCCAAGGGAATATTGGAGGGGGTGGATATGAAAAGTGTGTGGGGGTAGAACAGGCAGTTTTAGTACAGTTTGCACACTGATCCTTTGTAGGAGAGGACCTGCCATTTCCAGGACCAAGGCCCCATAAAGTACATGGGCCAGGAGACAATGTGTTAGCAAGATTTACAGTGGTCTTCTCGGAGAGAGGGGACCCATAGCAGCTGAGGCAAGCCTGCTGGAAAGGACAGATCTATGAAGCCTGGGGCAGGGCTTGGTGTAAAGAAGTTAGGTGGTGCATGTAGGCATAGGGCTAGTTCCCACAGGTGGCCACATTTTTCTTTTTTTTTAAGATTTCATTTATTTATTGGTCAGAGATAGCACAAGCAGAGGGAAGCAGGTGTAGGGAGAAGCAGGCTCCCCACTGAGCAAGGAGCCCGATAAGGGACTTGATTCCTAGACCCTAAGATCATGACCTGAGCCAAAGGCAGCCGTTTAACCAACTGAGCTACTCAGGCATCCAGTGGCCATGTTTTTATGCTGGGGTGTGGAGGAGGGAATTGGCACCTCCCTGCTCCTTTGTTGCTGGAGGAGTCCCCCAGAGATCTCTGTCTCCCCAGGACATATCTGAGATGGTAAATAACTCTCTCTACAATATATCCCAGACATTTTTCAAACTGCTGCTTCTATGGTGTAACTCTGCAGACAATTTGTTGTGCTCTCTTTAAGTTTAAGGACCTGTTTCCTCCTGCCCTCCCGGCTATCCCAGAACTAAGCCCACTGATTTCTAACATTCCAGGTTTATAGTCCTGCTGGTTGTAAGAACTCAAGAAATTTGGCCCCTCTGGTTTTTTAAAGCCAAATGTTATGGGGATTCATCCTCTCCTGTACAATAGTCTTTTTCTCTCCCTGAACCACATCTGCAGTTCCTCCCTCCCATGGACAGCCCCATGGTTCTGCTTAGCTCTCCAGCAGGTCTCTACTCTCCCTACCCTATTCATGTGGCCTCTTCTCTACATTTACTTGTGGAGTTTTTCTGCCGGTCTTCGGGTCATCTTCTGGGTCATTTATACTGATATGAGTATTATCTAGTGGCATCTGTGGGACCAGGTGAGGTTAGGGTCCTTCTACTGTGTCATCTTCCCAGCAATCTCTGGTCAAAACATTTTGAAAGCTACTGCTTTATAGTGAGAACACAGTTGACAGGCTACACTCAGGTTTTCAGAGCTTTCTATCAGCTTTTCTTCCTCACTCTAAAAGATGGCTTTGGAGGAAAGCATGTAGAATGATAGAGACAAAAAAAAATAGAGGAAACTTATCACAGAGACTCTACATGGAAAAATAAACATTAACAGGAAAAGATTACATTAATATTCTCAAAGGGATGAAAAGATATTAAACAATGACAGAGTGCTATAAAGAGGGAACCCTCAGAGAACAAGAAAAGGAGAACTTTCAGAATAAAAAACAAAATTGCAGATATGGAAACCTTAGTATAAGTGTTGGAAGATAGAGTTGAGGAAGGCTTATTTATTTTTGTATCCCTTTCTAGCACCACATTCTGCATAAATCAAATGATAAATTTTTTTTGCATTAAACGGTAATCTGAATTTGAAAATGCAGTAAATACCTAAATATTTTAAGTATTTTCAGTGAATTTGAAAATGCAGTAAATACCTAAATATTTAAATGTATTTTGTTTTGGGGCAGCTGGATGGCTCAGTCAGTAAAGTGTGTGACTCCTCTTCTTGGGGCCATCAGTTCAAGCCCCATGTTAGCTGTAGAGATTGCAGAAATAATTAAAAAAAATTTTTTTTTAATATATTTTGTCTTATGAGACACATGTTTGGTTTGCCTGTTGACCTGTGGAAAGAAGGAGTAGACGGAGCTGGTGTGACATTTGAAACCTGGTGTTTTTATACAGTCGAGATGAGAGTATCAGCTGCTCCGTGCCTATTACTTTTGTGGAGTTACTGGATGTTCAAAGGATATTATCAATGACCCTAATAAGGAGAGAGTTGAATAATGAGAAAAGACCAATCTATGGAAACAATTAGACCATTTTAACACTTTATTACATAGACTTATTAAAATCAAGTAATAGAATGTAAACATCAGGGGCGCCTGAGTGGCTCAGTGGGTTAAGCCTCTGCCTTTGGCTCAGGTCATGGTCTCAGGGTCCTGGGATTGAGCCCCACATCAGGCTCTCTGCTCAGTGGGGAGCCTGCTTCCCCCACTCTCTCTGCCCGCTGCTCTGCCTACTTGTGATCTCTCTCTCTCTGTGTCAAATAAATAAAACCTTAAAAAAAAAAAAAAGATTGTAAACATCAGACTGTAAGTAGTATAGGAATTTTGAGAAAGGAAAACCAAACCCTTTGTGAGCATAGATCCTCAGGGGAGGCCAGAAAATCACTTGGGAGGTATTTCGTGACTGCTAATCTCCTCTAGCAGAGAGCTGGTGGGTACTGCGTTGCCCCTGCTGTCTTTAGTTTAACCACTCCAGGGCTTTCCGGCTGGGCCAAACAGTGGACCCATTCTGTTTTTCAACACCTGATGTTTACCCATGGTTAAATATAATCACCACAGACTGTCACTAACTTTAGACACCTTAAACTCCTCCATGACCTCTGACCCATCATAACCAACAGTGTGATTCTTAGAGCTCTGGACAATCATTAGAATAAAAAAATTAGACAAAACTGCTTCCACATCCCCTGTAGCCTACAAAAATACTTTTGTTGATCTCTGTGTTTTTCAGGGGAGTATGGTTAGTTTCTTCTAACTTATCGATATGAAATGTCAGGAGTTCTTTCCGGCTCAGGTTTTTTCCGTCTCAATTGCCAAGTAATGAAAATTGTCTTTTCTGACTCAGAGTAATAATAGTAATTCGAACAGAGGGCATTGCACCATGGAAGTAAAAATTCAAATGAGTGTCTTTGAAGCACAACTTCAGTATCTTTGGGAGTTGGGTTTGTGGAAAACACAGGCTTAAAAGACAGAGGTTTTGATCCTCCACAGTATCACTTACACCGGTAACAGAATCATCGCTGGTGCTGGCGCACACGGAGAGCCTTGTTTTGAGTGATTGCGCCCAGTGGGGAGGGAAGAACAAAGAATGTCAGAGAAACTTTGTGCCCTTCAATCAGCTCAGCCAGTTTCTAGATAATGGTCAGGGAATAGTTTTGATGTGTCCCCTTGTGGGGTATGCTTCCACTGGTCTTCCTCCAGTCCTCCCACATGCGTGGGGACATCTGCTGGGGGACGCCGGGATAAAGGAGAGGAAACCGGGGATTAAACAAATAATAAGGAACTCAGCATTCAGACACATCTGAGATGACTGAACTTGACTGGTGGCAGAGCCAACTAGTTATTACTGTAGTTTATTGGAAACCCCCAAACCAGGTTTCTCCACAGGAGTGAATAATGTTCTGCCACTCAACTTCCACTAACATCTGTCATGCAGAAATTGCTTTAGAGACTGTCTATGTATGTCATGCTCTCTTTGCTATGACAATTGTATGCACATTTAATGATTTTCCAACAATGGTGATCATTTAAAAGAGAATCCTGCAGGTAGGCAGTTTGCCTTTCTGATGGAGTTGTAAATGTTCCTGGAGTGTATTTCACCTTTATTTTATTTTATTTTATTTTATTTTATTTTAAGATTTTATTTGAGAGAGAGAGAGAGAGAATATGAGTAGGACAGGGAGGAGCAGAGGGAGAAGAATCAGGCTCCCTGCTGAGCAGGAAGCCCAATGCTGGGCTCCATCCCAAGACCTTGGGATCATGACCTGAGCCCAAGATAGACTGTTAGTTGACTGAGCCACCCAAGTGCCCCTCTATTTCACTTTTTAAATATTGATCACATATAATAATAGCTACTTACCGTAGCCTAGGATCTCACCGTTCTAAGCACTTTACCTTATGAGATAGGATAGCTACCACAATTATCTTATTATACTGTGGAGGAATCTGAAACACAGTGGGGTTAAGTCACTTATCACATGGTTTGAAAATTGTGAGTTGGAATCTGAGCCAAGGCAGTCTGATTTGAGAGGCCTCTGGCTATAGCTTTGACAATTTTAGAGATACAGACTTAAAAGATAAATGTCAAAAAGCTGGGGGGGGGGAGATTCAGAGATACTGAGTCTGAAAAATGAATCTTCTCCGTAAGTATTTTATCAGCGTAATGATTTAGAGAGCGAGAAGGTCTTTATGAATACAGGTGGTTCCTAAATTAGAAGGGTAAACAGGACAAAAGCTTTGTTACTCTAGGATTAGCAGTAACACTTATGATTTGGTAGTCATTTGATCAGCTGCTAGATGAGCATAAATAAATCAGCTAATCTAGGTGTAGATTTTACATATTTCACACAGAGATATAGAAAAAGTACTCTCTTGGGGAGCCTGGGTGGCTCAGTGGGTTAAAGCCTCTGCCTTTGGTTCAGGTCATGATCCCAGGGTCCTGGGATCGAACCCTGCATCGGGCTCTCTGCTCAGCATGGAGCCTTCTTCCTCCTCTCTCTGCCTACTTGTGATCTCTGTCTGTCAAATAAATAAAATCTTTTTTTTTTTTTTAAAGATTTATTTATTTATTTATTTGACAAAGAGAGATCACAAGCAGGCAGAGAGGCAGGCAGAGAGAGAGGAGGAAGCAGGCTCCCTGCTGAGTAGAGAGCCCGATGCGGGGCTCGATCCTAGGACCCTGAGACCACGACCCGAGCCAAAGGCAGCGGCTTAACCCACTGAGCCACCCAGGCGCCCTAAAAAAATAAAATCTTAAAAAAAAAATTTCTCTTAAGAGATCTATGCATCTTCATCATTTCAGCAGCAAAGAGAGCAGACTGGTTCCCTTTCACTGGCAAGGCTATGTCAGGAGCCCTGCCGTTTGGAGATGTTTTTACTTAGGGGGTGGTTGAAAGAATAAAGACCATTTGCTGTTGTACCTACAGAGACGAGTCATAAATACAGCTACTGCGTGTTGAATGCTGGCTCAGGCCAGGTACTTTGTTTGGAGTTGTACGTGCATCCCTCATAGTCACAACTCTCCTGTGAAGTCAGGATTCTTGTACCCATTTTTGTAGGAGGGGAACGTGTGTCCCACACGATACAGCTCCTGAGGGACAAATTGAAATTTAGGGCTGTCTCAGTCTCAAAGACGAAATTCTCAGCTCCCATCTGATAGAGCAAGAACTCGGAGATCTTTCCAGTAGCAGTGGTATTGATTTGTACTAGGATGTGTTGGTCATCTTTCGAAAAGGCGTGGCTGTAATAGGGGTGCAGACAGCAAATTGGGCACATCCTGGATAACTGGTATAATTCCTTCAGAGCCTGGTGAACCACAAAAAGGAGCCACCGGACAGAGGAGAGAAAATCTCTCCCTACTAAGTTTATCTAAAGATAGTGAGCTCTAATGTTTGCATAAGTACATTTTTAACTAAAAAAAAGTAATTCAAGTAACTCACCCTCATTTTTGAGGTATTAAATGAGCAGAACAAGGAAAAAAGACAAAGTGCATATTATCCTACCACCCAGAGATAAATATTTTATTGTATATCTTTCCAGATTTTCACACACACACACACACACACACACACACACACATGCACACACACCTTCTTCTTCTTCTTCTTCTTCTTCTTCTTCTTTTTTTTTAAGATTTACTTATTTTAGAGAGAGGGAGAATGCCCGCACTAGCAGGAGGTGCGGGGGTGGGGGGGGAGAGAAAAATCTCAAGATGACTCTGCACTGAGTGTGGAGCCCAGTCTCACGACCCTGAGATCATGACCTGAACCAAAATCAGGAGTCAGATGCTTAACCAAATGCACCACCCAGGCACCCCATCGCATACACACCTTTAAACTTAGGTTTTTTGTGCAGTAATACCAGATTAGAATCTTGGAATCCATTAAAAATATATAGAATTTTGCCATTTACCCAGCTACTGTGGTATTCAGTGTTTAGGAACATCAAACTTGTACAACCGAATCCCTTAAAATAGTCAAGAACAGGTGTTGTTTCTTCTGGGGAGAAAGGAGAAAGTCCACTGGATTGTAAAATTTTAGGGAAATCAAAATTTGATCCACCACTACCACAGCACCCTTAGAGCAATATAAAAACAAATCATAACAAAGAAAAGGGCTGGGGACAATGGTGTAAGCAAAGATGAACATACAGACTAAAACAAATATGTAAGTGCTCACCTGGGCATTAGCTAGAGTGGGGCTTTGCTGTTTTCATCTCAGGCCTGGCCAGTTTGAGTTTTCAGATATAATAGAATACTAATAACAACGATGATTGTAGCTATAATTTATTGAGCCAATAGTAGGAGCCAGGTGTGAACTGAACACTTTACATAGATACCCTTTATTTATTTATTTATTTAGAAAGATTTTATTTGAGAGAAAGAGCATGGGCAGGGGGGAGGGCAGAGGCGGAGGGAAAGCAGGCTCCCTGCTGATCTGGACTCTGAGATCACGACCTGAGTGGAAGGCAGAAGCTTAACTGACTGAGCCCCCCAGGCGCCTCCCTTTCTGTCTTTTAAAGATACTTATTAAAGGGGCAGCTAGGTGGCTCAGTCACTTAAGGGTCAGACTATTTATTCTGGCTCATGATCTCAGAGTCCTGGAGCTTCTCTCTCTCTCTCTCCCTCCCCCTCTGTCCCTACACTCGCCTCTCTCCCTCTCTCAAAAGAAAAAAATGCCTATCTTATTCTTATTTTGTAGTAATCTTAATAAAGTAAGGGCTAAGGGCTTTGCTCTCAAGGTGATATAGGGGAAGAAAAATAATTTTCTCTTTAGCCTTCTGAGTTCTTGGCCGAGACCTCCTCCCCACTCTCATAATAGAAGACAGTTTAACAGGAGAAAAATAAAACCAGCTTAATTACATATATTCATACCGGAGTCTCCCAAAAATTTGAGTTTCAAAAGATGACTAGACAATTGAGATGTATATCGTCCTGAGCTAAGCATTGGGATAGAGGCTGGAGCTTCAAAGGGAGAAGCAATTCAGAGGAAGGTGAGAAGAGGTATGTTTGGTAAACAAAGATTGTCCTACTGGGAAGTCCCTCAGGTGGAAAAGTTAGCAGGTAATAGCTCTCTTCCGGCTAATGTAAATTTCCTTTATAAATGTAGATTATGCTTACAAAAGGGTAATGTCTACTCTTTTAGAGCTTCTTCTGCATCTGCAATTTCTTAAAAAATGATTTGCTCAAAATAGTCCTTATACTAAAGAGGCTTGTTTTGGGAGTGGCACATTTGGCTACCCTTCAAGGAAGGAGAAAAACATTATCTCTGGGGTGACCTTAAAAAAGTCAGAGTTCTTTATTTTGTTTGGTTTTGGTCTTTTTTGACTTCCATAAAGGAGCCAGCACTCTCAGTGGCGGTCGGATAACCCAGTGAGCTCAGGTGGGCTTCCTACCCTCAACCCAGCCTGACCCGCAAATGTATCAATTTGCCCAGGGTTAAAGGTCACACCCTGTAAGTACAGAAGTGATGGGGATTTCTTTTCCTTCTCTTGCCTGTTGATAGCATTGTGTTGTTTTTCAAAGGCTGCAATCAGCAAACTCCAGAGTGTGTATTGATACCCACTGCCTTATCTTTTAGGTTCTCATGTTCTTAATAATTTGTTTTTAAACTAGAATCAACATTAAAACATTCTTTTCATTTTGATATAATTTCAATGCTGGGGAGTGACAGGGAGCAGAACATGTGACTCCAAAATGTGCCACTTTGGCATGTGGATATGTTGAGCTGAAGGCGATCAAGACCTAACAAATTCAGTTTTCTTTTCTTTACCTCTCCCTTGACTGTCAACAAGAATTTAGATAGCAGAACGGAGCAGCAATAGTGCTATTACCAGAGATAACTTTTTACATTAGAAAGACTGATCTGCTCCCCGAACATTTGTTTACCAAATGTCTGCTTTTCCCACCTTCCTGTGAATTGTCTTCCTTACCTTTTGAAGTCCTAGACCTCTGCCTGCTTCTGCTTCTCCTTAGCTGACAATCCAATATAGACCTCAGTTGCCTGACTGTCTGGGATACGCATATCTTTGGGATTCCTGTGCATATGGAATTAAATTTGTTTTTCTCCTGTCAACCTGTCCAATGTGCATTTAATTATTAGATCAGTCAAAGAAACTAGAAGGGACGAAAGGAAAAGTGTTCTCCCCTACGGGAACTGCAGAAAAAATATACCTTATAGATATGCCTAGACTTTATTTAGTACAATTTGTTAACAAAAATAACTTGTTAACAAAGTTTGAGATACCCATCCTATGTAACAGATTTGCAGTGGGGATGAGGGAATAGTGATCTTCTGAGAAATTCTCTTTTAAGATATATATAAAGTTAGGGAAATGTTTCTGTTATTATAAATTGTATGCTTTTCTCCTGTTAATCGGTTTTTGTCAGTTTAATTTTCAGACCCAGCCAGAGACTGTAAGAGGGATGAGAAAAACTTTTTCCTCCCCTACAGCACTCATTCTATTTTTTCTGTAGTTAGCATTGGAATCAGTCTTGTAATGACTTGGCTGTGAATGGCACAATAGTGATTTATTTGAATTAAAGATTAAACTTAACTTCTCCCATATTCCAATTTCGACAACACTCTAGATATTTCTAATACCACAGGGACATCTATTCTCCTCTGTAGAACAGAAATAAGGGTTTTCCACACAGCGGTGGCCCTGGGTATGGGGCCCAGCATTTGTGGCATGGCCATAAAGCACTGCAGAAAGGAAGAACATTGTTACATTTGGTACTCTTCCTGTCTGTGTTTGAAAAACTTGTCCATGAAAAATGATGGATTGAGAGAAGAGGAGGGATGTTTTCTTTCAGTCTGCGGAAAGCAGTTCACAGCAAAACACTACAATTCAGAGGTTTCCACTAGCATGCAAGCTGGCGTGTATTAAGTACCAAATCACCACAGCTCTATGCCAAGCAAAATGAACTGTCTCTGTTTAAAGACAATGAAAAGCTCTTCAGGTAATGACTGGACAAGTATTAATTCAGGAGACAAGTATCATTAATTCAGTAGACACAGCAGCGTGATTCAGGTTGAAAATTCCAGCCTTCAGGAACATGAAGCAGCCATTCATCTTGAAAAGCTGCTGAGCTAAAGCAAAACAAAACAAAAAACTTCTAAGAGGCAAAGACCTGGGAAAAACAAAATGGTAAACAAAACAAAATTGACGACAGTTTAAGATTTGAGAAGTTTAGTTAAACCTTAAACAGGGTAAAGTTTATAAAGCACCAGGCACATGGTAAGCTATAGCTCAGATTTTATTTATTTCTTTGAGAGAGAGAGTACAAGTCAGGTGAGGGGCAGAGGAGGAAACAGACTCCTCGCTGAGCAGGATCCTGGTATCATGACCTGAGCAGAATCAAAGGCAGACAGGGTACCCTGAGTAAGCAAGCTATGGTTAAATTGTAGTTGCAATTATTGCTACTACTCAGAATAAGAGAGAGAGAAAAGGCAGGAAAAGGATGTTGGAAAACTAATGGACAACAGTATGCAGTTCCTCAAGAAATTAAAAATCGGTATACCTTACAATCAGCAATCCTAATTCTGGGTGTATATCCAAAGAAAATAAAAAAAGGATATTGAAGAGATATCTGCACTCCTATGTTCATTGCATTGCTATTCACAATAACAAAGACATGGAGACAGCCTAAGTGCTGGTGAGTGGGTGAGCAGAAAAGATGTGGTGTGTATACAATGGGGTATTATTCAGCCATAGGAAAGAAGGAAGTCCTGCCATTGCAATGACACGGATGGACCTTGAGGAAATTGCGCTATGCGAAGCAAGTTAGAGAAAGACAAATGCTGTATGACATCATTTATATGTTGAATCTAAAAAAACCAAACTCAGGGCACCTTGGTGGCTCAGTCATTTAAGCATCTGACTCTTGGTTTTGGCTCAAGTCCCAATCTCAGGGTCATGAGAGCAAGCCCAGTGCTGGGGGGCTCCCTGCTCAGGAGGGAGTCTGCTCAAGGGTTCTCTCTCTCTCCCTCTGCTCCTACCCTATTCCTGTGCCTGCATGCGCCCTCTCAAATACATAAATACGTCTTTAAAATAAAAAAAAATTAAAAAGTCAAACTCATAAAAATAGAGAATAAAATAATGGTTATGAGGGGCTGGGTCGCGGTGAGCAGTGGAGATAGGAGAGATTTTGTTTAAGGGCCCAAACTTGCAACAAGTAGTAAGTTCTATAGATCTGATGTACAGTATAGTGAACATAGAGAACAGTATTGTATTCTTGTCACCAAACTTGCTAAGAGACTAGATCTTGATTTTTCCAACCATTAAAAAGAAATGATGATTTTGTGATATGACAAAGGTGTTAATTATCATTACAGTGGCACTCGTAATATATAAATCTATCAAACCAACATGTTGTATGCTTCAAATTTACAATGTCATATGTCAAATATATATATATATATATATATATATATTTTTTTTTTTTTTTTTTTTTGACAGATCACAAGTAGGCATAGAGGCAGGCAGAGACAGGAGGAGGAGGCAGGCTTCCTGCTGAGCAGAGAGCCTGATGCGGTACTCGATCCCAGGACCCTGAGATCATGACCTGAGCCGAAGGCAGAGGCTTTAACCACTGAGCCACCCAGGCGCCCTGTCAAATATATTTAAATTAAAAAAAAAACAAACTCAGAAAGTCACAGGTGACCCAGCAGCTAGGCAAGGACTGACAAGCCTCCCTGGGTGGGGTCTAGGAAAGAAGATAGGTATGAAAAGCTAATCCTGACTCTGTTACCATCTTGCCATGGTCCTGGGCACTTGAGTTTAATCATGGTTAACTGAGGATCTGTTACGCCCCAATAATGGGTCCGTGATTAGAGGAGCGAGACTGATATAAAGCGAAGGTCAAGCAAAGCTTTATTTCGCGCCAAGCCTCAAGAATCTCACCGAACGTTTTGGGGACGCACCTCTTACAAGAGAGGGCAACCCTTCTCTGTTTCACAGTCTAGCTTTTAAGGGCAAAGGCCATGCAGTCGGGCCTGGCCACGCACAGGTGACCAATGAGATTGTAACACACACAGGAAACTCCGCGGTGATGCTAGGTGACCAGTTGAATTACAATTTACCCTAGTAGATATTTGAACCAGCCTATTACACCTTGATTAGGATTGGCGCCAAAAAGGTTCCCAGAGGGCGGGGCCCATACTCCTTGGTAGCTAGGGAGACAGTATGCATCCCCCACTGATCGATGTCTCTACCTGGCCAGACCCACCCTTGTATCCGGGGTTTGTTACCTGGAGCTGGTTTCCGGGACTTGTTTTTAAGTGAATCCCCTGGGGGAAGGGAAGCAGGGACAGTTTAAGGGTTATAAAATAGGTCCTTACAGATCTAAGTTCTAGGCTCTTGGGATGAATAGGTCATAGTGCCTATCTTAGGTAGTTCACAGGTTTCTTTATTTCAGGGCCTTGTGCCTTCCATTCCTGAAAATCAGTAGTGTTATCCTAAATCAGTGTTCCTCAGACTTTAATAATATATGTTCTTCTTTTAAAAGAAAAAGAATTGGGATGCCTGGCTGCCCCAGTCAGAGGAACATGTGACTCAGTAAGCAAGCTATAGGGTCATGAGTTTAGCCACACATTGGGTATAGAGATTACTTAAATGAATAAATAAATAAAAACTAAAAAAAAAAAAAAGAAGAATTATGACATTCTAAAAACTAAATTAATTCATTAAATTAAAAAGAAAATTAAGTTCTTAAGAATTATTAAGAATTATTAATTATTTAATAATTAAGAATTATTAAATTTAATAAATTATTTTGCTTATAATGTTACTTAAAAAAAAACCACCACCCAAGAAAACATATACCCCTTGCCTTATACAGAATTGTCATTCAGCTGTACAACCCAAGTTAATTTATAAGCCGAAAATCAAGGTTGAGCACCTTAACTGGGTATGAAGAATGATGTTTTTTGAAGTAAAATTGTTCCCATCATCAATGTAGTGCCTTCACTTACTCAATTCTGTTACCATTTTTCTCTGTTCCAAACGCCGGGAAATCAAACCCCTGTGTGCAGTGAGTGTTAGCATAAATGTAGTTGCTGTATGTTGTTAAGTTTTCCTTTTATTATTTGCCCACCAAAATGATTTTGATGCTATTTAGAATCAACAAAAATGGACTCAATTACCAAAATTACGTGGCGGTATATAGATTTGAAGTGGCCATGCAGATGGTCCAAAATGTGCTCATGTATTGTTTAGATTATTGTTAGAATACAAACACCAATCTTTAAGATTTTTTTAAAGAATGCGTGACCTTTCGAATAAATCTGACCCCAATCTGGGGACACTTGGGAACCGTAAGTCCTTCCTAGCTCTCAAATCCTGCAAACTCTATTCTAAGTCTTAGGAAGTTAATCTTTGATGTTACTCGTAGTCAGTGCTCAATTAAATATTGGTTTGAATTGATTACACTTTTGTATATAAAGTTATCCAGTCTGTGAAATAATAGAAAAAAAAATATATATTGGTCTTTGCCCCGGGTTGCTGCCACAGAGCTCCTAAAACCCTTGTAATTTCCTGAGTGGAGAAGAGCACCTAGGAGCATCTTTTGTTCTAATATTTTGTTTTGATTCTGATTCCTGACACTAAGCTTCTCAATCCCTTGCAATTTACTGGGTGGTAGGAATGTCTGTTCTGATGAGGAGACTCTCAGTGGGCTCCTGGGTGGGGCTTGTCTACTCTGAAAGAAGGACCTACTCTGGATATAGAAACTTGGAATTTTCAGCCCCATCACCCATTCTCCAGAAAGCAGAGAGGGGCTGGAAGTGGAGTTAATAATTGATCATGCCTACGTAATTAAGCCTCCATAAAAATCCCAGTAGTATGGGTTTTGGAGAACTTGGTGTTGGTGAACACAAGGAGGAGCAGGGAGCCATGGAAGCTCTGCACCCCTTCCCACATGCCTGTCCTCTGCATCTCTTCTATTTGGATGTTCATCTGTATCTTTATCATATCCTTTCATGATATAATAAGTCACCTGTTTTCCCATGTTCTGTGAGCTGCTCTAGAAAATTATTGAACTCAAGGATGTGGCCTGGGAGCCTCTGATTTATAGCTGGTCAGAAGCACAGGTGATAACCTGGACTTGTGATGGGCATCTGAAGTGGGAGGGGCAGTGTTGTGCGCTGAGTCCTTAACCTGTGAGGTCTCTAGGAAGATAGTGTTAGAATTGAATCAAATTGTAGGACACCCCGTGGATTTGCAGAATTGCTCAGTTGGGCAAAAAGCCCCACACAAATGGTGTCAGAAGTGTTATGAGTGTGGTAGTCATGTGAGAGCGAAGGAGAGACACAGGAGGAGGTGTAGGTTTCCTGCTCACAATCCAGTCTTGTTTACAAAGTGGAAATTTTTACCTGCATAATTTTCTTGGTATCGTTTATAAATGCCACCAAAAAAATGCTTATTAAACTCAGCCAATTACTTGGAATATGCCCTTCTAGTAAAAGGTGTAGACTAGGATAGCGGAGGATAAGTGTGCTGAAGAAGTGTGCCTAAACCCTGTTCTAAGAGAAATGATTGCAGCTGCAAGACCTTACAGCCTCGATGGCCATACTTCCTATCCTATGCCATCCTAATGCTCCTCTTGTTGGGACCAGGGAGGGCACTCAGCCAGCCTAGGATCTGCTGAGCAACCCATGACTTCTCAGGTCTGTCTCAATAACATGAGCTGGGCTAAGTTGAATCAGTCTCTTTTGGGGACTGAAACAAAGAATATGGAAGGAATTATTACCAGTTAAAGGTCAGAGGTGTAGCTGAACGTTTATGAGGAGGCATCAGTGATGGGAAGCCTTATTGGTACAGACTGAAATACAGGAGAGCAGCAAACATCAAATGTTGGTACCATGGGAAAGGAGCAGCTGTATGGGCGTAGATGAGTCACGTTAATGGTACAGCATGGGGACAAGGATCCAGTGACTCAACCCAGGTTTTGAGAGCCACCTTGAATTCTGAGCAGCCCTCCAGCACCGGTCTTTGTGGGTTCATGTCCTGTTGCAGTGCCACTTTTCAAATTACCTTGGGCAAACAGCTAACCTCTCTATTCCTCAATTTCTTCAATTATAATAGAGTCTACCTCATAGGGTTGATTGTGAAGATTAATGAGGGAAGGCCTTAGACTGAGACTGGGCACATAGTTATCAGTCAATAAATGTTAACTCTAATCATGATTATTTCTTCCATGATATATTTTATATTACTTAAAATAAATTTAATTGTTTGAACTAGGTAGGATCGGACTCTGTTTCTTATCATGAAATCTCAGTAAAAAACAGATGGGGAGAGGAGGGAGGCAAGATGGCAGAGGAGTTGGGGACCTCATTTCAACTGGTTCCCTGAATTTAGCTGGATATCTACCAAACCATCCTGAACACCCACAAAGTCAGCCTGAGATGTAAGAATACAGATCTGAGTCTCTCCGAGCAGAAAAACTCCACTTTGTTTGAGTGGTGGCTTCTGACCACTCCAGATTTTCCTAGGGTGCATTTTGCCTGGCTCATTGTTGATATTTTTGATTCTGTACATTCCCTCAACCATCCCTCGACAGAATGACTAGGAGGAGAAACTCCCAACAAAGAGAAGCAGAGACATTGGCCTCTGCCAAAGACCTAATGGATATGGATATAAACAAGATGTCAGAGATAGATTTCAGGGTTGCAATTATGAAGTCAGTAGTTAGGCTTGAAAGAACCATTAGCAGCAATATAGAATCTCTACACACTGAACTTAAAAATGCTATGAATGAGATGCAGTCTAAACTGGATACTCTAATAACTAGGGTAAATGAGAAAGAAGAATGAATTAGTGATCTAGAAGATAAGCTGATAGAAAGGAAGGATGTCGAGGAGGATAGGGAGAAATAACTAGAAGCCCGTGAGATCAATGATGCTATGCAACATTCCAAAGTCAGAATTATTGGGATGCCTGAGGGGTTGGAGACAGAGGACTAAAAAGTATACTTGAGCAAATCATAGCTGAAAACTACCCTAATCTGGGGGAACAAAACAAGCATTCGTGTCCAAGAGGCAGAGAGGACCCCTCCCAAGATTAATAAAAATAGACCAACGCCCCAGTATATAATAGTAAAACCTGCTAATCTTAGAGCCAGTGCAGCTACCTTGAGAGCAGCTAGGGGGAGAGATTTCTTACCTATGGAGGAGGAACATCGGAATAACGTCAGACCTGTCCACAGAGACTTGGCAAACCAGAAAGGGCTGCCAAGACATAATCAGGCACTAAATGAGAAGAACATGAAACCAAGAATACTTTATCCAGCAAGGCTCTCATTCAGAATGGCTAGAGACAAAGATTTTCCAGGACAGGCAGAAACTGAAAGAATATGTGACCACCAAGCCAGCCCTGCAAGAAATAATAAAGGAGGATTCTCTAAAAGAAGAAAGACCCCAAGAGTAACATGGACCAGAAATTTAGGGAGACAGTCTATAGAAACAGGGGCTTTACAGGCAATATGATACCACTAAATTCATATCTTTTGATAGTTACTCTCAACATGAGTGGCCTAAATGCTCCCCTGAAATGGCACAGGGTTGCAGATTGGATACAAAGACAGGACCCATCCATATGCTGTCTACAAGAGACTCATTTGGGACCTAAAGACACCTTCCAGATTAAAAGTGAGGGGATGGAGAACCATTTGTCATGCCAATGGACCTCAAAAGAAAGCTGGGGTAGTAATTCTCATATCAGACAAACTAGGTTTTAAACCAAAGATTGTAGTAAAAGATCTGGAGGAATACTGTATCATACTTAAAGGGTCTATACAACAAAAAAATCTAACAACTGTAAATATCTATACCCCCAACATGGGAGCAGCCAACTGCAAAAGCCAGATGTTAACCAAAGTAAAAGAATCATATTGATAATAAATTAATAGCAGGAGGTCATAACACTCCACTCGTAGCAATAGACAGATCGTCTAAAGAAGATCAACAAAGAAACAAGAGCTTTGACTGACACACAGGACCAGGTGAACTTCATAGATATATACAGAACATTCTACCCTAAAGCAACAGAATACTCATTCTTCTTGATGAACACAGAACCTTCTCCAGAATAGACCATATACTGGGTCACAAATCAGGTCACAACTGATACCAAAGATTGAGATTATTCCCTGCATGTTATCAGACCACAATGCCTTGAAACTGGAACTCAATTACAAGAAAAAATTTGGAAGGAATTCAAACATGTGGAAGTTACAGAGCATCCTACCAAAGAATGGTTGGGTCAACCTGGACTATAAGAAAGAACTTTAACAATTCATAGAGACTAATGAGAATGAAAATGCATCAGTTCAAAACCGTGGGATACTGCAAAGGCGGTCTTTTCAGCAATGTGGCAGGATACAAAATCAAAACCACATTGCACGAGTTAGAACAGCAAAAATTAAGACAGGAAACAACAAGTGTTGGTGAGGATGTGGAGAAAGGGGAACCTTCTTACACTGTTGGTGGGAATGCAAGCTGGTGCAGCCACTCTGGAAAACAGTATGGAGGTTCCTAAAAAGTTGAAAATAGAGCTACCCTATGACCCAGCAATTGCACTACTAGGTATTTACCCCAAAGATACAGATGTAGTGAAAAGAAGGGGCACATGCACTCCAGTGTTCACAGCAGCAGTGTCCACAATAGCCAAACTGTGGAAGGAGCCAAGATGCTCTTCAACAGATGAATGGATAATGATGTGGTTCATATATACAATGGACTATTACCATTACTCAGCCATCAGAAAGGATGAATACCCACCATTTGCATTGACATGGATGGAATTGTAGGGGATTATGCTAAATGAAATAAGTCAAGCAGAGAAAGACAATTATCATATGGTTTTACTCATATATGGAACATAAGGAATAGCACAGAGAACCATAGGGGAAGGGATGGAAATCTGAACGGGGAGAAATCAGAGAGGGAGATGAACCATGAAAGACTGTGGACTCTGGGAAACAAAATGAGGGTGTCAAAGGGGAGAGGGGTAGGGGGATATGGTCGCTGGGTGATGGGTATTGAGGAGGGCATGTGTTGTAATGAGCACTATGTGTTATAAGCAACTAATGAATCATTGAACACTACATCAAAAATTTAATGATGTACAATACAGTGGCTAAATGAACATAATTTTTAAAAAATGAAAACAAAAACAAAACAACAAAAAATCCCCCAAGCAGATGGTGTTGTTTTCCTTTGAGTTTGCCCAGAACTTCATCTGTAAGTTGGTAAGAAGTATGAGATTTCTGAAAATTGACCACCTAGCATTGGATCTCTTATTTCCAGTTAACTCATTTTGATTCTTTGATAAAATAAGGCAGTGATTTGCTGTAATGGCTCAAATTTAAAGATGGGTCGTTATTGAGTGTTTTATATTACATGCAGGAACTAAGGATTTTTAGGCATTTTTTTTAAGACACAAAGAATAATTGTGTAAGCTAAGTCCTGAGAACTTGGACGTTCAGAGGTACAGGTGCCCTAGGCTGGGATGAAATGCAGGGAAAGGGAGAGGCAAGGGGCTGGTGGGCAGAAAGAGTCAAAGAAGTGGGGAAGGAGTTATTCCTGGTCCACAAAATAAGTGATTTCTCTTTCCCATTTTATCTTTCTAATTTAGTCTCTAGGAAAATAAATCCCCTACCTGAGATTTGTTTCTGAATTTACAATGGAAACCACGGAGAATGCAGACCAGTGTCGAACACACAGTAGGACCTCAGCAAATGTTTGCTTGACCAAATTGAGCATTAAAATGTACTCTGTAGACAACTTTATTAAGAATACTTATTCCGTAAAACAGATGCTTTCTCTAAAGCACCAGAAATACAGAGGAAATAAACCAAGTCCTGATGAAAGAAAGAGGAAATGTATTTGCCTTTGGTTTTTAGAAGCATTTAGTCGTACCTACCAATCCACAAAGACTCCCCCAGTTTCTATGGAGACTTAAGAAGATTCAACTGTACCAAAATAAAGTAAGTGTTAACTGTACCAAAATAAAGACCTCAGCAACACCAATTTCACATACCATCAAACATTTTTGCAAAGCACAGGCTTCCATGAGAACCGTGTAGAGGAGAGCCTCAAGAGGTGGCCTTGAGCTCTGCCTTTGCCTGTGACTGGCTGAGCTGCTGGGTCCGTGCGTTGCTCTGACAGGCTTTGGTTTCTCCATCTGTAGTGAGGGCACTGAACTTCTGACAGTTTTCGTGATGCCTTCCTGCTCAGGTTCAAATTTTAGATTCTGGGAAAATGGAAAAGAAGCTGAAAAAGCAAAGCCCAGAGAGCAAGACCTCAAACTGCAGTTGGTGGGGAGGGGGTAACAGAGATTTTCATGGTGTCTGTGGTAGCCAGCCTACAAGGTGACTCACTGACTCCCAGCCACTGGTAGTCACCCCGTTGGGTAGTCCCCTCCCATGCTGATAGGGCTGACCTGTGTGAACTAGAGGATATTATGGGAAGTGACTGTGTGTGACTTTGGAGGCTAAGTCCTAACAGACATTGTGGCTTTCACCCCACTTTCTTGGCTTGCTCTGTCTGGGGGGAACCAGCCACCATGTCACAAGGATACTTAAGCCTGTGGAAATACCCACATGAAGAGGACCCGAGGCCTCCTGCCAACAGCCAACACCATGTGAGAGAACTGTCTTGGTGGCTTTCAGGTGAAGTCAGCTCCGGTGAACACCTTGACTAACGCTTCCTCAGAAACCTGGGCCAGAATCAGCCGGCTCAGCCACTCCCGAATTTCTGAACCACGGAAACTCTGTGAGATTGAAGCCACTGAAAGCTGTGGGGTGATTTATGACACAGCACTACACAGCTGTCACAATGCCTGTAAGAAAAACACAATTCATGTAGATGGTGTATGTAACATGTGCTGGTTAGTTCACCTTCATTCCTTAACTTATGCACTCATCAGAAACTTTCCTGAGAACGTATTCTGTCCCAGTCACTTCACTCTGCCTGGTGGTGAAATTCAAGAAAAAATGAAGTTTCCTGTGATGGAGAAGCTCGTAATCTGGGAAGCGGGGGGCTGGGTGGGTGGTCGCAAACCGTAAATGCGTCTCACAGATGCCACTTTAATACCCCTGCTTTGATACTGCATGTTCCATTCCTGCCGGTGTTTTGAATGTATCAACTTTGGCTGTGACTTCAGTGGTGGAAGAGAATGCTCATCAATTACTGCCGAATGACTGTTTTTGGTTTTAATAAGAGTGATCAATACCATCAGCTCCCCCTTTAAATGCTAATGAATGCTTTAACACAGCAGATGTAGACATACAGTACACTGCAGATTAAAATTAGGCACAAAATTAAATTGCTTACACATAGCAAAGGAGCCAGTTTGGACATCTTGATAATCAGCCGCAACCAGCTGACAGATCTTGAATTGTCCCCACACCAACGTCAAGCCTCCCCTAGTCCCAGCCGGAACAGGCATCATCTGGCATCAGGAACGCGCCTGGTACCTTCGGGTACAAGAAAGGAAAACTGCCAGGTCAGACTTTCCGTAAAGCTTTATGTGCTTTTAGAAGCAGTCACAGCTGCACTGGAAAGGGTACTAGGATTAGGAACAATTGCTGGTCATTAGAAAGACAGAACTTGGGCTGCCTGGGTGGTTCAGTCGTTGCGCGTCTGCCTTCGGCTCAGGTCATGACCCGAGCATCCTGGGATCAAGCCCCACATTGGGCTCCCTGCTCAGCAGGAAGCCTGCTTCTCCCCTTCCCACTCCACCTGCTTGTGTTCCCTCTCTGTGTCTTTCTCTGTTAAATAAATAAATAAATAAATAAACAAACAAACAAACTTTAAAAAAAAAAAGAACTTTGGGCCTCTGGAAAGGATAAGCCTTGTTGTGAGACTCTAAATGTCTAAAAGGACATTTCTTTATTCATTGAATTTTATTCAAAAATTCAATAAATTGAATTTTATTCAATTTATATTGAATAATATTCATTGACTTTCTTTAACATGCATAGTATTTCTGTTTTGTTTCGTTTTGTTTTTTATTCTTGTTACTAGTCTTTATTGAGAGCCTGTGTTTATAGTGCTATACTCTAGAAATTCAAAATGGAAAGTATGGGAAGTTCACTACGATACAAAGAGCTGCTTCTTGAGAACTGACCTTTTCCTTGTGTGACTTGGCATATCCACAGTCTGCTGTCAGTGATAAGCCCCAAATTTGATCAGTGTCACAGAGTTATTCTTGGGGACCAACTCACACTGGCAAAGCTCACAAAAGACTGATGTATAAAGTCAGAATGGAAATTATTTTAATACCAGAAATACAACTCCAAAGTGGGCTGGAGACTCCTGTTAAGGTCACTTAATGAACGTAGGATTAGAACAAGAATTTAGATGATGTAATAGTTTGTTAGCCTGATTAAGAGACTAGTCAATTAATGCATTCATTCAGCAAATAGACTGAGTACCAACTACATGTTGGAGATAGACTGGTAATCAAGATAGGCACAGTCCCTGCCTTCATAGAGCTGATAGTCTAGTAAGGAATACAGATAATCAAATTTGGGGACAATTATAACAGTGGGGGATCCATATAATTGAGTAACCAAAAGGTTCTCATAGGGAAGGGCCTTACCCAGACCTGGGGATCTGAGGTTTCCTCGAGGCAGTGATGTCTTATCAGGGAGCGAAAGGATGACGTTGCCACAAAGTGCGGGGGAAGCTGGATGGAGGGATTAAACATTTTGAAGACAAGAGGGAACGTGGGAGCAGTTCAGTGTGGCTGTGGCGTAGTATTTGATGGCTGCGGGGAGAGGCAGTTGGTGATGCAGAAGAGGTAAGCAGGAGTGGGACCATATGACCATCTCCACAGCAAGTTCAGATTTCCCCAACTGAGTGGACTCTCATGCCAGTTTGGAAGGGGCTCTGCTGGATGATATTGTCCTGCTTAAGGGGTCTCCACAATCTGGACACATTGCGCCCTGCGTGAAGGCCTAGCATGGATAGTAAGTAAGGCTAGCCTTTTCCTTTGTGGGTCACCATCTTCTGGCCTTCCAAGACTGACCACCCCTGGCTGTCTCCACACCTATCGCCTAACCCTCCCACCATCTCTGAAAGACTCCATGTTCTCATCAGATTACTGCTCTTTCCAGTCTGATTTGCAGCCATGTGTTTCAGGCCTGAGGGATATTACACCATTTGTGGCCATTCCATTGATTAAACCTGGGAGGTTAGTTGCTTTCCTAGCAACACATTCTTGAGCAGTACTGCACTGTTCTCACAGAGGACCTTCAGGGGAGTGGGTTTGAAGGGTTAAGTCATGGTGCAAGGGAGTGAGTGATAAAAGGCCCGCAAGAGGGGTACAGAATGGGGAAAATGGCTGGAACTGTGGAGGGAGAAGCAGGACGTCTCCTGGATCTCGAGGCCTGCGTGAGATTCCGGGAGGTGGGAAGGAAAACATTTTGGGGGCACTGCTGAGGATATGGATCATTGGTTCTGGAGATAAATCTTGATTTTAGTTTTGAATGAATGAACTATGAGGTCATAAGTCATCTTCATTCTGTGACCCTCTTGATTCAGCCATGCATTCTTTAGCCAGCTCAGTAAACAAAGAGAAAGGGCAATTGAGCAAGCAGTCACTGGGGCCTGCTACACTAAAGTCTTGACAAGATGGACCATGGGTCTGGCACTTCTTCCACCTCTGGAATCTTACAAACCCGTTTCAGTAATAGCAGATAGACAGAGATGGCAGAACCAGGTCTTAGGTTCTGACTTCCCCAGGGCAGCCTGGCCTATGCGTAGCTTCTCAAAGCTTCTCAAAGCCAATCTCTTGCCAGTGGTGGCAAGAGATTTTACAAGCCTCCTAACAACAGTGTCTATAATTTAAAATTTCAATGAGGCTCCATCCTGAACAAGTTGGCACCACCCACTCATGACATCCTATAACTGAGTGGTTTCTGACAGCCCAATTTCAGAAGCATGCCATATCTGTACCAACTTGTTGAGGCGAACTGATGAATTATGGAGCATGTACTTACAAGACTTATAAAATAGTTGGCACTTCTGAAATGGAAAAGTTTCCATAAAGTCAGAATGCCCGAAGCTGCGTCCAAGATGTTTTGATTCTGCCACTTGGAATGACTGGACATTTTGATTTTGCTGTTTTAACCCTAGGACATTTGACTCTATATGGATAAAATTTTTTTTTTTTTAAAGATTTTATTTATTTGACACAAGCAGGCAGAGAGACAGGCAGAGAGAGAGGAGGAAGCAGGCTCCCTGCCGAGCAGGGAGCCCGATGTGGGGCTCGATCCCAGGACCCTGGGATCATGACCCGAGCCGAAGGCAGAGGCTTTAACCTATTGAGCCACCCAGGTGCCCCTGGATAAAATATTTTTATCAGAACTATACAACTAATGAGAAATTTTTTTTCAAGAATTTCATGAGGTGAATTGTCAATTTAATTTCCTGATTTTTCTAACATAATAAAATTGTTTCTCATTTTTATATTAAATTTTTTATTGTATTGATTCCCCCCCCCACGGGACTAGTTCTTTTCAATTTAAATTTTACACTGAAGAATTTATATATGAAAGGTTGTCTTGTTCATGCCAAATTTTACCAATTATCACTGTGCCACTGCAAGGATTCTTTTGTGGCCTTTTTTTCTTAATCTAATTTCCCCCCAGGTCAGATCTTACTGTTCTCAATTTTACCATGAGTAATATTAAATATTGCAGTTCAATTTTTATTATATTATGAACTAACTGATTATTGGTTGAAAGCAGGTGCTAGTTCATATTTATTTCTAAAGTAGTCCTCGATAATCTCCAGTTTTCCCTTACAGATTTGGGATTACTTGATTATTCTGACTTATTTCTATAGAGGAGGTGCCTGGGTAGCTCAGTTGGTTAAGTATCTGACTCTTGATCTCAGCTCAGGTTATGATCTCAGGGTCCTGAGTTCAAGCCCCATCCTCCACCTCCATTGGGATTCACACATAGTGGAGAGCCTACTTAAAAAATAAAAAAAGGACTCAGACTATTTCTAGAATTGCTAATTCTATAGAATTGCTAATTCAGTGACTTTGCAAAGCATCTTGCTCTGTTTGGGCTATGCCTGGAGTAATGACCATCTCTATGGTAGCAACCAACATAGATTTAGCAGTTCCAGATTCCATCAGAAGTCTGCTTAACGGGGCGCCTGTGTGGCTCAGTGGCTTAAGCCTCTGCCTTGGGCTCAGGTCATGGTCTCAGGGTCCTGAGATTGAGCCCCGCACAGGGCTCTCTGCTCAGCGGGGAGCCTGATTCCGCCCCTCTCTCTGCCTGTCTCTCTGCCTACTTGTGATCTATCTGTCTGTCAAATAAATAAATAAAATCTTAAAAAAAAAAAAAAAAGTCTACTTAAGACCACTGAATCCTCACATTTAGAGATGCCGAAGTCAAGACAGACTTTAATTTGTTTCTACTGTAATTTTTTCTTTTAAAATATCCTTTTTTCTTATGTTATTTTATAAAGGTTTTATTTATCTGAGAGAGAGAGAAAGAAAGCATGAGTGGGGGGAGGGGTAGAGGGATAGGGAAAAACAGGCTCCCCACTGAGCAGGGAGCCCAATGCAGGATTTGATCCCGAGATCCTGGGATCATGACCAGAGCCAAGAGAAATGCCTAACCAACTGAGCCGCCCAGGCACAGTTCCCCCCCCCCTTTAAATTAACTTCAGTCTCCTCAGAGTTCCATAATTTGTCATTGTTGGCAACTGATTTAGTTGGATGGAAAAAAAAAATCCTATTAATCCTTGCTCTGTTCTCGACTTATATTTATCTTTCTACCTGGCAAGCAACTTTTGGTGAACAAACATCATTAGAAAAAAAAAAAAAACAAAAAAACCACAACTCTTATTTTTGCTTTACAACCAAGAAACAGATTCCTGATGTTCTTATTCTGGTTTTGACTGGGAGCACTGATGCTGACGAGTATTTTTTTCAATAGATATTACAAAGTGGTCAGTTTTGTGGGCTGTTGGAATAACCATTGTGGGATCAGCTACTATGCTAACTAGGCTGAGGTCATTAGGTCATTTCACTACCAGCCTGGATCCTCTAACCCATAGCCTAAGAAACCTAGAAGAGGAGAAAACAGCCTGTAACAAGCAATCATTTGCATAACACTTTTTACACTAGAGTCTAAAAATGCCCTTTTTGTTTAATAATTAAAGCCATACTTTGTGTTCTTTTTAGAGTGACTCAATTAAGACTCTGTTCTGTGTTCAGGCACCTAACCAAAAATTCTAATCACTGAAAATATTTTATTGCCTATTTGGAAGGAGCATGCTATTAAGATAGCATACTTTCTATTAGTCCATTTGCTTTTAAATTTAAACTCAAAGGACAAGAAGAAAATAATTGAAAACAGACTGTAGTGAGTACCTCACCCTGATTTTATCACTCCCCACCATTTTTGCTTATAAATGCAGATGGCGAACATGTACTACAACTTACAAAACCGAGTTGTCGAACCAACGCTGAGGTCACAACTTCCCTTGTAAATAAAGGTCATTTTCTATCACCTTGACTTTAATGCTTCCCAAAGACGGTTTTCCCCACCAGGCACCATATCACAGCTCCGCAGCTCCTCTGGGAACATGCGCTCAAGTCTGATGACTGGGTTCTATTGAAGAGAACTCAACCCCGTGGAAATTACCAATGTGTCATTCAAATTTCTCCAGAGCATTGAGAATCCTGTGCAGGGCAAAGGACACTTGATGTTCAGGGTTAGTGAATATTGAACAAAATCTCAGAATATATTAAAAGTAACATTTATTTATTTGATGTATAAGTTTCTGACCTCCTGACTTTTTGATTTGTAAAATAGGAAGAATTTCATAAATTGGGTCTCACACTTCCTGCCCTAAGCTGCAGGCAGGTGCCCTTCGCACCCCACCCCCCACCCCCGCCCCCAGCTACTTGGAGCTTTCTTGCTGCAAGGATGGTATTTACTCTCTTGCTCTAACAAGGATGTTGGTAATTTTAAATTTCTTTGGCTTGTGGCTTGTGACATTCTTATCCCGCTCTGTGTCTGTTTTCTTTAATATTTTAGATTTCTAACATTCCGGGAGGTGTTTATGGACTGTTGTTTTTCCCTCTTTGCTTTTCCTTTGGTAAAATGTAGAAAATAATATTCAAAAGCAGTCCCTAGGAGCTTTGGGGAAGCAGTAACCACAAATTTCCTAGGCAATTTTAGATCTTTGGTTTCTGATGAGTCTTAATGAACGAGATAAGCGTCATAATCAACATTAAGTTCAATAACTTTTTTATTGCCTAAAAATGACAAGCCAAATCACTTCAGCTCTGACCATGATAAAAATCCAAATACCTTACTAAAATAAATACCAACCAGCAGTGTCAAGACTAGGGTAAGGCAAGTGAGGTAATTGCCTCAGGCACAAAATTTAAGGAGGCCTCAGGAAAAACAAGAAACCCCAACACCTCAGTAATCAAGATAAATGATATTTTAATGCAATATTTTGAAAATTAATGCAAAAATTCATGATGAACAAAATATCAAAATTTTAAATAGACAGGATCAGTAACAGCACCTTGCTAAGCCATACTGGAGCCTTAGACAAGAGGAAAAATCAGTAATACTGATCCTATATTTATGGAGAATTCTGATTTTTTGTTTATCACAGAATTTTTTGCATTAATTTTCATTTATTTAAATATTGCATTAGAATATTATGTATCTTGATCGCTGAGCTTTCCCTATAAATTCTGCACCCAAGACAAGGACCCCCACTTAATCCCCCTAGTCCAGGCCCTGCTAACCAGGATGGCAGTGGTTAGGGAAATAAAGTGATATATCCCCTCCTCTCAAAATGTTGATTTGGGGGTGAGGGGGGATATTCACAGTTATGTTTACGTCTAGTTATTGTCCCTGGGCAACCAACAACCATCATTTTGGCTCTGGTTTGGCTGTAGTCTCAATTAGAAGGCATTTCCTAAATCCCAAAATGGAAAAGTTGTCTTTTTGTTAATTCTGTCTGAAGGTATCATATTATCAAAATCCATTATATCTTAAAGAAAAAAAGAAAAGAGCCTAGTTAGGAAAACTCATGCAGTTCAATTCATCAAAAGTTTCTCCTTCCACGGTAGTTTCCTCTGCTTCTTTCCCTGTTAGTCTTGGCAGAAGAGGGCCTGTGAGGTTTCTTCTGGTATTCCACCTTTGTCCATCCTCCCTCACTGACTTTGGTTTCCTCTTCACTGGCTCTTAAGTCAGTCTCAGGGTGTAAAGGCATCCCGGGTATGGTCCTGGGTCGATGGCAGTCATTTGGGCTTCTCTTGAAGTCAGGTGACTGCTGAGCATTGAGCGCTGACTGAGAAACACTGTAGAATTTTCCAGAATACCTTTCTCGCGAGTGTGTGGAATGAGGACTCTTCCCACTGTACCTTCCCCTAGGAGAAGAATTGAGTGATACGCTCCCACGATCATATTTGTTCTTGTTTCTACCTGAGTATCGACCCCTCTCTAAAGAGCGGTCAGTTGGAAGACTGGAAAAGCCACTGTCTCTAGAGTTGAGATGTAGAGAAGAGAAGTTTTTGGTCAGTCCATACTGAGTAGGAGAGGAGCTTCTGGATTGGTTTATGGGTGTGATCTGTTGATACTTAATGGGCACCTGGGTCCGTCTTACAGCAGCAGCGTAGGAATCCTGGTCATTGAAATAGGGGAAGAATTGTGACCCCAGAATGGGATTGCTCTGGGAACGCTGTAATGAAGTATTGGATGCAATCTGCCGCAACCTCAGAGTGTCCAGCCACTGGCGATCAGCACCTACAGAGGAAATGGAAATAAGCCTCTTTTAAGCCACAGCAAAGCTGCCTGCCTAATTCATAATCCTGTCTCAAGATAATTCAGGCCTCCTGGGGATACTCCCAGCTTTACCATTCATAGAAATTCTAGGCTAGGTATAAGGACATTTCCTTTATTATTATATATACTTCTTAAAAAATAAGGACATTTGCACTAAATGAGTATGTGCTATAGGCTTGGCCTCATTCCAGAGGCTTTACTTACGTGATCTCATTCACTCCTCCCCAAGGTCTCAGGATAAGTACAAATGATCTAACTCTGTAAACTAGGAGACTGAAGCTTGGGAAGTCTGGTAACTTGCCCAAGGTCACTCAGCTAATAATTCCAGGTCCTTCTGCATCTAAATCCCATCTTCTTCCTGCTAAGCCATGTCATCACTTCTAGAAATTGCTGTTTGCATGTGTTTGGATGGTAGGGGCATGTTCAGCAAACAAAAGGTTTTTTGCCAGCAGGCACTTTCATAAACCCTCAAGAACCCTAAATGCAGATGAAAGAAATTGGGTTCCAGTGGTTGAGACAGCTGGGGATTGTCTGGAAGAAAGACAGCTCACATCTCCAGAGGAGAGATTCTGAGGTTCAGGAATAAGAAATGGGTTTTTTGTTTGTTTCTTTGGTTTTTGGTTTTTTTTTTCCCCATGAAAAATGAAGCTCCGTGGCCAACAGGAAGAGAAGGTGAAAGAAAGTGGTCAATAAACAGGAACCATTTAGTAAGCTCTATTTCCCTGAATCAGCAAGTCACACCTGGGATCTCTTCTGCCTTCTGCAGGGCCTGAGTCATCTTGCCCACATCCTGAGTTCCCTCCTGGTCTTCCCTGAGCGACGCTTGCCATGCTTGTCACACGGAGCTTCTGGAGAGGAACAGAGCGTGCCCACTTCTCACTCCAGCAAGCAGCCCCCCTCACTGCCCTGCACAGGTGACCACACCTCAGAGGTGAGTGACTTGTCCCGATGCTGGTGACCTGTGTCCAGACACTCCTCACAGCCTCACCCAACCACAGGGCCTTCTTGCCTTCCCCTTGACTCCTCTGAAATTGTAGCTTCTAACAGAGCCCTGATTTTGTTCAGTGTTCAACCCCCTCATGGAGCCATGTGCACTGGCTGAACACATTCTGGCTCTAGTGGCAGACTTTGATTGACCTGAGCCAGATGCAGTGATGTTGTGGGGGAGGAGTGGACACACATCTTAGTTTCTGACCAGAGCAACCTGAGAGATCATCTGCTGGGAGTGTGTAGGCAAGTCCTTGTCACCCTTCAGTGTGAGAGCAGGAAAGGCATCGGCCCCTCGTGTCCTCTGCCCATTGCCATATCTTTACATGATGGCTATGAATGTGGAGGAGCTGGGCCACAGGCAAAGGCGACAGACTGAGAAGGGCTGAGTGGAAAGAAGCAAAGGTTTGTTCCTTGTCCTTTAATGTGGGCAAACCAGCCGCTCTTACTGCGTCTGAGCCCAGCCTGCTTCTGGACTTCTTCTACAGAAGATAGCACATTTCATTAGAGTTAAAACCCATGGTTTTATCACATTAGAATGCCTACATGGCTGGTCCCTACCCCAGTAGGGACTCATGGGGTCTGTGGTTGGGCTTGAGAATTTGCATTTCCTTTTGTTTTTAAAATTTTTTTAAATTATTTATTTGACAGAGAGAGATCACAAGTAGGCAGAGAGGCAGGCAGAGAGAGAAGAAGGGAAGCAGGTTCCCTGCCAAGCAGAGACCCCGATGTGGGGCTTGATCTCAGGACCCTGAGATCATGCTGAGCCGAAGACAGAGGTCTTAACCCCTTGAGCCACCCAGGCACCCCAAGAGAATTTGCATTTCTAACAAGTTCCTATTGGTCCTGAGACGGCTGTTCCTGGGATTACACTTTGGTCCATTTGGGAGGAAGTCAGTGGAAGTTGAATTTTCTGTTAAGAAATAATACCCAAACTGATCCAGGTGGTATCCTTTGAGTTTGCATGTCAAAAGGGAAAAAGAAATAGGAGGGAGAAGGAAGGGAGGCAAACTAGCTAAAACTAGGGAGCCAGATGGGGGGTCCCTCCCAAAGGGAGGTCACTCTCTCCTTTTGTCCTGCAACCTCTCCTGTTAATCATAATCAGAGGGAAAGTTTGAGCCAAAGCTATTCCACTGGGAAATTGAAGCGTATTGACCATTCCTAATGCTCTTAGAGAAATAATTTGCTTTCTCCCAAAAGACTTAGATTACAGAGAGGTACAAGACACTTGTTAGACCTCTGCCCATTGTCCTCTTTGGGGAATGTCCCTAGTTCGTCTCCACCCACATGGCGCCAGTTTAGTGTACCACCTGCCCCCCCTCCCACCTCACCACGGATACCGCCACCTACCACCATCTCCTTCTGCTGACAGTAAATTGGTCCAGGCTTGGACAAAAACAACAAACAGGTCTTACTCTGGGGAATCTGGAATTGGGACTGATAAACTATTTGGTGATTCTCAAAGTGGTAGAATTCAAACTCTGTGAACTTGGAGGCAGAGGGCACCTACTTTGTGTCATGTGGGTTGGGAAACAAAACCAGCTTTTAGTAAAAGAGAAAAATACAGCAGAGGTGGAGACAGAAGATCCCCCCACAGATTTCACAAGAGTGTTGTAGGGATCCAATAGGATCGTGGCTAATAAAGCCCTACAGAAGTAAAATGTGCCCTACAAATGTTACTTCACTGGGAGAGGGACATTAATTATAAAAAGAAGTCCTTTTAAAGGCATGATAGGAAACATGCACGACAAGATGATTGAATTAGCAAATAAAAGAAGTTAAAAATGCAGTGTTCTGTGCTGGGGAGACTCAACACCTATTACATGGGTTAGTCATGTGTAGAAACAGCATGCCTTAAACAGTGTGTGAAAATGTGTTTTGTGGCTGAGAAGGCTTGGTAGAAACTCCTGTTCAGCCATTGTGGCCAGAATGTCTTTTCACAATTCATTGAGAAAGAAAAGAACCAAATCAACTGTGTTGACAAAGGCAGGCAGGTCCAGCGTGCTGTCAGAAATATTGGTGAGTTGTGAGTACTGTCCAGGCTTCTGGGCCCCCGGCTGGTGGTCATAGAAGGCCCGGTGCACTTGACAAGCTAGTCCTACAGTAGAGGACACTTTAGTTAGGTTCTCAAAACTCAGTAACCCTAGCCATAGGGGCACTTTATTTTCCATGCCGCCAAAGAACCTTCTGATGTGGCTTTTCAGGTGCATTTTCTTATTGGGAAAAACAATGCGCTGATCAGAAAACACGTACTTCTGGTTCATTGGCAGGTGTATTTCTCGTGGTAAAAAATGAATTGCATGGGGGTTTATGCATCCAACTCTCATGCGTCTGTCAGCTTGTCGTAGTCCCACAGAGCCTATCTCTGGGTTGTACTGAGTTTCTGGACCTGCAAAGGTGAAGGTCAGGACCTCTTCCCTGAATCTACCAAATAATGACCAATTTAACAGCAAGTCAGCTGGCCTTCCCCTATGTAATTTCTAATCTGTTTCAGTATAGCATCTGTAATTAGTGTCACCACGCTCCATCATACACATTTCATGTTTTCTCTTTCTCTATCCTTCCTTACCTTTTTTTCTCCCTCTTCTCCTCCCCTTCCTTCTTCCCTCTCTTCCCCCATCTTTCTTCTGCTCTGATGTATCCGTCCTGTCCAGGTCTCAAGAAATTGCCCCAATGATACACTGGCTTCATAGGAATGTTTGCTGGACCCCACAAGATTCATATCGCTGTCTACAGTTTTGGAAACTAAATTTATGCATGTGTATAAATATACATATATATTCTTATTTACCAATATAACATAATCATTAATTTTCATCTTTTATTATAGCTATCCAAATACTGAAATTTCTTGTGATATGCTCACTTATAAGTCCATAAATACTACTGGTGCATATCGTCTGTTTATAAAACCAATATTCTAAAAATAAAAGAAGGAAGTCTTATATTAGAAATCTATGTCTATTCACAGGCTGGCACTTATCCCGGGTATGAGAATTTGATATTCAAGTTTTTGGAGTCTAGCACACATCTAACTTACTTGAGTCAGACCTGCTTCTAGAGTTGCCCTCTGAGTTGGGAAGTAATGTCTGAATGGCAAGTTGGACAGCTTTCACTTCATCCTGAAGTTTCGTTCGGCTCCATTGAATTGAGTGGACATGCTTCGTGCTCTTTGGAGCTCGGACATCACTCTGATAAATAAGAAAGAGAGAGAGAGAGAAACTCATGATCGAATGCTCATGTTTATTTTATAGGAAGAAAAGAAAATCAGGCTATCATGTCATTTGAGTTCACTCCTTAGAACACTAGTATCATAATGCCCTACGTGAGGTATTTGTACAGTTGGCCTAAATATGGTACAATGATGTAACCACTTTAGTCCTTAGCGGATTACAGAATAGTTCAACGTGGTTGTCTTCCCTCAGAATGTATTCTATTTGGCAAATCTCAACTTACCTTTTTGTTTACCGAGAAACAAAAAGTGATTTCTTCTGTTTAAGGTACTTGAAGACAGGTCTGAAAACATAAACATCTGACCACTATTTTGCCCACAACTGCCTCAGATCATCCGGGTAACTGGGTGACTGTGGGCAGCGTGGTGGACTAATTATCCCCACGGAGAATGCACAGTAACAGGTGCAAAAGTGAGACAGGGCAGGGAGTTAAGAATAGTGCCTAGAAAAAGGAGAGGACATCAGATCCAAGACATACCACCTTCTCGTTCTGAAACCCTTCATCACCAGGTGTCATGAATCAGGTTCAAGAGCCTCTCAGGCTTCATTATGGTTATGAAAATATGTTTAAAAAAACTCTGAAGTGACCATTACAAACACAAGTAGCACATCATCACAGACCATGAGGAGGAGGAGGAAGGAGAAGAAAGAGAAAAGAAGAAAAGAATTGAGTGTGGTTTGTCTCTACAACTAAGGCAGGCAGAGATGAAATCTGGCTGTTAGAACTGTCCAGTTGCTAAAGAGAAGGCTTGTCCTGCACAGCGGGGACGGGTCAACAGATTCCAGAATAGCCTAGAGTCCAATCAACAGCTCTCATTAAGTTTTGTGTCCTACAGGCAACATTTGGACAATTACTGCTGTTTCTCAGGCACCTCCTCCCTGACAAGCTGTGCTCATCGGCTGGTGAGGATAAGTAACTGCTGTGATGCTCGTCACTTTCCAGCATCAGGTCACCCCGGGCAAGAGGAGTGACCCGGCTTTGGATTTGTAATGCCGAATCCAAGCCAAGCTGGCAACTCAGAAGACCGTCACAGCGCAGCAGTGTGTGGAGTCCCATCTGAGACCAATTTTCTTCATCTTACTGCTGGGAAGAGCGGGAACTGCATTCACAGTTAGAGAACCCGGCTGTGACGCCACTGATGGTCACTGACTACCCTAACCACAGGACTTCTTCCATCTCTCTGAGCCAGTTTTCCCTAGCTGCCCAATGAAGCTAATGCTGCCTGTCTCTCAGTACTGGTGCAAGGTTAATGCGAGAAAACAGGTGTAAGCTTCTGTTATAGTGCCTAGGTCGTGGTGAACGCTTACGAAATGTTTCCTGAATGAGTAACTGAGGGAAAGAATGAAACACATGTCCTTTGGAGGGCAGATACATGCTAATATATCCATGTGTGACAAGACTCTGTGCTTTACTTCTTCCCCTCCACCATGTTTCTGCAGGGTTTCTACCTTGTAAAGTGGGTGTCCCACCAGCCATGAAGATATTGCTAATGTTAAAAATGTAATCACGTTACTTTAAGCAGTAGAGTGCTTAAAACACCCCATTGGCTTCCTGTTGTGTTTTAGTAAATCCAGACTCCTCACTGTGACCCCGTGAAGCTCTCTGACTCCACCTGCTTATCCCCTTGTCATTGTCCTCTGTGCCTCAGGACCTTGAGCTTGCCTTCCTCTGCTGCCTTTTCTTGCTGCCTCTTCCTCCTCAGAGGAAAGGCCTACCCTAACCACCCAGTCTTATGTCCCAAGTCTCACTATTTTCTGGTTACCACTTAACCACTCTCTACATATTTGTTACCTACTTATTATCAGTCTCCTCCCACTGGAATATAAACCTCAAGAGAGAATATAGATTTAGTCTATACTAATCCTAGAATAGTAACTGTCAGTAGGTATTTGCTAAATGTATGAATTTTAATTTAACTTTTTTAAAGATTTTATTTATTTATTTGACAGAAAGAGATCATAAGTAGGCAGAGAGAGAGGGGGAAGCAGGCTTCCCACCAAGCAGAGAGCCTGATGTGGGGCTTAGTCCGAGGGCCCTGAAATCATGACCTGAGCCGAAGGCAGAGGCCCAACCCATTGAGCCACCCAGGTGCCCCTAATTTAATTTTTTTAAAAAAAGATTTTATTTATTTGGCATAGATAGAGGAAACACAAGCAGGGGGATTGTGAGAGGGAAAAGCAGGTCTCCCCCTGAGCAGGGAGCTCAATGCAGGGCTCTATCCCAAAACCCTGGGATCATGACCTGAGCTGAAGGCAGACACCTAACAGCTGAGCCACCCAGGTGTCCCAAATTTTAATTTTAATAGCATATTTTCTTTAAGTGTCAGTTTTTCTATTTTTCTATATATAAAATCTATAGAATCTGTTTTTGATGATCGATCTCCTGCCTGCCAGGTGATGGTAGAAGTTGTGCTCCATCCTTGTGACGAATCATTGATCTATCCTTACCCCTAAACTCTAAGCACCAAGAAGGCAAAACACTGTTTTGGTCACTGTTTGGTCTCTCCCAGTTCCTAACATGTTATGTCTCATGTAGAAGAAGTTCAGTCAGTAACTGACGAATGGATGAATTACTCCCTGAATCTTTATCGGGTGATAATATCCTGTTCTCTTTGCCTACCAACATTTTGTTAGAGTAATTATGTTAATCTTCCCATATTCATGTTTCTTAAATAGTTTCTCTTCCAATTTTAAGCCCTGGGAGGAAGCAAATAAATTCCCACTGAGAAACTGATGGTAAAGCCACCAGCACCCTACCCCTCCCCAACACCAAGCTTACCTCATAGGTGACAATGCATTCTACAGTCTGATTTTCCATTATTCCTACAGTCCACTTCTCCATTACAAATGGGGGCTGAAAAACAAAAGTTAGGATGGTGTAGAGCCTGCCCTGCTACAGCGTGTATCTTTGAGGCTAGCTGCACCATATGCAATTGGCAAATAGAGCATAATGACAGATTATCGTGAAAGTCCTGTTGTTTGTTCACATGTGATGACTCACAACAGGCTAACGTTTTGGATGTTGGTTTTCATAAGACCTCTTTTTCTATAATTATAAACAGTCTTAGTGCCACAGTCTTCTCTTCTCTGGTATATCACTCAATCTTATCATTAGGCCATTATTCCTGCTAATGTTTTACAATATCTGTAGAAAGCTTTCTCATGTTTAAGAGAAAGCCTTAACAATTTAGACCCCAATGTGCCTTCCTTGAGTGCAAGCAGTAGCTGAGCTAGGGGCTTCAACAACTCCTCAGCTTTTCCCTGTTTCTGGCTATTCAGCTGTCAGGCTGTGTGTGCAGATGAAACTGTGGCAACATTTCTCCCACTGTATTAAAACAAAGGATTCATGAAGAAGCCTGTGCCTTTCAGGGGAGAATATGTCACCCCAAAACATGTCGCTGTGGCATATGTATTGTATTTTTAGCTAAAGGCCATCAAAACCCAGCAGCCTCAAGGAAAACTTTTACCTCTCCTGTAACTGCCTAGAAGAATTTAGATAGGGCACCTGGCCGAGAAAGAGAGCTATTATCAGAGATAACTTTTTATCTAAAAGACCTATCTGCATGGCTCGGCAAGCTTCTAATTATCAAACATCTGCTCTTCTTATCTTCCTGTGAATTGCCTTCCTCCCCTTTGAAGCCCCAGGCCCCTGGCTCATTCCTCAGTTCAGGATGGCACATAAGCCCCAACTGCCTGACCTGCCCTTGAGTCTCCTATCTTATGGGCTCCTGTGTGTACAAAATTAAATTCTTCTCCTGCTAATCTGTCTTAGGTCACTTTAATTAGCAGACCAGCCAAAGAACTTAGAGGGGTAGAAGGAAACATTTTCACCCTGACACCTTGGATCCTATTTTAGTTTTGATGAAAATGGTCTTTATTGTAAGTGAATCTCCACTCTCTTAACCACCCTCCACCCCTTCATTCTAGCTTTAAGGTTACAAATGACCAACTGGGCTTGAGATGGGTACAAAGCACATGCAGTAGAGATTTAACAGGGCCTTTTTTTTTCTTTTCTTTTTAAAATGAGGATTGTTAGGATGCTGTTGGTGTTAAAAAAGTTCTACAGATTTTGAATGGTCTGCCCCAATCCTATTTTTCCTACAACCCCGGTTAATATTGGTATATGATGTTGCAGAAGATGTGTTTCTTTGGGAGTGCATATGTGGCATTATACCAGAAACACCTGTATTTGGGTTTACAACTCTACCCTGTCATTTTTGCTGTGAGCAGATTCCTTCTGTTAGCAGGCAAGGACTAGGATCTTGCTTTTAAATGGCATAGGTTGGGGGGTACAGAGCAAGCATCTGTCCGGTCTTCAAGACATCATAATATGTCCCAACAAAATCAGGGAAAGTTAAAACCAGAGCATAACCTTTACAGATAAATAACACCACTGAAATAACTCCTAGTTACTCAGAAGATTCCAACAATGAATATCAAATCAATCGACTTGATGAATATACTTGTAAATTAAAAGGACTTGGATGCTTAGCAATCTTATGCTTAGGACGGAACACATTTGCAAGTCTAATGCTGTGGCTTTGAAGACTCTTCACTTCCCCACTTGTGTTTGCACCCAGGTTCTTCTTTGCCCATTTTCTTCACTGAAACCAAATACACTGTTCATAGTATACTTAAGAATGGTTTATGTGAAGTTTTGAGTGAATGTCCAATGGATATCATGGTTATTTGCCTGAGTTGTTGACCTTCTACTATTGAAGTCTCATCTGTGTTTTTTCAGTATTAGTGGCACAGAACTGGATTTTTTTTTCCCCATTTTGAGGAGAAGCTAAGCATTTCTCTGAGTCTGTCTTCTGTGTTTTAATGCATGTACTTCTACCACTGAGGTATTCTCTGGCCAGAGGTGTGAACTCAAAGAGGCCAAGAAGACGTCAACACATGCCTCATGACTAACCTCCCCTTGGTCCTTCAAGAAATTGAAGACAACCAAGAAGGCTTTCCATCTTCCAAGTTTTTCAAAGTTTAAAATGACCCCAAAGTTGAGGTAAATATTTTCATGATGCCATTTTCTTTCCTTTAGTAAGTGATGGAGTAAGTGTAAAGAATAAGGAAGAAAATTTTTTTTAAAAAATTAAAGGACACTTTTTTGGTAGTACTTTTTAGTTCACACAGCATAAGTGGAATTTTAACAAAAAACTATTATGATCTCAATCTGCTAAATAAAATGTGCCTTTCAACAGCCAGCTTGAGGCTGAGCTGATGTGAACGTTGACAAGCACAAAAGCACACTGCTGGGGGATTTTAATGTCTTTGTTTGATATCTGTGAATTCAAAAAAGCTTTTAAGCCGTAAATAGAACCCTACCTTTGTCATCTTTAAAATCTCTGCATCGGGTAGGTTAGTGTTGAATGTCACATCTTTGATATAGGTTATTGCAATTTCATCCCCATCCATCTCCATATACATTTTCCACTTACAATCCTGGAATTAAAAGCAGAATTATAGAAATTTCAGAAAGTGAAACCATTTGTTTTAGTCTCAGTCTCATTTATAACACATGAAGTTCTCTGAATGAAATATTACAAAAGTTTTTTTTCCTTTTTTTGAGAAAAGGACATGCTATTGCATCTCTTTATATATCTAAATAATTCCCAGTTAGTGTAGTCGTGAGACATAATTCATCAGTGTACATGTTCTATCATGTGAGTTACAAACTCAAAATCCTAAAGGAGCCAGGCAGATAATAAAAATGAGTAAAGCCAGGCAATTTCATTATAGAGCCCTAAATTGTAATCTTTCAAAGTAGACCCACTTAATTTACATATTAAACATTCTTGGAATATTTTTTCATTCACACAAAGAAATGTGGACTTCCCATTTTGAAATATAAGGCCCTCTTAGATCTAACTTTCACTTTTTCAGTATTGATAGTAATATGGGCTCAAGAAATAGTTCACTTTCCTCTTAACAGGAAGGAAAACTGCAAATGTGGTAGATAGTGACTGATAAGTGGCCCCTGTGTTGGGGAATTATGGAAGGGTTAGGATTCTGGGGGTCTAAAGCGCATCTGCCCTAAAGGGACAGCCACCACTCAGCTTCTGTTGATTGTCCCCACGTGGGAATATGAGCTCAGTCTTGCAAGGTCCTTTGAGGTTTCATGAAAAGCTGGACATCTGGATTTTTACATGAAGCCTCTAGATTTTTTTAAATGATGTTAATTAAACTTTCAGTAAAACCATTCTGTATTGAAAAAGTGCCCTACATCCTTAGTCGGGGAATGTGAATTAAAATGTCACCACAATGAGGGGCGCCTGGGTGGCTCAGTGGGTTAGGCCTCTGCCTTTGGCTCAGGTCATGATCTCAGGGTCCTGGGATCAAGCCCCGCATCGGGGTCTCTGCTCAGCAGGGAGGCTGCTTGCCCCTCTCTCTGCCTGCCTCTCTGCCTACTTGTGATCTCTCTCTCTGTCAAATAAATAAATAAAATCTTAAAAAAAAATAAAATGTCACCAAAATGAGATGACACCAAATGGCTAAGATTGATGACATCAAATATTGGCCAGGATTTGGAGCTACTGGATTGCTGGTGGAAGTGAAAATGATACAATCATTTTGGGGAGAGTTTTGGCAATTTATTATAAACATATATCTGTACGTATAAATATAACATCTATTTGATGACCATAAATTCAAGTCCTAGGTATTTATCCAAGAGGAATAAAAAAGTCTTAGTGTTGTTCTGAGCAGCTTTATCATAATAGCCACCACCACTGCCCACTGCGACCCCCCAACCACTGCCCCGGCCCAGCAAAGTGTTGAAACAGACCAAGTGTTCATCCTTAGGAGAATGGATGAACCATGATGATAATAAAATGGAATGTTACTCAGCAATAAAAAGGAACAAACCACTGATGCGTGCAACAACACAGATCAATCTCAGAAACAGGACAGTGAGTGAAAGAAGTCTCATACAAAAGAAGAACATACTAAGGATTCTATTTAGATGACATTCTAGAACAGAGAAAACCAATCCATGGTAGAAAACATTCAGAAAAGGGATTGCTTCTGCAGATGGGGATTGACTGAGAAGGGACTTGGCGAGACTTTCTGGGGGTGCTACTACTCTGTTTATAGGGGTTTGGGTTACAGAGGCATACACACATGTCAAAACTCAGTGAATGTATACTTAAGATGTGTGTACTTATTGAACTCTAGCATTCTGAAGTGTTTAGGAGGAAGTATACTGATGTCTGCAGATTACTCTGAAATGCATCAAAAATAAGGATTGATATACAGCTAGAGTGATAGATTGACAGATATGCAATAAGGCAAGCAGAATAAATGTTAATGGCTGAATATAGAAGGTGGGTACAGGAAGATCCCTTATAAATACTTTTTCTTTGCTCTATGAATAATAATAAAAACGTGGGGGGACAAACACTGTGTGTGCAATTCAAAGAAAACATAAGCTATGTCTTTGCACCAAACTGGACCCCTGGGCCATAAATTCACCTTTGCTCATGTTATTTGAAGAATGAAGGATTCTGAGAGGTTAAGGACAATGTACTGAGCGCCCTACATGCTGAAACTGGAAAACGCTCTCGTAGGAGTAGACCTGGAATGTCTCCTGAGCAAGCTCAGACAAAATTATTGCAGAAAAACACTAACAAAGAGGCTGTTGAAAAACCTATTGGCTTCAACAGAAGGCTGGGGTAGCTCAGTGTTTTACGAAAGCTTCTAGACAAATTGCAGAACCAAGCAGAGCCCATGCCTGAGGGAGTGACCCTCTTTGCCCAGCCACATTCACAAGATGGAGAGCCAATTAGTGAAGGAAAAAGGCTATTCAACAATGTGAAAACCGAGCTCTTGGCCTATATAAGTCAAATGAGTCGTTCAGAATGGACAAATCTCTCAGTATAGCTTTGTTTTGGAGCCACTGCTCCCCTGGCAACATGGGCCCCAAGATAAATGGGCAGGATAATGGCCGTTTGGAGTCATGATTGCTCTTCTCTGAAATGGCAAGAGCCTCCTCACGCAGTGCTAGAATAAAAAGCCTTAGAAAAGATGAATTTTACTGGTATCTTCTTCTTTTGCCTGTCCAGTTTTGGAATGAAGCGAGTCAAATCAAATGAAAGATCCCAGGTTGTGTGGAAATGGCCAATCCCCTCTGCTCCACTCTCCTAGTCATAGCCCAAGAACTCTCGTGACCTCAGGCCCACCATCACCCCTCCTGCGCGCATGCTCAGAGCAGCTCTCTGTGGCGAAGGGGCTGACAGGTGGGAACTCATATTTGCCGACCGCTTCATCTGCTCCAGGCATGCTGCTGGATACTTACATGGCACTCTCTCGTGTGATACCCACAGTAATCCTGCAAGTTAGGTTTGCTCTCCCTTTAGGGGAGGAAAAATGAGGCTCAGATAAATAAGGAACTTTACTGGGACTTCCTGGCCAGTAAGTGGTAGAGGTGGGATTATAATACTAACAGCATAAGGCTGCCTGGCTCCAAAGTTGGAGGGGTGGGTGGCAGGATTACACACTGGATGGTTCTCAGAGCTCCACCATGGGACCAGCCGTCAGCAACAGGCAAGTGGGAGAAGGACCAAGGAAGACTTTACAACCGAAAAAGCAAGTGGCGGCAACAGGTCCTCCCCTACGGCAACTGCTTCCCTGGTCCCCAGAGTCCAACTTGGAAAAACAAGGATCCCCCTAACAGGGCGACAGACCTTTTACTTTTCAAATGTTTCTCTTTTCTGAAAGAAAGGCTTTTACCTGAACCATAAAAGATAGTGCGGAAGCAATAAAACGATACTCAAAGGCATTATAAGCCAAGGTGGAGGGGGCATTATCCGTTTCATTAAATTACAAGGCTGGGTGGGAAAGGAAAAGAATATGCAGTGTTCACCTAAATTATTAACTTCATCTGTCAGTGCCCTGATATAATTGCTAGTTGTGTTTTTTTTGTTTTTTTTTTTCAGGGCATCTAGGATTTCATCATTGCCTAGTTAAGAAAAGTAACCCACAAATAAAGTCATGGAATTCTTTGAATTCTGCTCCATTTCTTCTCACCCTCAGGTATCCCACTGGGTCATTAAGTTGTCAATGAGCACTGCTCACAACTACTAGGATTTGAGCAAGGTACTGAGTTCCACAGGACTGTCCTATCTCCAACTGAGACAGGACACCATGTAATGAGTTCTTGACCAGCCAATCACTGAAAATGTTTTAGTAACAGTAAAGTGAATTAAATCATCGGTAACATCACTAAAAGTAACAATTCTGCATATTTATGAGCCTAATATGCAATCTTACATGCAAAATTGCTACCTTTTCCGTTTCTTGGTAGTGGGATGGACCAGGTAGTGGGAATGTGGGGTCGGATTTAAAAACCATTCACTTTTACCAGGGTGAACTATCGATTTTGGTTGATGTGAGTGATAGAAATGTGGGTATTGATTTTGGAATCGGGAACATTCAAGAGTCACTGTGGACGTCTGGAGAACAACTCTCAATCCTGACAGACAATTCTGTATTCTCAGAGTGCATGGGGGCCTCAACGGACTCCTTTTCCAAAACCATTTCACCCCTGGCAGTCTGAAATGGCATTTGGAATTGGCCAGCACTTTAAATAGGATTTAAAGTGCTGATGATGATTATTAGATAGAAATAATATAGAAAAGGAGTCCACAGTAAGCTGTTACTAGGGCCATAGCAGGGCATGAGGTGAAAGAGGACGCCTGGACATCCAGCTCCCTGAACTGGAATCCCAGTTTCGTCACTCCCCACCCCACAACCTTAGCCAATATACAACCTGTTTGAATCTCAGTGTTTTTTTTACACACAAGCAGGTTGTTGTGTTGTGTGAGGGTGAAGGGAGGTAAGGTGAATAAAGTACTCAGCACAGGGCCAGAGCCAAATGAGGAAGCTTGGGAAGGAGCAATAATTACTTTTGTTACCAATATTAGTCCCCAACGCAGCTCCAGTATAGCTAATCAGACTAGCCGGCCCACTGTCCAGCAACCGTCTAAGACTGGGACTGGGCCAGAGTCGAGTGCGCTTTGACAGGCAGGATGGTGCGGTGTGTTTAGAAAAGCGATCTGGCCAGAGCAGGCAGGCTGGGTCAGAGTATCTAACTTGGGCAGGAGTTTGGGGATCCAGAGGGTACTGAAGAAATCTGGTGCCTGGGAATTACCAGTGTTGCAAAAAAGAAGAAGCTATGGCCAGTGGCAAATTAACAAAGACCGTCCTATGAAATAAATAGAAGAGGGAAGAAGCGTGTATCTTCTGACATAGATGGGTTATATAACACCAGTTCTGCCCTTTCCTGCTTCCACAGATCCTGATGCAGCCCTACCAGGAGGAACCAGGGGATATCTGGAGGAAAATGGCTATGACATGTGGTTGACAGCCCGAGAGCCCTGTCTTGTCGAGGAACCCGAAGCATAGAGAGAGAAGGTAATTCGAGCAAGATCGCATAGACAGCAAGCCCTGGTGTTCAGACTTGATCCTATGTGGTCTCTTGCTGCTGTAATGAGCAGGTTTCCAAACCCTCAGTCTTTTCTGAACCTTGAACTTTCCCTTGTTATGGGTTGAGGGAAGTAAGAATCACGGTACAGACGAGTTCCACCTTCCAGAGTCAACAAACAGTCCAGATTATCTTGGCGAATTGCTTTGTTATGTGTCCATGGCAGAGGCCAAAATACTGATTCTCTGATAAGTCCAACATAGCTGATTTTTCCTCCCTTATTGACAAAGATCCTTATTCAAAGCGCAGATGCTGCCATTCCACTGTCTGCTCCTTTCCTTGATTTATCTGGCCAGTATCTGGAATCACCAACACTTTCCTCCAGCCCTGGCTTAGGCTGTGTGGCTAGGCATGACTTCCACTCTCCAAACCTGAAACAACCCGCTCTCACCCAGTTGCACAAGCAGATGGTGGGGACAGGTCTGACTACTGTGGATTTTTATTTCATAGCTAGATTTCCACCTAAGAGAACACTCTCGCTATTCAAATCAGTACCTTGAGGCACATCTCGAGGGAATGCTACTAATCAGGAAAAAGGTGCTGGGGCAGGAGCAGTGCTGGGCCCTGGGACAGCACTGGAACAGCAGAAAATGGCCATCCAAAGCTTTCCACTAACTGGATTGTCTGCCTCTCCGTGCAGATCTATGAGAATTGAATAGAATTGTGTTGGGAAGAGCAGAGTTTTTGCATTTGAAACTGATGAAAAAAAATGACAGTGCTGTTGGGTGCCCAGGATATGCACTATTTATCTGGGCAGCCACTGAAATACCTGGATAATTTTAGAAGCAAGTGTGGTTAATGGAGGAGCAGAAAGCATTCCATTTGTACCACTTCTGCATTGCCAATTATGTTAAAAAATTTTCTGAATTAAGATTACTGGCCAAGTAAAACAGAAACTCTTAACTCTATGAAGATGAAATCCTAAACAACACTCAGTTAATGCTAGATTAAGTATCTCTTTGTGAGAAATCACTATTACATTCTTTGCAAGCTGTTTAAAATTCTTTGGAGTTCCAAGCCGGTGCAAGTGATGCCTAACATAGACATCCCTTCTCCCTCCCATGACAAAAAAAAAAAAGGGAGGGAGTATAAAGAAATGATCCATATAGAGGTAAATTTTACAGATAGCAAAAAGGGATTGAAGATAGCACAGAAACTAACTTTAAATATTGTTTCAAGTTCTAGGCAGTTCAGAGACAACAGTCGATAGCTCACTCTCTCTTCCAAATATGAGTGCTGTAGGTATCTCTTAAAAGAATCTAGGGCCAAGATTATTCAGGATATTTCAGAGGGAAATAGACCTCATATTAGGCTTTCAGGCTCCTACAGATCACTTCTACCTGAAGATTACAGACAAAAAAATTCTGATGTATTTTTTTATTGAGGTGGTGTATACTTTGCAAACAAAAAATGCACCGATTTTTAAGAGCACCAGTCAATGAATTTTGACAACTGTATGCACCAGCATACCCATCTAAACAAACCAGATATTCCCACTGGCCTAGAAAGTCTCCTTATGTCCCTTCCCAGTGGAGGTTCCCCGCACAAGTGGTGGTGTCTCCTCCTTCCCATTTCTATCACCATAGACTCATTTTGCCTGCTCTAGAACCTGACCAAGTTGGAACTTGACAGTAAGCATCTCTATTCATTTGGCTTCTTTCACTCGGCATGGTGGTTTTGAGATTTGTCCACGTTCCTTAATCCTTGCAGCCTTACCCTGTTGTAGATAGCCCTATTTCCATTTTACATTAGTAGACTGAGGCTCAGAAAAGTGCAGAGATTGGCGGCAAGGTCACTTAGCTGCGCCGGGGCCGGAATTAGGTCCTGGGCATGCCTAGTCTAATGGTAAAGACACTGAGTTTTATTAAAATCCCATCTCGGTCTCTCCCCACCCATCCCACCCCGCCAACGGATGGAGAAAAAGCCAAATCACCAGAGATGGCTTAGGATTCGAGCAGAGAGGCCCCTCCACCTTAGAAAGGCCTATACGGAGGAGACATTTTAAAAACATAAAATAGAGGTCGGAATAAACTTTTTAAGATTCAAGAGGGGGAGAACGGGAAACAGTTTCCTAGCAGGTGACTGTTGGACAACGTGAGAAGTACCGTAAGATGAAATAAAAATGTGGCACAACTGTTGGTCATGCTGGTATTAAAAGTAGTAAGATGTTGATGATTTAGGCCTCCGAAGGCTCCTTTACACGCGTCGCTATTATGCAGCTCAGCTGTGGGGACCTGCTGTTTGAAAGGCAGGAGAGTGGGACATCCCGTGAGAGCACCTGGGCTCTTTATCATTACGGATAAGCCCGCTACTCCCTATTTTATTATGCTGCCTTTAAAAAGGAGATAATGCAAGTACGGTTAATTTGCTTCTCTTCTTTATCTGTCCGGTGTCGTGACCCCTGGCGGCTTTGTCCCACGAGATTTGTTTTGCAACCCCAAAAGAAGCCCACAAGAAGCTCTCCCTAAAAATTCCATTAATAACCTCTTTCAGCGCGTATAGGTTGCAGGGTCTGGAACTAAGAATGTTTTAATCTGTTCGGCAAAACAATGTCTCATAATGATGTACAAGACTATTGCTGCACTGATGAAGAATCATACATAATTCAGCACCTTTCACTTGGCACCACTGTGATGTCCTCATTAGCCGTGGCTCACAGTGTCTGTCAGATGGTGTCCATGCGAACGCAGGCATTATATTGTCTTTGAGATGTGCAGCTGCTTCCATGACACTGCCAGTATATAAAAACATGACGCCGGTTTGTTTTATTTAGTGCTCAACCTTCCAGTTTGTAAAAACAAGGCTGACACAGAGCCTGACATGAGGCAGGGAAAATAATTAGCTCTCATTTTCTCAGCCTTCTATTTCCTTCTCCCCGCTGTGTTCTCTTTCCACTAAACCACCACATGTCAGTCGGAATGGGAGGCAATTAGCGGGCTCATTTCAGTCCCCACAACTGTGCTGAAAAGAAAGTATTTATGATGGCACAATGAACAGCTGAAAGATTAAATAACATTTGCCTTTTGAAAAGAAAATGACTTCTAGCTAAATGGGCAATTTTTGATTATTCTCAAACAAGCTTAGAGTAGTTGGTTTTTAAAATACAAGAAAGGAAAATGAGTCATTTTTAGGTGAAAGAATCAAATAAAACTTGACACAGTAATGCAAATAACTGATGTTTTATTGCAAAATATGTAAATGCGTTATACCCTTAACAATGGCTTGTGTCTAAGGTCAGGGCGGACTGGTGCCAACTAGACACCAGTAGAGATAAGGTTGTTATATTGCCTTTTGGGGGCTTGTTATTGGAGTGATGTACGAAAAAGGGACTTTAGGGATGATGTTAAAATAAAGTGAAAGAAATCAAGTGAGACATACTTTCATATGATGCATTACATACTTGACTACCTGAAATGGTTCAGATGTTAGCTGACATGTTTGGAAAGGGCTTTTTCATTTTAGGGTTTGTTTCTCACTATACAATTGGAAGGTACTAGGTATCTATCTTGGGGAAAAAAGTAAGTCTTGCTATTGATTTTTGACTAATTAATCTATTCTCAAGACTGGATTTCTTAACCAATATAGAAAGTGTTCTAGCTTACCTAATTACTGCGTAAGGTTTTTAAAATGCTGGTAAATGGGCTGCAAATCGACTTTTATCCAGGACACTCAAAATATAAAAACAGTTCCTCTGACTGCTAACTTCTTCTCCTTTCCCATGACTTCAGAGGTGATGCCAAAAAGTATGACTTTTATAAAAAACAAAACAAAACAAAAAACCAAAACAACAACACTGGCCTAGTAAGTAGGTGACATTTTACCAGTTGAGCTGTTCTCAGCCCAAATCCTGATGTCCAGGATTGATGTGGTTGTCGTACATCTTTGCGTTTCTGATGAAGTGCTTTCAATTTCATTTCAAATTATCAGTCCCTGTTATAGTTGATTATTTTCAAGACCTAATTTTTGGTTCAGAAAACACAAGCTATTGTGAGTTATCAAGGTCTCCTCTCTGCAGTGATCCTCGATGGCTTTGCTTCTAAAAGCAAAGATGTCCTCTCTTAGGAACAACTGCGCCTGTCATCATGGAGTCAATAACCATAACTGTTGGAACATTTGAAAAAGACAATCACAGATTTAAATTTTGTTTCTCTATCTCCATGAGCCTACTCTCACCCATTACAGACCCAAATCCTGATTTTTGGTCCATACAATACGGTCAGTGTATCCATATGAACCAATGGCCACCCAAGGAAATCTGAGCCAACTATGGATTCACTAGGAAACTGGAGCTCTCTGTGAGCTCATTACACATATTATTACAGCTGGAAACCAACAATAATGTGTTTGTCACCTGGTGAAACCCATGTTTTCTGCCGTATACTTCCTTGCTGTTCACTTTCTCAAAAGGAATCCGGGGTCTTGATTAAGAAGGCCACAAGCGATCCAGCTGTGTGCTGGAGCTCCCCTCACGAGCTGGTCGCTCACACCTCTTTCCAACTTCAAGTTCCGTGGCATCAGATCGGTAACTTGAAATTGGCCACGGTGAAAATATTTGTACCACAGAGATCTCCAAACACCACAAATCAGGGCTGTTTTCTCCCATTGGTAGACATTTTCTGGTGTGCCATTTCTACATGTGACTAGCAGTCCATCGGCAAGTACAGACTGAGCAGTTCCGCTCTGGGTCTGTAGGCAGCTGCCTGACCCGTTTCGGGAAGTGTTGCCCCACGGCGATTAGAAACATGCAGCAAGTCACACAGCCCTATACCGAGCTGCACTTGCTCCTTCGCAGTCAACTACAAGTTCTGTTTCTTATAGAACCCTGACACTGCAGGCTGATACACTGAGGCGCACCAACGCGTATGTCTACTATGTTTTTTCCCCTGGAAAAACAGTTGCTCGTGGGAAAGAAACTTCCTTACACTGCATTTGTAATAAATGCAAGATACATCAAAGTAAAGCACTGCATGTAGCGGTTCTGAAATTTACAAGGAGTGTTGGCTTTTTACTTCCTTACAAAATCCTTTTCTTTGTGCCCTGTTATTTTATTCATGTTTATCTATCCATTTATAAAAATTACACAATAGAGGAAAAAAACTCTATTTGACAGTTTTTTGATATTTACAGTACTCTGAGAAAGGGCCTGGAGATTCAATTAAGTTTATTAAATGCAACATTTTATACATGATCCACTAATAAAGGCCTAAAAGCACAATAGTAGGTGGCAAGTATTTGTAAAAAGCAGGGCTTCTAACCTCCAGGTGAAAGCACCAGAGAAGGAGAACCATTGACTGAATTGCTTCTGCCGAGGTGTGGGAGAGGGGGCCCACGTGCTGCCTCTGCTGTGTGCAGAAGGAGCCAGAGAGGCAGGGGGAACGGAAAAAGGCTTCTGCTCTGATGGGGACCTCTATTTCACTTCCACACCTTCAGAATGTTCCTCTTATCTTCTCTTCTGCATTCACTTGCTCCTTCAGAATTCCGCTCCAAAGAAAATCCAAAGTCATGGTCCTCTGGTAGGAAGTCCCGGGGTCCAGAAGCCTGTCTCTCTTTCGGGGTCCGTGGGAGCCTGGGTGTGGCTTCCCAGGCTCCTCCCCTGATTGTGGTGGCTGTCAACTCAGACCCACAGGTTTGTTTCCATGCCTCGCTGGGGAGATGAGGGAATTAGGACTCAAGGGGCAAAGTCGGTGACTGTCGGGCATGCGCAAGGAATGCGCGACTCTCTGGATAGTTCCTTCGAAATCCGGCTTTTGAATTTTTATGACACAGTCTCAGAAAGTTTCTTGGTGAGAAAACTGCTGGGTGATTTGATAGTTTATTCCTTGGCAATTTGAGAATCAATATCCTTGACTGGTGAGTTTATATGAGATATAATAATAAACTCCATGGAGCTGAATGTCAGTAAAAAAAGGGTGGTTGCCACCCTGGAGGGGGCAGCTAAGGGAGCTGTCTGAGATTCTGGAAGCCTTCTTCCTTTTGTGCCAAGTTGAAGGCCTTAGATTACGAAAATGCAAGGCATTTCCCACACAAAATAAAAAGTGGTAATTTAGTATTAGGTGATCCCCCCAAATTATCTTTTTACCAATCTTTTTACCCATATGCCTATTTGAGGGGACGATGATACTTTCCAGAAAGGGGAATATGACAAAGTGGTTGAGTCCTCCGACCGGCTCGGCCCCTCACTAGGAGGGTCTCTGGGTAGGGAATTTTACCTTTCCTGTCCTCAGTTCCTTCTGGACATGATCTAGGGATGACATTCCCTGGGACAGTGGCTTATAACAATTACATGAGAAAAATGTTCATAAAGCACTTACCACACTGTCTGGCAGAGGTGTGAAATAATCATCATCAAACATTTCCAGCCTGAACACAGGAAAATTTTGAGCTGAGAAAGACCCCGTTTCCGCCAATTCCACTGTCATAACTTCAGCGTTGCCACAACATATAGCATTATTTAAATTACTAATTTGCTTTTTAGAAATAGGTCAAATACAGGAGGAAAACCCATTCTAACTTATTGTCAGTTTAAATTGCCAGTGAAACCTTTGGTCCAAGATCTTATTTTCCCTCCCACTTTGCCTCACAAAGCAAAGAAAAAGCCTATTTCATTTGTGTGAGGATTCTCAAAGTCTGTATGGGGCTTTAGCCTGCCGAGGTCCTGCCCTTCAGAGGGTGTGGCAGGAAAGACGGACCACAGCAAGGCATCATGCAGTGGCACTGGGCCACTCTCGCCGGCATACAGCCACTCAAATGTGAATGGCTTTCCTCAGTTGAGCAAATCAACCTCACTTTTGTGCCAGAATCCATCTGGTTGTAAAATGAGGCTAAAAAAAGAAAACGCGGCTAAAAAAAAAAGAATTGTATCTGAATCCTTAGAACAAAAGGCTGATAGGTCTTAAAACAAAAGGCTTTCTCCTCTACATGTATTTGTCTCTTTGTATCCAAGGTCATATTTTCTTTCTCTCCTCCTAGTAGGCCAGTTCCAGAAACAACATACCAATTTTAAGTGGGGTTGTTGAGCTGGTGGGCCTTCTTAGAAGCAATGGGAAAATGTAGCTACTATTTTCATGATAAAGTCACTGTCCTATATGATTCCCGGTGGCTGTAGTTAGAACGCATCTTTCGCTTTGTTTGTAAAAGAAAAGGTGAAATGGTCAAGCAGATCCCCTGCTGTGCAAACCCAGGTTTGGACAGAACTCGCTTAGTGCTAGTGTCCTCTTGTAACTTATCCTAGTCATGGAAAGGCTTCACCTTTTCTGGGAGGATGGGTTTGTGAGAACTCAGCTGGCTGGGATTTTGAGGATGTCTTTTTTTTTCTTGGGTTCTACCTTTAAAAGTCAAGGTAACAAGGTTTTCATGTGGGGAACTGGAATTTCAATTCAAAGCACATTTTGGGGAAAATGTTCCATAATGCTGGGGTATAGACCAGATGGCATAACTGGGTAGCTTAGAACCGGACAGTACCTTATTCTAGGAGTATTTTATGAAAATTTACAGATGGCTTAACTCTCTTGCATCATGCATGAGAGCTAGCACATGTTTAAGAAGAAAGTAACAATGAAGATGTCATTCCTAGTCTGAGCTCTGTCCTCCCCTCTCCTGAGGCGGCCCGCACATTTCCTCTCGCTCCCTGTTTCCTGATCACTGATGACAATACTGTTCCTTATGCGCCTCACAGAAATGCCAGGAGGACACATGAGATGACATTTATGAAATAACCTGACCACTTTAGAATGAAGTACTCTCTCTAAAGCATAAGCTTTAAATATTATAGTCAGGAAATTACTTGCAAATGATCGTGAACCTCTTCAAGCCTTGTTTGAAAACTCACCCCTTCCAAAAAAGCTTTCCCTGGTTGACCTCACCCATTCCAGTCACTTCTTAATACTTTAGCACCATAGCACTACATCCACATCGTACATTTCACTCTTGACTGATTACATCATAACCTTCTCTGTCCAGCTCCCCACACCGGAAGCCTCGGCACTGTCCTGACTCCTCCCTCTCCCCCACCCCATTTCCAGCAGGTGACCCAAGCTGATCAGTTCCATCTCAGAGTCCTTAGACTCGGCCCTTCCATGGCACGGCCATCGCCTCCTCTCCTCATCCCCTTTCACCTGGTTGTCTGCATCTCCCGCTCCTAGTCTTTCTCACGGTAGCCTGGTCCTTTCCAGTTCCTCCTCCCCTGTGCTTCCGAGAGAGCTTTTAAAAACAGAAATCTGATCCCATCTACTCCTTTTAAAACTCTTCAAACACCTTGGTTTAGCACGTAGGATAGTTCTCACTGGTTGCCAGCCACTCTTCTGGCCTTAACTCTTGCCGCGCTAGACTACCCGCTTCATCCCGTCCCAGGGGCAGTGCTGCTCGAGGTGCGTTGTGAGGTCCCATAGGCACCAGCCTGAAGAACAGCTCCCTGTGTGTTCGTGGCTTCGGGCTGCTGAGCTTTTACGTTACGCGATTCCTATTGCCTTCCATGTCTTCTCCCTACCAAATTAATTCCTGATGGTTTTAACGTTCTAGCTGAAGCCCCACTTCTACCCCAAAGACCTTAGGATCCTCTCTGACCCCTTTTTGTATCGGCTTTCAAGGCACATCCAGTTGCTTCCACTGAATGATGTGCTTGATGTTAAAAAAAAAAAAAAAAAAAAAGTGTCGTTCTGTACTATAACCATTCACTGACCTCATCTATTTCTTCCGATCAGTGATGGGTTCCTGGCAAGCCAAAGACTATGCTTTTTGATTTTGTACTCTGGCCCTCTTGCATAGAGCAGGTCCTCAGTAAATGTCTGCTGAATGCACAGTTGAACTTATTAGTCTGTAGGCATGATCAAGTATCAGCCGCCTGACAAAAACTGCAGTGACGTTAGGCCTTGTGAAAACCTCTGGCTCAAGAAGTCTGCACTCTTGAGGCCAAAAACAGACCCGTGTTGGTCTCCAGGATCATTTATACCATCCAAGTTCTTAAAAAAAGATGGATTTTTTGTTTTCCATGTTAACAAGTCATTTCTTGGTTAACCGAAAATGATTTTCTTGGTTGAGACTGCTTTTGACAAGGCTCTCTCAAGAAAATTCTTCCCTCTTCTTTTACTACCTACAAGCCATAAGATGGTCTAAACAAAGTCCTGAGTGCCTTGGAGTTGAGGATATCAAAGAAGGCAGGTTAAAGAATGTAATTTGTGTACCATCAGATGGACTTGGGAGTGCCCACAGTTTACAGAATCTCTGGGTGAGAAGGGCTCCTGGTTGTTGTGGGAGAGAGGATCTGCCTCTCCCCGCCCGCTTTCTGTAGCCACCGCTAATGACAGCAACGAACAGACAGTGACCCACTCGCGGAAGGAAAGGAAAGTGTCCACGTACAAGGAACCTGGAGTCAGAGCAACTTTCACTTAGCCGGCTTCTGTGGCCAAACAAGGGAGAAGAAGATTTCCATTCAGCAGAAGCATGAGTAGACCTGCAGGTGCAGGCAGGACGCTCTGTCCGATGTCTAGAAAGTATATCTTTGGAAGCCCTGGGTGACACTCATGCCCTCCCAACCATTTCCAGTCACTCCCAAATGCTGGTTTCAGGAATGGCCTGGGATAAGCGAGTTGTGATCAGTGGCGGGCCGTGAGCCGCCTGCGCGAGCCCCACGAGGGCTGGGGTTGTAAGGAGCTGTACGCACAAGGTCTCCTGTCTGCCTCAAGGGAAAGGCACAGATGGTGCAGGAGGTAAGAGCTTGGTTCTGGGGTCCCAGAGGCCTGTGTTCAAACCCTAATTCCGCTGCTTGCTAGCCCGGGAATCCTGGGGTAAGTCATTGACCCTACAGAGCCTCAGGTCCCTCGTTGGTAACAAGGGGGGAAGCAGCATCTGCACCACAGCATCTACACCACAGTACCATATGCCTGGAACACAGTAAGTGGTCAATGAGTAGCAGTTACCGTCATGACTGCCTCTGCACGGTAATCCAAAGTACCTTAGACCTATGGTGATGCCAGTTCACCTGCCACCTGGGTCAAATAACTGTGCCACATTCTAAAATTAACATAAAGGGAGAGAGCCTGACTGAATGAGTGCTGGTCAAATGCTCTGCTGTCCTATTTCCAGCTGATAACTTGGGTTTCCATATTGCCTATAGTTTGACTCCGGGTGTCGTCTCACTCTCAGCATTCTAAAACAGAAGCAGGAAGATGGGATGCTCGAAGCCAGCATGAACAATCACTCGGATATGCCCCCACCCCACACTTTGCTGTGAGTTTCCTTGGTGGTTTCGGTGGCCTCACACAAGACTCTTCGCTGAACAAGGGTAAGATTCCAAGACTGGAATAGGTGGCTGGCAGCTTTTCAACCAAATTCCATTTTATGAAGTCTGTGAATTTACTCAGAATTGAGGTGTTGGCTGGTTGGGGGCAGGTGAGAGGTGTATGAAATCATAGAGTTCTAAGAGGGAAAAAGAGTAGATTAGACTGAAATTCATCCAAAGGATTTAAAATGTGATTTACCTGTGGGCCGGTTCCTGGTTTCAAGTGAAAACCAAAAACAAGTTCAAGGTTCACAATTTTTTCCTCATTTTCTTTAGGTTCATCTACTGAGTCCTAAAACAGAAAAACCCAGCACCATTTATTCCAGACGGGACATTGTGTTTTTACTTTTCCTTCTCATATAAAAGAAATGGTTTCTCAGCACTAGTGTTTCCATTCTAACCTTCTGATTCCCATTTGGTTATTTTGGATTAAGCTCCAAATTCCAATTACTGAAAGCAAGAGAAAGGACACCATAAGCCTTTGAGAGCATTTCCACATGATTCATCTCGCACACCACAAATCGAATGTCACCGTCTCACAAGGTTTTACAATGCCTCTTGCATTGTGCAGTTTTACCCTAGAAATGCACTTAACACCTGAAGGCACGCTAGGAGATGGAGAGTTTCTTAACACTCAAGATCTCTGGAAGCTATTCCCAGAGAGGGGCTGTGTGCCTGCTGGAGCAGATGACAATGAAGGGCCAAGCGGAGGAACAGAATGAACCTCCAGGAGTTCAGAGATGGAAAACCACAGTGAGTGAGTGAGCAGAGTTCTGTGTATTAACTGCAAATATCTACTAATTGTATAACAAAATGGGCCATCCACCTTTAGACTATATTCAAAATAATTTGTCAAAGATGCTAACATATCATTCAGACAATAACCACCCCCTACCGTAACCTTCCCCCCAGGGCTAGCGATAATCTAGAGCCCCAGTATGTGAATTCCTTTAGTGACTTACGTGTGGGACAAAGGCCTCCAGAGACAGGTGGGAGGCCACTGCACTAACCTACAGTGTTAATACCTACCTCCCCTCACCACTAAGGAGTCATGTGTTGTTCTTATCACGAATATATTGTTAATATTTCAACTTACAGGAATCAAGCCTGTTCAATTTATGCACATGCTACTCTTCAGTCAAAGGGCCTTTTGTTGGACAGATAATGATTAAATTTCCCTTCAAACAACAGTTCCCGACATTGGCAAATCTAGGTGTGGATGTGGCAGGTGCATATATCAATAAAATAGCACATTCTCAGTAGAAAAAAAAAAATCTTACCTTAATTAGTGGTGGGAAGTGAAACAAGTTTAGGTAATCGTGGGTTAATTTCTCAATGGCTGACTGTAAAAAAAAAAAAAACAGAAAACAAAAAACACATGACTTTATTAATGATCCGATAGTGCCACAAGAGGATTAAAATTATTGTGTACCTATAAAGGCAATCTTTATTTATGTAGCCCATAAAATATCTTGGGGATGTTATTGTCCACCATCGATGGAGACTAAAAGTGATGGTTCAAAGTATTATAGGAGGTTTGTAATTATTTAATGGAACAGGAAGATATTTTAAAGATGTGAAATCTCAGAGCATTCTTCAAATCCTGGTAGAGAGTCTACTCGTGACAAGTTCATGTTCTGGTGTATGGAATGCACTTGTCGCCCTCAGTAACTACGGGAAAAATGACAAAGAACATGAATATATCACCAGAGACTCCTCAAGGCTGAAATCTCGTGGAAGGATTTACTGCATTGTAAGGGCTATTCTATGGGTGTGTGTGTCCAGCACTCCTTCCCCCAATGAAGCACAAAGAACTCTTCAAGGAAAGGAGGACAATTTAAATCATGATTTTTTTATACTCATCAGGTATAATCCAGCTCTTCTGTGAACTGAACGTATCACGTAGAGAGTAAAAAAAAAGTGCCAATGTGAGGAAAAATTAGATGCATTTTTCAAAGCGAAATGAAAGCTGTTGACACTTGACAATGTAATGAACACTTAGGGATGTTCCTTCCACACAGCCCCTCCACATGAAGGCTTCCAGGCACAGGGAGAAGGATGCTGAGCTGGGCTGAGAGGGACAACTGCGTGGCAAAAGGGTAGGCAGAAGGACCGTTCGCTTTCATGACCCACAGTTTAAGGGCTGAGAGTCTTTCTGAGAAAGTACGCAGACATGACTGTGCTTTCCTTAGTGAAAGAGCAAAGAGTGGCCGGCACAGAGTGAGTGAGTGAGTGAATGTGTGTGTGTGTGTGTGTGTGTGTGTGTGTGTGTGTGTGTGTGTGTATAACACGTCTGACAGGTATCAGGAGGGCTCCTTTAGTCTGGAGATAGTCACCTGGTGTCCTAGCCCCAGAGGCCCAGCTCAAAGCATTATTTAATCCTCATATCTCCATGAGTGGATACCGGAGCGCCCAGAGCAAGCTTCCAACATCCTTTCCCTTTAAACTTTCTCTGTCATATAAGCTTATTTGTTAGACATACCCATGACCCCGCCGAGTTTAGTGGAGCATCACATGTTGGCCAAGCCCCCCCCACATGGCCAGTAACACATCCATGCTTTGGGCGTTTAGGCGGACTTCTGCGACTCCCCTCTCTGGAGAGTCTTCATGCCCATACGCCTTCTCATCCTTGAGTTCCGCGGCGGTCTTGGGTTCCCCCACAGACAACTGGCCTGCTCCTTCTTTCGGAGCTCAAGGCAGACACTCTACTTCACGAGCCAGGCACACTGCCCTGACCCCCTCCCAACAGACTGCTTCCAAGGAGGGCTTTTTCTCTATGAGTGTGTTTCTTGGCTTCTCTGCAGCATTAGACTCTGCTTTTATAAAGCTTTCGCTCTTTGGCGTCTGTGACACCATTCTCTCCTCCTCCTCCTCCTCCTACTTCCTGGGTGGGCATCCCTTTTGTCCTCCTGCCCAGGTTCCTGTGGCCTCTCCTTGCCACAGCCCTCCTTCCTGAAGGTACATGGACCATCAGACAGAGACAGCATCCCAGCCGAAGACTATGTGGTCGGGCATGTACGTGCAGCTGTGCTTTCCTTTTTATTTATCAAGGTGAAATTCACTACCATTAAATTAACCATTTTGAAGTGCGTTCCATCAGCAGCGTTTTGTAGCTTCCCCGTGCTGTGCAGTCCTCCCTTCTGTCTAGTTCCAAAATGTCTGGGGACCCTGTGCCCATTCCTAGTCACTCCCCATTCCCTCCTCCACCCAGTCCCTGGCAACCACTAGTAGGTTTTCCGTCTCGAGGAATTTACCTATTTTCTGGATATTTCACATAAATGGAATCCTACAACATTTGACCTTTGGTGTCCGGTTTCCTTCACCCCACAGGGTGGTTTTGAGGGTCATTCCATGTCACGGTGTGTGTTCACTACGCTTTCCTCCTCGAACATGCAAACCGATCTCTTCCCAGTGGAATCCTTCCCTTCTCTGTTCCCATTTTCAAGACACCAGCGAGGCCTTATTATTTTGTGTCATAACCTCTGAACTGGTCTTTCAAAATCCAGCCTCTCCTTTCTAATCTACTCCACAACTTCCAGAAGCAAAGTTTTAAAACATGTCAGATCTCAAAACTTCCAGTACTCCCCAGAGCGGGTCAAATGCCAGACGCCTGGCCGGAACCCCTGAGCTGTCTAGAGTCTGGCCTTGCCTCCCCTCTGCTTCTGGGGCCTGAGGCCTCTCCAACCAAGTGAGGCTTCCATCAGACAGTCACCTCTTACTCTTTGCATCGGACCCGTTTTTTCTGTTCCCTTACACTCTCTTCTGTTTCTTTCTCTCTTAACTCCTTATTCTGTCTGGATTCTTGTTCTTGCCTTTCCTGCTCCTGTCTACATTTCAAATTCTGCCCTTCTCCAAGATCCAGCTCAAAGGTCCACCCCACTCCAGGTCCAGCCCACTCTCGCTGTCCCCCACCACCCCCCGCAAGCAGAGGGAGAGAATAGCAACTTTGCTCCCAACTTCCAAGGCTCTTCTGAGAAGTTGTATGTACATGTTTTCCCTCTTCTCTGGGACATACAGTCCTCGAGGGCAGGATTCTTCTCTGTATGTGCACAGGCCCAGACTTGCAGTGAGTACATGTTCCCAGATTTTGCTGAACAATGATAAGTTTGGACATCGCTTGCCCTAATGATACCAGCCAGCATGGAGGGGGCACTTTGTCCTAGGCCAGCTCGGGATATTTAAATCACTATGGTTTTGTGATGTACAGCTTCCCTACCCGCTTTCCTCCTAACAGCTCCTTAAGGAAATGTTGGGTCCTTTATCAAAGACAACAGAGGGGAAGGGGATGTGGGAGCATCTTATCTGTCTTCTGCCAAATAGGACAAGATTTACCACATTGCTCTGCTGGAACCCTGAAATTTCTCTGCACCAGAGAAAATAATTTTTTCCTACCGCAGCCCACGTAAGCCAGCTCAGCTTTTCAAGATGGACATGCCCACCACCCAGAGGTCAAGGTTAAATTACTCGCCAGCCATTGCGATGTATGTTTAGGCATGAGGTTTCCTACCCGTATCCTAAAGGGGAAAAGATAGTGAGGTTAAGGCTAAGGCATCACCCAGCCAGCGCTGAGGGGCTGTAAAGATATTCCTTGCATGGGTCCCGGGCCCACCAAACAGAGGTAGATGGGTTCTCTCTGGACCTCAGAGGGGATTTCTTTGAAAAGGCCACATCGGTGGCTCTAACTGAAGTAAAGGGAAAAGTACTTATGTAGGTAGAGACTTGGTGAGATGAGGGTTTGGCTAAGAAGCTGCTTTTTTTTTTCTTTTTTAACAATTCCTTCTTTGATTTCTCTTCTTTCCAACCTGTGCCCACTCCTCCATCCGCCCACACTGGGGTTGAGGAAGTTCAGGGAAAAAACTGATTTTATCCTGAGATCTCTCTTGAAACAGACCTCTGACTAATAACAATGTCCACACAGATGCCAGCAATTACCTGGTTTGAGTAACTAAAGAGCAAGACAAAACAGATCTGGTTGCTAAACTACAAAAAATAATAATAAAGTCAACAGCAACAAGAACAGGTTTAGCTTTGCAACTGTTCAAGACTGTTCAAGGTGTGAGGGGACATGTTAGGATTTCCTGAGAAATCGAAGGACAAATTCCCCACGTGGTGGTGTCAGGTACAGGTCAGAATTACAGATGCGGTGAACCGAAGGCGTGTCCCCACGACGTGAGGTGCTATGGTTGCTTCGCGTTTGCCCAGTCTGTGGATGGGTCCAGCGTCTTTAGGGACTCCCAGTGGGTACCCAGCCCCCCTGGGCTTAAATGAAGTCGCCTCTTTGCCTGCTGGGTGGAGGGCAGTTCTGCAGGCACCCCACCACCATGTGTCCAGTCCTGGCACACAGCATTCTCCCACTCTGCCTTTCCACCAGCAGTGCCTTACCCTCGGAACACCTCTTCCCCCCACATCCCCTTCACCAGGTTCACGCCTGCTTGTCCTTCAGCTCTCCTCCTTAACTTCTCTGCAGCAGACTTCCCTCAGTCAACCTCACGCCTCCTTTGTGGCATTTCCTACAGCTGTCATTTGATCTTTCTTGCATGATTAACACCTACCTATCTTTTCTACTAGACTGGAGATTTCTGGAGGCCCTGGAGTGACATGCGGGTGTATCTAGGGGACTTCTGCCGTGCCCAGTGCTAAGCCTTTTGCTGTTGGACTATGAGGAGGGGGGAGGGGGTCCCTTGGGGACGGCAGCTAGTTATCAGCTGGTGTTTAAGTATTTCAGTACTGCAAGAGCCCATATGTTCATGGGCGTATCCTCAGCCTCGGACACAGGGTCTGCTATGGGGTGGGGGCTCAGTAAGGATCATTGACCAACCGTCCTCCCTCTCTGAGGTACCTTCAGGTGAATGATGTGCCCCTTGGAGACAATGCCCATGTCTTTCAAGTCTTCTTCCTCCAGGAGCAGCAGTCGCTTTCCTGTGATGTTGTTTTCCTTGAACAGGCTTGCATATATGCTCATCTCCGCTGAAGAGTCCCCTGAAGGGATCAGAAGGCAGAACAGCATTAGACGAAATCCTGTCCAGAGCAAAGTTAACTGCATGAATTAAGAAGGGTAAGTTATTCCACTTGCCTTTTCTGACGAGCTGCTGAACCCAAAAATACTGTGAAAGAGAGGACATACATGGTTTTCAAGATTCACACGTGCTCAGTGGCCAGACGTCACAGTAAAACACACTTTCAGTCAATTAAAATAACTAATTTTGCACCGTAATTTTCTGACTCACCCACAAAGGGAGAACCAAAGACATTTGTTTTATGGTTTTAAAACTTTAAGCTTTCAAGGAGGAGAAAGCCCTCCCTGTGGAAGCCTTGGGACACTTAAGGGAATGTTGGTTTTCCTCCTCATTTGGGAGATTAAAAAAAAAAATTCTTCAAAAAAGCTCTTACTTATAATGATTTTTCTCTTCCCCTGCTGGTGGTCCCTGGGGTTACCAAGGGGTACGGGTGTACCCGGGAACTGTATGAGGAACAGGGACCGCACAGCAGTGGGCAGAATGTACCCTTTGTTCTGGGCCTGGTCAGGAAATAGCTGTGAGGCCCAAGACAAGTTACAGCTGGGAGCTTCCTGTGTAGAAAGAAGTTGGACCCAGTGACCCTCAGTCCTTGAATTTCCCTTGGCACGTGTTTACTGGTAGCCTCTCACATAGATGGAAGGGAGGCCAGACCCAGTCCCAGCAATTCTCTGGGGAGCCCTTGACCCTGGGATTTTATTTACATGGCTTGAAAACCACTCGAACTCAGAGCAAAGACTAAAAATAACTGTTGGAGCTTACTGCTTTCATCCCCTCTCTCGCTGTGTCTCTCTCTGTCAAATAAGATCTTAAAAAAATATATAATGTATATAAAAAACTTTCTTCTCAAATGTAATGGGCCAGCTTTGCAGCTGGAGTTAAAGAGATTCTGCCCATGAATAAAGGAGATCCTAAGTTTTTCCTTGTTAAGCAGGGCTGGTGGGAACTTTACAGTCAAGGAGGCCTGAGGAATGGGAAGAAGTAGAGGCAAGTGGCACCAGGTTTTCTCACCCTATACTATAAGCCAAAGAAGTTAGCTTATATCAAAAGCAGTTTTACTTCACCAGAATGCCATAGGCAGGAAGGAGAATGCCCCAGTCCAGGAACCAGGTTGAGTTAGGTAAATAGACCTTCCCAAGTGTTTCTGGTAGTGAGCTTGCACACTGTGGCCTCTGGGCTGTTCCCTGGGCAGGGGACTTGCTAAGGCTGGCATTACCGCTGCTTTTCATATGCGGATACCTGAAGCATATACAGGGGACCTGGACAGACATAAGCCCCTGGAGTCTCCGATCAAGAATTCTCTGGACCTTTCACTAAAGAAACAGTGAGATGCAACAGCCTAAGAAGGATTGCCCCTCAGGGTTTCTACCCAAGTGTAAAGTCTAGAACTTCCTTTGGACTGAAACAATCTGTCCTTGTCCTCTGGCTCCAGCTGCAGAGAATGTCTGGGCGCTCATGGCCATTCCTCCTTGGGAAGGCCAGAGTAAAGATGGACCTGTCACTTCCAAACAGGCCTGAGGTAGGAAGGAAAACCAGTTCGGCAGAATCCCAGCTAGCACTGCCTTTACCAGATCTTTCTCCACTGTGGTTCAAGTCCATCCCTGGTATTTTAGGAAAACTTAAGATCAATTTTTTTTTTTTTTCACATATGTTCACTTGGTATCCTGGATCACTCCTGTAACGTTGTCATTGGTATTCATGATCGTATTCTGGAATACCTTTCAGAGCAAATAGGGAGGTGGAATCCTCTTGTAAGATTTGAAGAGATACTTGCTTTGCTCTTGAGGCCTTATTTTAAATCATTACTGCATTAAAAATAGAAAAACAAGGAATTTGTCAACTTCTCCTAGTGCGACTTTCCTAAGGCCCAGACCCCTCTGGCTGCATTTGTGACTTGTGGACGAATGTCTGAACCACCTGCCCGGGGCCAAACTAGGCGTTAACAGAAGCCAGCTTACCACGTCGTCTTCAGTCCATGAGCCAATCTCAAAGGAGGGCAGCAGCTGCATGGGAAATATGAATGCAGTGAAAAACAAAAGCAATATTATCATTGTCTTTTTGGTTTATCCCTTGTCTTCCCATCTTAGCTTTCGGCTGCTGCTCTGGCTTGGTGCCTCCTGCAGGTTATGTTCAATGGGAAGCCCCTTTCCTGACTTTCCTGACTTTTCCGGAATTTCGCAGTGCTCCAAGCATCGTGCCCACAGAAACCAACCACGGGCACCAGCTTCTTCTCTGTAACAACTCCTTGCACTTGGTGAGCTGTGGCAGTGGGACCGTAGATCTTGAGATTGTCCTCTCTTGGTACTTGGCACACACACCTCCCGCAACAGGACTTGGCAGTTAAGGAGTTTCTGACGTATGCCAGATACCAGAGCCTCCTTTGGAATTCCCAGTCAACAGGGGGATCATATGATTATTAAGGAAAATTCCAAAGCAACCAACCCCTTGGTGATCAGATGACTTGCATGCTTCTTCTTACAGGAGAATTTCTAAGTGGTTAAGCAAATGACTCACTTACATTAATCAAATATTAGGACCCATGGATGGAGAAGGACAAGTGAGATGGGACTCTGTCCCAAGAAACCCAGGTTGCAGAGTTTGCTGTAATGAAAACTCAACTAACCTCCCTATTAGGTGTAGACACGAAAGGCAACTCTGCAAAAGAACTTTAGCCTGCATCATTTTCAAAGCCAGAGAGCTTCTTGCTTGAGTAGATGCCCATGGCCATAGCCTAAATGAGACATGCCTACATGATCTGAAAAAAACTGGTGTGTCCTGTGTCTTGAATGAAAAAATCTGCCACAGCCATTAGCCTTAACTAACTTACCTCACCAGAATGGTTGGATTGCTCATAACATGGCAGTGTCTTGCAACCTTTGTTAAGATATTTTTTTGTGAATGAGTTGGAAAAAAAAGTTGAATTTGGTTGCTTTTACTATTACTCTAAAAATCAGAGGGTGGGTGAGTTAATCCTTCTAATTTGCAAATATTTTGAACTCACATGCTCTAATCCCAGCTAGGAAACGTATGCCCCTCCCTTCCAGCAGCTTTTAATTTAATGGGGGTGAAACAAATATGGATTATAGATGGAGGAGTTCAAGGCTGCCTTCGTGCTGGTTCACTCGGAGCCTGGCAGTGCCTGCCATACGATCCTGGGTAAATTTTTGTTAAACCATGTTGCTGAATGAATACGACTGTGAGGTATAGTAACTAAAATGCTCAATTCTCTGGTACAGAATTCAATGCCTGTGGATTTACCAGGGAAAAGCGAGGGTTTCACAGACTAAGATGGGGGGAACGGAAGGCAGGGTGGGTTTAGCTGAGTACTACAGGGCAAGGAATAGAGAAGTTACTCTGGGTGAGGAGAAGCAAGAAGTCGAAACACCGACAGTGGTGTGGGGGAGAGGAAGGAAGGAGGGCACATTTGCCTTACCGGAGCACTGGACGTGGTGGAGGATAAAGGAAAATGCTTAACAGCTTTGCTTAAAATGCTTAAAATTCTCTCTGGCAGTGGTTAAAATCTCTAGGGAGCTAAGTAGATTATAAAAAAAAAAGAAAAAAAAAAACCCCAAACCCGCAAGTTACAATATATTTGAATGTGTAGGGTTTGAATATTATGGCTAAGTGGCAAGCGTAGAAATCACTGCTATTCTGTAGGTACCCAGGTGCCCTCGTTCCCTCAGGATTGCCCCTCTCCTCCTCTGAAATACTTGATATATGTTGGAATCGTCACAGGCACTCACCTGCTTCAAGGATGCAGAAAGGAAAATGACTTGAAGAAAATCTAAAACTGAATTTGATCACAGAAAATATATAACAGGTCTTACATCTTCACAGGGCAGCTGAATACAGCTGCAGAAACATGTCATTCCCTTTGCCCATCACGGAAACTGATGTGAAATAAGGAACTTCTCCAAAGAGTTCGAGGACCAACAGACTGAGTTACAGAACTATTTCCCTGCACCAAGGTTAGCCTCTCTGGGGAGTGGGGTGTGTGTGTGTAGTGTTTTGTTTGTATATAGACCCTGAATGGTGTGCTAAACAAAATAGGTAAATAAGTGTTTCTTAAATAAAAGTTGTACGTCACTACTAATCAAAACTAATATATTTGGTTTTAGGGTCCAAAGGAGAGGGGAAGAGTTCTAAGAGTGGCTGAAGATGACGCCAAGAGGAAAGGCATAGATTCGGTTTGCTAACCCCTCTGGCAGGACTCCTGCCCCAGGCTGGCAGAGATCAGTGAGGGGGAAGGCAGGAGCCAGGCACTGCTTCAAGATGGTTTGAATTTGGCAAGACTGGGGGTAAGAGTTAATGATCTCCAGCCACATCGTGGTTTACCATTTCCTTTATGCTCTCTGTACCTTCTTAGCATGTGAGTGTCTGCTGTAGGGTGAGCTTTAAGATTTTCATTCTTTGGGGATTAAAAAAAAAAAAAGCACCTCATGACTGTCCCCTCACTCTACAGATTCGTTACTTACACCCAACTGATTTCGGGAGAGGAAAGCTCACATTTGTGTGCATGTGCGTGACAGTGATGCCTTCCAAGGATGTTGGGAATCCAATCTAACAAAGATCGGATATACACAGCAACACATAACAAAGGGATTTACTGTCAAAACGTTTATTGCAAAATGGAGTCTTAAAACAAAGAAAAGCAGAGAAAAGTTCACATCAAAATGAAATGTATGACACCAACTTAGATTTCTGAATACATTGTGGACTCTGTGCCGGAATATCAAATTCCAACTACGAAATCAGTAGCTGAGTCGTCTTACCACACACGAGTGAAACGGAATCTTCCATACAAACATTATACACGATATTTGGCATAGGGTTTGCTCAGAATAACATTGTAATAGAATAGTTGAGGAAAAAAGGTTTTGTTTAAAAAAAAAGTGATAATGCCATCCTCTATTCAAAGCGCACACTCAATATAAATATTTTCTATTATTTAGTACAAATTTTGTTCAAAAGAGTGCAAAAGCAGTTTGTGCAGTGTAATGTACCTGACGTTAAAAGATAAACTATTCTGCACATTATATAAAATAATTAAGGTAGGTGCTGAAAATGCTAGTTGTAAAGTCAGTAATCACATGCCCAAAAGCTCCCCCCCTCCCCTCCTCAGGCCACATAATGCAATTCGGCAGAGTCCGAGGGGAACCCCCACTAGCCCTCGGCTTCCCTGGTGTACACTCGTTTTCCATGGCAGAAATGCTACTGTTTGCAGGCTATGCCACAATCTAGAGAACGGACCAGATTCTTCTCTCTGGCCAGGCTTAAAGCCAGAACAGGAAAACAGCCTGACTCCAAAGCCACAAAAGGTGCCTGATTATAGAAAAATGATGCCCTATTACGAACGTGGTGTGGTGAGACACTGCTGGTTGTTAACAGGCCCACAACGAGTCTAGTGTTAGCAAAAACCCAAAAAAGTATCAATGTTGAACTCCGAATAGCTTTTCTAATGAGCTTGTACGAAACGCTCCCTACTCCAGAGAGCGCGCGGAGGACTAAAGTTCCGTATGTCCCAGAGAAGTCACACCGCCGGCTCTCTGCCGCATCTCGCCTCCGATTCCTTGACTTTAATGGGGATCCGTTTTGAATAGCTCAGCTGTTGCTTAGGTCTAACAAATCTGCTGCCTGTTAGAAATCACTGGCTGAACGCTGGCCCTCAGCCTTTCCAGAGCATCCCAAACAAGCGTACTCTGTGCCTTCAACCCCTTCCCCTGGGTTAAGTATAAAATATTAAAATGTGATTTTCCTTCAACAGAAGGCCCTTTTAAATTAACCTGACTGCTCTGCAGGACCGAAGCTTCCTCAGGGATGTGTTTCTGTTTTATTTATTTTGGATTAGTGTGATAGAGGAGAGTGAGCCCCTCCCCCAGGTACATTTTGGGGTTTTATGAAGTTTCCATCAGGGGAAAGAAACCATTTTTCCACAAGTGGGGATTTAAGATAAATGTCACCAACCTATACAATTCAGATTGTACAGTAGCTGTCATTTTGAAACTGTGTCTTTTGAGTCGAGCAAGTTTGTTTAGGGGCAGGGTGGGGGGGGTGAGTTGGGAGAACTCTGAAACTGTCAGGGTTAGCAAGTTTCTCCGTGGGGGGAGGGGCACTGCTGTTGGTACTGTGGGTGGAGTCCTTCACTGGGTGGAGCTGCCCAGGGCTGCTGGGCACTCAACCGCACCCCTGGTTCCGGTGAGGACCCAAACTCTGCCCCAGCACTTGCGAACACCATTAGGGGCCCCAGATGAAAGTGGCTGGTAGGGTGTTCTCATATTCTGTATGATCGGCTTTCTGAATACAGAAAAAAAGACTAGTTATATTCTCAGTTGTATGACTCTGACGATATCACCAGAGTTTCAATTATCATTTTGAATCTCTCAATTTCTTAGGGTTTCTTTAATTATTCTCTTTATAAATGTACATTCTTGTAAGTCAGGTAATTGGAAATACATCCAGCAGCAAGAAATTGCCATTTCAAAAACTGATCTGGAAAGTGAATTAGAGGCAGCACAATTAACATCATCTTTAGAAATTCTATGTAATAAACAGTTCTTTTAAGAAGTGATAAAACTAATAATAGAGTCTAAAGATCTTCTAAATCATCTTTACAGATAGAGTGAGACCACTTTAAAATTTTGGTTATACGATTCAGATTTTAGGGATGTTCAAACCCGCAGAAAGACACTGATTTGGAACAAGAGAGTAAAATAATGCCACGTGGTAATTACAGTAGAATTCCAAGTGGAGAACAGTTTTAAGTTTCTCACTGAAGCTTTCAATTCTGCTGTATCCTAAACCCCTGAGGTTTCTTTTTGGTAGAGTACTGAGCTACAGTCATCCTGGGGATACTGGTGAGGAAAGTGACAGCACTTGAGAGATTGGGAACTATTACCTCATTAACGGTAAAACCTTGGTCTGAGTATAGAGTCCTATTACCTTTCTCTTTTGCCCTAATTAGCTACTTTCATGAAGGCACCAAAATTTTATGTGTAATTATAATAGGCTTATATGTAAATGAAGAAAAATGTCAGTTTCCTTCTATTTATATGTTCTAATTTTGTTGACGATGATTCTTAACTGAGAGACAAGATTTACATTCTTACGTAAAGTGCACAGATCCCAAAATTCGCAGAGATCCCCTTATCAGTGCAGCCTTCTCTGCCCACACTGTCCACTCCGCGGCACTCCCCCATGTGCCATCCTCTTTCCCCGCTCCCCTTTTCAGCATGCACTTGTCAACCGTTTACATACTAGTAAGGCATTTGTTTTGTTGATGTCAGGCTCTGCGGACATGGATGTCCTGTGGCGCAAGCATGGCCCCCTTGCTGCGCCCTGGAGCAGGACCTGGCACAGACGGGGGCCTCAGTGAGTATCCGTGGAACGGATGACTTTCTCTTTACCCCAAAAGATGGGCAAGAGGCTTTTAAACTGCTTCCTCTTTGGCTCTCTCCTTCAGGTTGCTGGACCACAGTGATTCGGATGTGCCCCGAAGTCAAGAGTTGAAAACCAGCCCTCTGCCCTGCTCCCAAGGTTCTGCTTGAGGGGCTCAGCTTGAGGGAGGGAGCACGGCTCTGCTGAGCACAGACAGGATGCCTGTACGTGTTCCTGCCTGGGTGCCGCCAGCACCAGCTCACGTCGGCTCCTAGGGAACCCATCTTCTAGGGGAAAGGTCTGCCTATCCGTTGTTTTTACCTAGTCTGTGGGTGGTGGCAGGGCCTCAGCTGCATAGTCTTCAAAGAGCAACAGATTAAATTTGTTTATATGGTTCATATTCTAGGAATGTTCTCTTCTACCTTTCCTGCAAGCCGTTCACTTTAACTTCCATTTCCTGCGACTCAACAAGCATGACTTGAGATTGATAGTTTAGTTCTCCAGGTTACTGTAACTACTTTTTTTTTAGTAACTTTTCACTGGCTAACACTGACTGACCACTTGCCATGGGCCTGGTACTGTGTTCATAAAACACACACACTGTGTTACATACATTATTTCACTTAATCCTCACAACAGTCCTTTGAAGTGGGTCCTGTTATTATTCCCATGTCAAAAATGAGCAGACACACAGAGGTTAAATAATTTTTAACAGATTGCACAGCCATTTTGAATCCTAACTTGACTCCAGATTCTTCTCTTTATCACTCTGGTATATAGGCTATGCTACATTTCACACCCAGAACATTTTAATGGTTATTTTTCTCCAAATAAAGCTGGCACAGCGTACTGATCATTCTGTGATATTTTTCAGCTGTTAATAGGGATTAGAAGCATGTCATGTTTCAAATTTTGAGAAGCTTTTTATGACTGAATATACTTGGAAATAGTATTAGATAATATCTGTGATGATATCCTTTCTTAAATTTCCCATAAAAAGAATCATCAGAAGTATTTTAGTGTAATAGTCAAATGAATGGCACTTCTTTCCAATACAGGCTGAAAAAAAGTTTTTGTGCCTTGGCCTTTCTGTGTGTGTGTGTGTGTGTGTGTGTTGTAGTTTTTTTTTTTAATCAGTGTTTTATAGTTTAAACAAGCTTTGACAAATATAACATTCTGAGAATATTACTCTGGCGAACTAGGTTTTCGGAGAGACACCTACATTTACTTCTGTTTAACAGTGGCATGGCTGAGTCAGGGTCAAAGGGAAAAAAAAGACCACTCTGGAAGGCTGGATTTGATATAAAAAGGACCCTTCATCCTATACTTCTGTCTCAGTAAGTATAACTTATCCTTGCCATTCCTTTCATAATCTTTAGTTCCCTCTTTAAAACCTCTCTACATATATCTAGAACCCAGGATGCTCCTTTCCCACTGGGGGTGCAGAGCGGGTCTGTGTCCCCACTTGATATCAGCTTGCAAGCAGCCCTTTAAGACCATCTCTTTCTCCTTTTAGAAACTAAGCCTCAGATAACAGTGTTGTTCAGAAGCTTCCAGGGCTAGCACTGGTATGAAAGCCTGCAACATCTGCTGTTGGCTTCAAATGAGAGTATTTCTTCTTCCAGTGTATTACTGAGAACATCTCTCAGGTTTTACTGTGAGTAGTTGTGCCATTAAGTATTGAAAATTTGTGGCGTTTCGGTATTTCTGAAGAAGTATTTGTTATAGTCTTCTTTCATCTCAGTTTTTTTATTGTTAGATTTTGTTGTCACTATCAATTATTTCTGACAGTGCAGTGTAATACCATAAGAAAAAAAAATGTAGTGTGTTACAGGAAAATCAGTGTCAGAGAAGAATTAGGAGGTAAGAGTGCTTTTTCAAAATGTAAGTCTTCTTAAGCAATTAAATAAATGAAATCAAATCAAATACAAACATTAAAGTATTTGTTTAAAAAAAAAAGAAAGCCACAATGTAATTAGTTAAAACTACTATATTGTAATAGAATCACAGATTTCTATAATCAGGCACCATATTTGCTGACTCATTAAATATACCCTTCTGCCTTAATTCCCCCCACTAACCCCCCATTTTTCTGTAAGCAGGGAAAAAAAAAAGTAAAATCATTCAAGAAATGACTGTCATAGAAATGTGATTGGCCTAAAAATTCAGTGCTCAGTTTTCTACTTCCTTACTGGTTTTTGTACAGACTGAGATAGCAAGTTTCTTCCGTTTTTCCACACATTTTCCATTTTATTATTTTGCTTTCTGCTTTCATTCACTATTATTATCCATGTCATTATCCTCCTCATCACCGTCATCATCATCATCATCGTCACCTTCTGACAAGTCAAAATCACTGAACCCCAGGGCCATGTTGACCTTCTTCCCCCTTCTCTTAGATGTGGTTTTGGAAGAATTCTGCTTGGCTTGCATGTTTATCTGCATCCCAGAATGCAGCACAGCTCCTGCTTTGTTCATTGAGAAGATATCCCCAAAGCCCATCAGCATCATGGCCTGCAGACTTTGGTTCATGCCATGGCCCTCCCCGTTACTTGCTGCTGTGATCTGACATGACATCTCTGCACTGTTTGACTCCTCTGTCTTAGATTCAAAGTAAGACTCCTCAGACATTCTTGCAGCAAGAGGCAAGAGAAGCTATCATGAGGGAAGAAAGGACAGAAGTAAAAAGAGAAATTAGGACCAATTTAAATAAAGCAAACAGATACCACAAAATTAGTGGGTGCTGCACAGAAGGTAAATGATTAGTGAAACAAATGAATGTAGGGAATTACTAGAGAATTTATTTAATGGCACGTTTGGCTTCAGCGTATTTGCCATAATTTATAAATGACAGAGTAAATCACAACCAAAAGTTTGCAAAGCATCACAACAGGCCAAATTTTCAAATGGGAAGGAAGTTCCAAGTTTTAAGCTCTCATTTCACTTAAAACAAAAGTAGTTTTGAGGACTGCACTTAATTTTTCCCAATTTCACTTTCACGGAGACATTTAGCTAACTATTAAATTAAAAAAGAAATTAAGTAGAGATTAAATCTCAAGTAAAAAAAAAAAATCAAGAAACCTTGTACCAAAGAATAAAGCTTAGAGGAAGCATGAAAACAGTTCAGTAGTCAGTACCCTTCTACGGAAATCTGGGCCATTAATCTCCTTTTTATCTAGATTACTATTTGAATCTAAACTAAAAACGAGTCTAGAATTCACTGGTTTCCATTTATTATTACAGCCAGATGTAATACTGGTTATTCAATTTATAACATAATTCATTTGTGAACAAATTCTAGATGTCTCTAATACTTAAGTATAAACAAGTATGTAAATACAGATGACAACTGGGAGGAGAGGAAATTAGTATTAATTTAAACTGTTACCTTTTGCTCTATTCTCTAAGTGTCCTTCTTTTAGCAGAATTTGTTTTCTAGGAATTCCCCCTCTCACATCTATTTTCTACCTTATATAATTATTTTGAACAGCTAACCTGTTCCCATAAGTGTTGATCATATTTCAGAGGCAGAACTGGCAAGATCTAAAAAGGGTTACTGCCTCTTCTTTTGAGGAATAAGCAATTGAGGCTTATCTTTTTGGTGTTGCTAAATAATGGTAACTTTATGATAAAAAATGTACAAGTAACATATGGGGTAACCATAACATCCTGGATGTTTAAGGCCAATTTCCTAATTTTTAAACTGGAGTTTGGGGGGGGGGGCTGTTTTTGTTTTTGTTTTTTGAAGTAATCTCTACACCGTCTGTGGGGCTTGAACTCATGACCCTGAGATCAAGAGTTGCATCCTCCTCCAACTGAGCCAACGAGGCGCCCCCTGGAGTTGAGTTTTTAAAAAAGTTATCTTACTCTATTAGGAAAAGATTGCCAGAGTTGTTAGCTCATGAAGAATTTCATATGTTTCAACTAAAAAGTACCAGTTATATGGAAGAAAAGAATTGCTTTAGCTCCTTTAACACCGGAAACAGGATATTACTTTCCTTGCAGTCAAACTTCCCAGCTTTTCAGATTTGTTTTCAATTGTTAGATTTTCTTAGAGAGCACTTTCTTGCTGATTTATTTTATTATTTCATGGGTCCTTCTTCACATTACGTTAAGTTCTCAACACAGATGTCTCTCAAATAAGTTTTTATTTTGAATAGCAATAAAATTTCTACATCAAGCTATAACAATCATTAAAAAAACCACTGTCCGAATTTATGTAGGGAGAATTCATCTGCCTAGATGATTTCAACTGTTTTAATTTCAGGAAGGAAAACAGCATCCTTCCTTGAAATAAATCCAATAATTCCATCTTTTATGAAGCTACATAAATGTTAGATTTTTATAATTAAAATGAGACTATATATATACAGAAAGCTTAAGCCTCCAGCTACTTCCTTTTAAAAAGCTTATTTTATCTTTCTCTCAGAAACCTCATTTAAAGTCAACTAGAAACTGATGTAAGGATGAAAGAAAATACCTACTTAGAAAATACCTGAGCACAAACTTTCTTTCCTTCAGAAATACCAGCTCTAAGCAGAAGAGACATTAAAAGCAAATACTGTAAGAAAGAAAACTTAGCCCTCATAGGTTAAAAAAAAAAGGGGGGGGGAGAAAATCTCTGAGATCATGCTTCATGCTGTCCATTGTTAGATGGTAGCCTTCGAAGCAGTTCCTTTACAGAAAGTTTTCTGGAGTTAAAATGCAAGCATACAACCTACTGAGCACTCCTACGGTTTCATTATTTATTACACAACTATGTTACTAAGAGCAATAGTGTGTGCAAGGCAGCCCATGATTTCTTAGCAAAACTAATGCCAATAAACCAAAGAAAGATTCTAAGGCAGACTTTAATAGGTAGTTTAGAGTTTTTTTCTTACAATGCTACATTTAGAAGGAGTCAAGACATGCAGTGCTTTAGAGCTTAAGATTTCAATGTACTTTAAAAACAACAACAACAAAAAAACACCTCTGAGCCTTGAGAAGACCACCATAGTCCTGCCTCTCCTCAGCTGGGGAAGAAACTTGGGGGAGAAGCCGTGCTCCTCGCAGACCCTGAGGGCGATGCTTTCTGAGTCTGCCAGTTGGGACCAATTCAACCAGAACAGGAGACTTCCCTCCACTTCCTTCTTGAGAGGCAAGTTAAATTCACTGAACTTATAAATTGTGATACCTTTTAATGTCCCATGGCAGTCTTATGTGTAGCAATTCAGTCCTTACTTTGGAAATCCCTACACAGCCAAAGTCATTTTGGAAAAAAGTTAAATCTGATAATAAACATTTAACTTCATTGTGTTTTCCTTTTGTGGATATCAGGTTGCTTCTCCACAAGAATTGGAGAAGGAGGCAAAACTATTTTATTCTTTAGACACTGGAAAATACTTTGCAACTGGGCACTGGCTGCTTAATGAAGATTAAGGCTTTTAAAAATAGGAAAGCTTTTTAAAGTGAAGGGCATTTAAGTATCTTTTTTGTGTGACCACCACAGCAACTATCAAAAATGAATTTAAAATACACAACAAGTTTACCTCTAATCTCACCATTACTTGTGATTTGAAAGTGGACAAACACTCCCCATTAAAAACCCTGAAAAAGCCAATGATAAACTTAATTCCTGAAATGATAAATCATTCAAAATAGGGAAGAATCCTAAAAATTTTATTAGAATTTAATATATCATAGCAAGATATAGGCACAAGCTCAATATATACCTAGTGAATTCCTTAAAAAGAATTTTTATTTTCCTCTCAAAAGAAGATTTGGAAGAAAACCAAGGTATTTCCTAAGTGTAGTAAATACTGGAGGCTTGGCTCAAGGGAAGTCTTTTTCCAATCTTTTGCTGCCATGATTAGAACAATAAATCGAGCAAGGAATATTAATGCTTGTCACTTATATGTCACTAAATTTGCTTTCTTTTAGGAGGAAGACTTGGTTAAGTTCTGCCACATCAAGACTCTTAGACAGCTAGCTGCCTCGGCATTATGCTTATTAATTACTGATGGACTCCGTGGAGTTAATCAGCCTTTAGGCACACGTTTTGGGGATCTAACAGATGGTATGAAAATATACTGCATTTTATTTTTGTAATCCTGACGTACAAACACACTGACAATAACAGTTCTTAGAGAAAGAGCCAGAAATAGGCTAGGCTTTTCTTTTACATTTCTGGCCTTTTGTTAATTGAAATTAGATCTGTGTGCTACTTGAGTGTAAACGCAGCCCCTTTCCCGTGCAGGCAGAAGCCAGGAAGTGAGGAGGTGGCAGTGGGGAGGGGGCCAGAGGAGGGCGGCCATGCTGCCCCGCTAGGCTACAGCTTCTAAGTGGGGGGGACTGAACCACCCTGTTGGGAGCACTCACCGGGGTGTTGGACTGCTCTGTCAGCTTTTGCTCCCACATCCTCAGACGTCTTTCCCGTTCTTTGAGCTCCTGCTCTTTACAGCTGAGGTCCCGTTCGAGTTTCTTCAGCCTCTCGAGAGTTGCCTCAATTTCGCACCTGCGTGAGGATGACGGGTTTAAGTCTCAGCTTTGCACCACGAGTTACTGAACGCTTAGTGGCTCATCAGAATGCTTAATATAAAACGTTAACATTTGCACTTTTATTTTTTACCAGTTTTGAGATGTAGTGGACCTCTGTCACTGCAGAAGTTTCAGGTGTAGAGCAGACTAGTTTGACTTACACATACTGTGAAATGATGACGCTATAGATTCCGTGAGCATCCATCATCTCATACAAAGAAAGCAAAAAAAGAAAAATATTCTTGTGACCAGACTCTCAAGATTGACTCTCTAAACAAATGTCACGTGTATACTATATTAGACTGCAGTCATCATGCTGTACGTTACATTCCTTGGACTTATGGATCTCGTGACTAGAAGTCACAAGACCACCTTCCTTTTATATGCCCCCCCCCCACCGCTGGTGACTGGAAATCTGATCCTTTTTCTCTGTGAGGTTGGGAAAACTCGAGCTTCGAAACCAAACTGTAAACTATCAGAGAAGAAGAGATTTGTGGCATCCTGCAAAAACAGGGGGTTTCTAGTTTAGGAAAAGAAGTTCAAGAGACTTCCTCACCGAAGCACCGAAGACCCACCGTAGAGCCTGAGCTGCGGGCCTGCACCTGGTTTAGCTACTCAGTGAACGCTGACATTCAAGTAGCCCTTTGCAGTTTGGAAAGCACTATCACACAGCATCTCATCTTATTCTTGTAACAACCCTGAGAAACAGGCACTAACTCCACAGAGATGGGGAAAATGATACTCAGGTTAGGCGACCCTCATCACTTCGCCAGTAAATGCACGTTTGCCAGTTCTCTGGCTGGGCACCTCAGTCAGCAGATTAACTGACCCAGTTAATCTGACCAGATTAACTGACCCAGGGGGTGATGACTATCTTACATCAGGGTTCCCCACTTGCCTGATCCTAATATCTACCTGGGCAGCTTGTTAAGAAATATACAACAAAAAACACAGATTCCAAGGACTACTTCTTTAGAGCTCAGGATTCAGTCAGGCTGGGTGGGGCCCAGGAATTTCCATTACTTAATGAAAGACTGAGGTAACTTTTATAATCAGGCAAGTGTGGGCCAGATGAACTCTAAGAGCCTTTTGAAGTCTAATCATTTTTTTTGGAAGTTCCCTCCTTAGTCTCTATAGGCTGACCACGCTCACCCCTTAGAGCATGTCCAGTTCTAGGAGCCCCTCCTTTGTAGGAAGTGAACTATTGACATCGCTGAGCACAAGCTGTCTTCTTCCTTCAGGGCTGTCACAGTGTGTAAGTCTCAGTTACGCTCTGAGAGCTGGAAGTTCCTTCCCTTGGCCTTCTGAAAGGCCTGGAAGCAGCTGATGGCTGGAGGTCAGCCGGTGCCATGGAGACAGACCAACTGCACCAGGGCATAAGGCTGGCTGGGACCCTGACTATGGAAGGTACCGCCCCAGACCAAAGTTAATGGGTACATGTAACCCAAATCTGCTTTTTTAGCTCCAGGGAAAATTAGAATATACGGCCATCTTATTCCAACACCCTTGTGGATGAGAACTAAATGGAAACCAAAAAGCTGTGGGCATTAACTGGCAAGATCCAACACAGGGAACAGCTACTGAGGGGGGTCTAGACCTGGGCCTGGCACTTTGCTTCCCTGGTTGTCTGAAAGGAATACCTCAGAGCCAGGGAGGTAGCAGTGAGTGTAAAAGCATCTGCTACTAACACTCCAGCCCTTTCCCTGGTGACATCTGAAAACAACAGAACGAAAGAAGTAGAGTCACACTGCATACCCTGAAGAAAGGCACTAAATCAGCAATCTTTCAAAACTGTGACTGTCCTAAAATCCACATTTTATATTTCTGAGTATTTCTGACAAGAGTATTATGTACATTCATAGATGTGTTTCTGCTTATTTTCCAAATGGAGGACTGAGAGGGAAGAATCACTGTGGAAAACCTTAGGTAAAACTTCTATAACAAAGGAAGGAAGGATGAACTCCCTGGCCGAGAAAAGGAGAGGGTCAGAGGGTGACAGAAGGAGGCAGCAGAGCCTGGTGCACTCCGTGGCAGAAGGCCAGGGTCTGCTGTCTGCAGTGCTCCGCCTGGCCACCCGCACCCCTGCCGGAGAGACGGAGCGTGCTCAGGCTCTGTTTGGTCAGGGTCCTCGGCCAGCACATTTGAGTTCACTCGGAATTTAAGCCAAGTTTCAGCTCTGGGAGCCGACTGTGATTTTGAGCCCTTCTGGAAAACAACTGTTAAGTAAGCTGAAAGCTGGGACAGGGAAAACCAAACACTCACTAAAATGTGCTTCCTCAACCCTCTCCTCAGGCTCAGCGCCTCCAGCACCACTCCCCTGGGCACCCTGCATCGGCAGGGAGTGTTGGATGCCAAGCAAACCTCAGGAGGGCAACATGACAGCTGCCCCCTCGTGGTTCCCTGGTTGCCCATGCATTGTTTTGCATCAAATGCATCTGTTGATGTACCTAGATCGCCTTCTATAAGTAAAAGCGTTTTAGTTGATGAAAATTATTTTTTCTTAACCCAGATCCAACTGAAGTTGACTTCCTCTAGTATCAATTTTCCATATGCCAAAAGCAGGGAATGAACTGCAATTACCTTTAGAGGTCAATTTGTAAACAGCCATATTAGATAGGACGACAAATAGCTAATATGTATAGTAGTGTTATATATAAAATGATTTGTGCTAATATCCAAATCGTAGATTACATTTTTGGATCTGTTTTTTGTTTTTAACAAGGCATGCCACAGTGAGAGTGTTCTGATCACCAAGGAGGAATACAACCAGCAAATACTCTGCCAAGAGCCCCAGCTCTGAACGCGCCGTCCCAGCACCACACAGCTCGCTCAGTACGGATTACCACAGGTTTGTCAACAGTCACATGAGGCCATGAAAATTGCAAACATGACCAACAGGGTGACACACTTCCTATTCGTAACACTCACTGCTGTTATTGCTAATAAGTCCGTAAAAGGAGCAAGAAGCTAAAAGATAAGATGAAGAGATGACTTTCCTAGATCTGTTAGGTCAAAGGAGAAAACATAGCTTAGGTGGCTTTTAATAACCTAGTTTAAAAAACAGCTTTAAGAAGAATAATTTAATTCTCCAGAACAGGGTGTCTCATTGGGTCTATGTGTGAGGAAACTGTACCAGAAAGCAAGCGTTTGCCAGAAACACCAGATTTCCTACACATGCTTTTGACTCCAGTCACATGGTTTCTGACACCAGACAAAAGTCAGGGGAAAGAGAACAGTCTGGATGTGTCATTCCTAGAAGTATCCAGTTGATCTGACAAAGCATTTAATTCTTTTCGGTATGTGGCACAGAGTGGGATAGATGGTTTGCCTTAATCATGATCTAAAACAGTCATGCTCTGTGGTATTTCTCTTCATTCAAAGGAATTGAGTCAAGTGAACTCTTCGTGCTAATGAGTGGAAAGCTTGGCCGTGGCCACAGGTCCGGGAACAGCGCTGCACAGACTGTGTGTCATGGTGGGCCTATGGGACCAGACCATGTGGGTACCAGCCCCGGCTCTGTCTTACATGGAGTGTTTTGAGACAGGTGACCCAACCTGTCCAGGCCTTAGATTGTGCATCTGTGATAAAAGTTCGGATTGCCATGTGGATTATACAAGATGATCCAGATAACAGTACAAGTGTCTGGTAAGAGTATAATGAATGACAGCTGTGTGTGTTGTTATTCTAATTAATATTAGTATTATTATCCCCTATGTTTTTAACCAATTGCCAAGTTCACTTAGAACAGCCCTGTGACTTCTCAGACTGGTTTAGTGGTTCAAGTAAAGAGAGGTGTTCCCTCACCAGCTCTCAGGATTAACTAGTTCCTAAGAGATGGCCAAGGAGGAAGCCAGCGAGGCAACTGTTGGCTTTTTTTCTAAAATACATTAATGTTATTTTCCTCAGCTTTTCATTGTGAAGCATTTAAAAAATGTATTATTCAACTTCTGGGTTTGTAGGACAGAAAGGTATCCAAAGAGAAACCACTCTCTCGTAATTTCATTATCCAGTGGTAACACTGGCCTTTTGATACTTTCCTCTATGTGCACATATCATATACACATAACATGTTCATTTTACAAAAAAATGGAATCATTTCAGTCATACTGGACCCTCGTCTCTATTTTTAAATCATCTGTCAGATCTGTATTATCACGAATGGCCCCACCTATTCTGTATATGGAGCTATCATCAGTTTTTAAAACCATAAAAACCACAAAAACCCAAAAATCTTTTATTGCACTTTATGGCGTTCTCATTTGCATTTCTAGATGGCGCCGTGCTAGTAAGAGGGTGTCCATACATTCTTGTACAACCTTTCCATTTATTTTCCTAGGAATAAAATGATAGTGGTGGAGGGGTCTGAAAGGTAGTATTTTCACCAGCAACATATTAGAAAGCGTATAATGCTGGATATTTTCATAATGTATATCTTTGCCAGTCTGATAAATGAATTATGTTCCCTTACAGTTACTTGATTAGTGAGGTTAACTGTTTTTCATATGTTTATTGGCCATTTGATTCCACCTTTTGTGAAATGCCTTTCATGTCCTTTAGAATGAGATTAAAATTAAAATGTTATTTTAAAGACAGCAACTCTGTCTACTATAGTGGTTTTCAAAGTGTGATCTGGGGACCCATGAGAGCTTTTCAAAGGATTCAAGAGGTTAAACTGGTTTTCAGAATAACATTAAGACATGATGTGCCTTTTCTACTCCCATTCTCTCACAAGTATACAGACTTCCAGAGGCGTGATAAGTGACAAAGCCGCTGGCTGAACGTAGAGGCAGGATTTATTGTTTCTTAAATGAATCAATAACTACATATTTATGCTTTTTTCTCCATTCTCATTTTGAGTGTGGTAAATGTTGACAGATATAATTTATTGAAACAAAAGCTCTTTGTAGCCCTCACTAATTTTTCAGAGTGTGATGGAGTCTGAGACCAAAAACTTTTAGACCTGCTGAGCTACTGTACAGAGGGAAATCGACTGTACGGCAGTTTATGATGGTATTGCTTTTGGCCATATGCAGCTTCTGCATTTTTATATAGAAAACTCCTCCCCATATGCTGATATACAGTATCTGAGACACTGTACCTCAAGGGTATCAATAGTAAGGTTAAAATCCCACTGGTCTTTTGGAGAACAGATCAAATAGCATCTCCTCAGGAAATCCTTTTATTACCTTGTCTGACTAGATGAGATTTCATGGTTGTATAGTCTCAGATATCCAGTACTTCTCTGTCATCACACTTATCAAAATAGTCATAAAATGTCACTTGTATATTTATATTTCATAGTTTACATTAGACACTCAGATCCGTGCTGGGCTGTTCTGCTCATCACCACAGCACAGCCCAAGAGCCTGGTGCTCCAGCAGAGGTTCCGGGACCACCTGAGTGAATGAACGTCAGAAGCACACTTGGCATAGTCAACAGATTAGCTTATATATTTATATTCCCTTGTGTGATACCGTAATGTCTTTTAGTATTATTATCACTGTGCTTTTTCCTGCCCTGAGTATTTATTGAGCCACTGCTGTGTTCAAGGCACATTCTAGATGCTGCGGGTATAGTAATGAGCATAAGAAAAAGAAATTATCTGACCTTTTTACATTTCAGCCAGCAAGACACAGATTAAACAACCAACTACGGTTGCTTATTCACTCCAACAGCAGTTGCGGCTCTGAAGGAGATGGTCCCAGGGCACATAAAGTGGAACCTCATCCATCTCGGGGCAGAAACACTTCCTTAAAGACATGTTATTTCAGTGGCTATCTGATGAATAGGAGCCCGGTTGGATGTGGGTGTCAGGGATGGTATGCCGCTGAAAGGGATGACTTTTATATAGAAGAAAATGCATTTGCAAGGACTCTGATTGAGGAAGAAATACATATCTGTTGAGGGACCAGAAGCCAGAGATTAAGAGGCAGAACTATATGCTCTTAAGGTAAGACTGCTGAGGTCAGGGTACAGAGGGTCTCCTGAGTCTCGTGAAGGGTTGGCCTTTGTATAGAGTAATCCCTGACACGGATTTAAAAGAGGAGTCATCTGTTAGACTTGCACTGGCCTCTTCCTGCAGGAAACAACATTATTACATGCTTTGTTAATTATTTAAGTCCAGAACAAAACCCATCATACCTACACTCAAAGCAGACAGTATGACTTTTGTTTCCCTAAAAAAAAAAAAAAATTCGGGCTGCCTGGGTGGCTCAGTGGGTTAAGCCTCTGCCTTCAGCTCAGGTCATGATCTCAGGGTCCTGGGATTGAGTCCCGCATCGGGCTCTCTGCTGGGCAGGGAGCCTGCTTCCTCCTCCCTCTCTCTCTCTGCCTCTCTGCCTACTTGTGATCTCTCTCTGTCAAATAAATAAAATCTTTAAAAAAAAAATTCATTTAACTCACTGGCCCTGGATAGAGATTTCAAAAGTATAAAAATAAATCAGAGTATTGTAAAACGCAAACAGAAAGCCCAACGAAATGTCTAGTAACAGGAGTAAACAACACCATCATCTCCAGAGTGCATGCAGTATTCACCGGGCAACAGCAGGTGGCGTAAGGCGTCGCGTTACCGCTGTGGCTCTCCGGAGCAGAAATAAGTTACTTAAATCTCTGCTGAGTCAGGGAGGAATAATGTCAGCTTCCAAACATGCTATTTATATTCCTGCAGCACGTGACCTGGCTCAACGGTTGCATCCCAGGCTTGCTTCTTCCACTCACACAATACAATTCTCTCATTACTGAGTTTGTTTTACACTTGACAAAATTTAATAGGATTTATAGCATCAAAAGTTTTCTTTTAAAAGTGTTTTTATAGTCTCCCTACCCCCTCCATCAACTGATACAGCCCTCTGCAAATCCCTGGGCAAACAGTATTTTTATTTCCACTGGAGAGACGCCAAGGCTCCCTAACACAGAGCGTGTGGTACAGAGAAATGTCCGATGACTGTCTTTCGTCTCAGAAGATGTGATTTCAATATTCTTTCCAAATACTGAGACGTATGATAAGGCAACAAGCTTTGAAGATTGCTGTTTTGTTCACCTATGAAAGGGAGCCTTATTACATGTCCAAAAAAATTGAGCATAAAAAGCAAACAAAACTCCATGCTTAGAAGTCAGTACTGTCCTCAAGTTCACTGGTTTTCTTCTGCAGTGAAGCTGGTCACAGTCCTTCAAAGCCGGAGACCATGACTCAGTACAGGGCTTACTCACCTCCACTCTGCCTTGTTGTGCAGGAATGAGTTACACTGGTCGGGAAGGTTCGTGTCATTTGACATGGACTCCAGAATCGAAATGATTTGCTTAAAAGATGGCCGTTTCTGAGGAAGAGAAAAGAATCACTCGTTGGGACTTAAAGTAAGTCTTGAAGAGAAAATCCGCCAACACAATAAGCTGGACGCACCACAACAAATAAAACGGCATGCGGTGTCCTGAGTCAGAGTACAGCTGTCAGACCACTCAGGTTGAAGGGGACCATATTCCTTATTTTCAATAAATTATTTCTAAGAACAGAGGCAGAAGTCATTTTTCTATTGTGTGGCCTAACGGTGGAATAATTACAGTTTTTCTCCAGGTAAGGAAAGTATGAGTTCTCTCTTGGGTATGATGAAGGCCTCCTAAAAGGAAAAGGCAAGTCCTTTAAAAACCCAGGGGATACAGCAAGTTTAGTAGACGTTAACGGCAGAGTCTGAGTGGGAGGTATACCGGTGTTCATTATAAAATTCTTTCAACTTTTCTGTAGGTTTCAAATTCTTAGAATGAAATGATGGGGAAAACCCTAGTTAATGTTATGAGAACTAACAAAATTGCCTCAACCACTTGCTTAGAGAAAAATTCCCCAGTTTTCAAGCCATTTTTAACTTCACTATTCTCAGTGTTTAATCCATGTCGTGACTCGTTCTGGACTTGAGCTGGGAAACTCTAAGGCACGGTTTACTAGAAACAGAGAAAGCAGTGGTTAGGTGCATTTCTTTAGCTAGCAGTAACTCTACTCATCTGTTTCTTTAGACTCCAGCTAAGGTTGAGACAGAAGATTAAAACAAAAATGGAAGAAAGATAATAAAAGGATGATGCACAGTCTCTCTTCATCACGCCTCATAATTACACCATTTCTGAGAAAATTACAGTTGCAGCAATTAAAACATGCATTTTAATTTAGGAGCACAAAACAAGAAGGAAGTGTTGAGGTAGCTTGCTCTCAGGACTTGAGTGCTTCCTACATTAAAAGAGACGATTTTTCCATTTTTTAGGAATATAAAACTGGGATACTTATTCTGAGTTCTGCCTGCATTGCACTTTTTTAAGGGAATGTGTGCCTCTGTGTGTGTGTGTGTGTGTGTGTGTGTGTGTGTGTATAAGTAGAGGGCATAAGTAGCTAAATGTCACCAATCCACATAAAAGCATTCTAATAAGAAAAGAAGTAAATGCCTGAAGTAGGACATTTGAAAACTATTTTGTCCTCTTTTAGCTTTATCCCCATTTTAATTCCTCCTACTATGTGTCAGTGTATGAAAGGAAAAGTGAGCTGTTTGCTCAGGAATTAATTATAAATACAGGATTTTCATTTTACACAGAAAAGCAGCAGGAGGGGTTAATGAATTTTTTAAAGACTATTTCCCCCCACATTTAATCATTCTTGGAATAAAGTAAAAACTCTTTTGAAATCAGGTGACAAGTGTCCCTAGAAAAACCTTTATTTTATAGGTAGAATATACTCTCAGATGGAAATTATCAAAGTGAACATTTTAAAAACAACAATGTAGAAATTTGTGGTAATGGTATTTTATGAATACTCTGGTTGCAGAATACAATACCTGGTCCAGGCTTAGGTTCCTTTTAGTGTTATGTAGATTTTGCTCGCATTAAAAAAAATTATAACTAGGACCATCTATTAAGGATCTATATACACTACTTTTTATCTTCATTATGTAGATAAGGAAAATCCATCTTAGAAAAGTATGGACTGCCCAGCATCACACCGGAAGCAAGTTTCTGAATCAGGAGCAATGCTCTTAAACCCTTCAATGCTTTATTACATGAGGGTAAGATGTTACTTCCTATCAAACTCAGGGCTTTTTTTTTTTTTTTTTTCCTATTTAGAAATGCCATTTTAGAACTGGAAACGATACGCACCTTTAGTTCCTCCTTCTCTTTGATAAAACACTTTGAGCACCTGGTATAAGCCATTGGCATGACCTGACATTCACCCAATACTAGCTTTCTCTTGTATTCCCTTCACCGTCCTCATTGCAAAAGAACATTTTTCTACAGGTGAGCTGAATATTTTCATCTATGTCTTTAAAGCACAAGGGCTAGGGGGAAAAAAGGAAATAAAAGTTTGTAGCCAGTGATAGCTCTCTCTGTATGCACAGGAGTGGCAAGCACTAGTGACTGAACTGCTACATACTTAAAGCCAGAGAACTAGAAGGTGCCTTGGTCTGGCTGCTTTAGTCAACACAGGGGCCTCCACTTACTGAGTGCGTGTGATGTGCTGAAGGCAGCCCTGTTCCCTCGAGGAGACTGCAGTCCGTGTAGGAAGAAGACACATTTTTTTTTTTAAAGATTTTATTTATTTATTTGACAGAGATCACAAGTAGGCAGAGAGGCAGGCAGAGAGAGAGGGGGAAGCAGGCTCCCTGCTGAGCAGAGAGCCCGATGTGGGGCTCGATCCCAGGACCCTGAGATCATGACCTGAGCTGAAGGCAGAGGCTTTAACCCACTGAGCCACCCAGGCGCCCCTTGAAGACACATTTAAAAAATACAACAACACAGGGTAAGGCAGTAGCCCGGACTTGGTTTAGGAAAAGGTGGACGAAGTATGGGCGGGGGTAAACAGAACAGCCAGGGAAGGCTGGCCAAGAAAATCCTCAGGGGAGGAAAGAAAAGAAGAGGGCATGCGCAGGGAAGGGAGGTGTGTAAGGCAGTCTGGAGATCAGCCACGAGAGCGCTGCAAGTGGAGACTGTAGTTTGGGGCATACTTACTGGGGGGATGTATTAATTGTATCAGAATAAAATGCCCTGAATTTAGGAAGTAAAAATCAGTCTTAAACTTTCTTTATATTTCACATAGTTAGAACACGAGACTCCACTGGACCCAAAGAAGAGTGAGCTTGCTACATGTTAAAGACATGCCAGCTTCATGGCATTAACACCAGGTCTAAGGTCCTTCCTGTGTTACGTGTTTACACTATTAATTAATGTACCTTAAGTGTATATTCTCAGAATTTTAATCAATGAAGTACAGAGTTTCCGATTAAGAAATTCAAAACCTGCTTTGCATACTGAAATATAACTGCAATTACAGAGAATCTAGTTGCATTAATCTAACTCAATGCAAATAATTCTAGGTGAAATTTTTATTTAAGTAGCAGAGAAATACTGCAAAAAGGACTCCATATGCCGCAACGGACAGAGAACTTGTAGAAAGAGTATAGAGAAGGTAGTATGGCAGCATTTAAAAAATACAAATGTTCTAGAGCAAGCCTGCAAACAGCTGAGTATATTTTCCGCTGGATTAGCTGCAAAGTGCAGGCATTTCTCTTACTGCTTAAAACCCCCATATTCTGCAAACCACACACTAAAATAGGACCTAAACACAGGTAGGGCAGACCATACCATACCTATGCAACTTTGTCATGGAATGCTAATAAAAACAGTAATACTAAATAAAAACACTAACAGAATTTAAAAATGTTAAAATTCTTGAATAAAAAAACCAGTACTAATAAGAGACTCTCCTTTTTAAAAAAAAAAAAAAGGGTGAAGGTAGTTTGATGAAGAGGAGTGAAAGCAAAGATGAAGGCTGCTGTTCTTGAGGCAGAGGTGCAGTGTGCAAATCTGGGAAGCACCCCCCACCCAAACTCCTCGGAGACAAAGCACAGGCCAGACCAGCCAACAGAGAGCGCACGGGGCTGAGAGGCCCCACAGATCTGCGTACCCGGCTGCTCTGTGGGCTGCACTACTGTACAAGCTCCTGTACTTGGTGTTGAGCTGTTCTCACGAGGTGGTGCGGACCCAGGTGCGAGGTAACGGGTGGGATGTGGCAGGTGAGAACTCAAACTCACTGGGTGTGCATCCTTCCCACTAGAGAATGATGCTATGTGTTACTGGCACGCGTCCTTCCTGGTGGCCAGATTGGAACTGGGTTTAAATTAAGGAAGAAATTCCACTCCTGAGTCTTTGTTTTTAGATCTCTATTTTAAGAAGTCAGTTTGCAATATATCTACTTCCATGAAAAAGTGGACAAATTTGAACTATAAAATTACAGTTCATTTCTTGGGCCTGTCTCTTCTTCCAGTGTTTAATTTGTAAGGATCTTACTTTCTAACTTTTTATTATGAAAAATTTCAAACACACACAAATGTGGAGAGAACAATGTAACGAGCCTCCATATACCTATCATGTGGCTTCAAAATTTATCCTGCCCAATCTTGTTTAATCTATACCGCCACCTATTTCCTTTCAGTTTATTTTGAAGCAAATCCAAGACTCGCCTATTATTTTATCCTTAAATATTTCCGTATGTGTGTGAGAGTCTTTTAAAATGATCTTTGCAGGGAAAGGAAGTGGGCCTTCATGCTCAAATGTGATAACCACATGAAAGTCTAAATTTTGGAGTGTCTCCAACTCTATTGTGATAGCTTCAAAACATCATGAATCTGGGCAAGGAGTATGTATCAGGTTTCTCTAGAAGGGCTACTGTGGCCGGGTCTTCAGTTCAGACCGCTTGGGTTCACTCTCCAGTCTCACCATGTACTAGCTGAGGCCTTGAGCATGACTTAACTTCTGTGTGCCTTGATCCTTCATCTGTAAAATGGGTGGAAAAACACAACTTATGTCACAGAGCTATTGTGAGGAATCAATGAGCGAATGTACATGAAGTACTTGGAACGGTGCCTGGCCCAGAATAAGCACTGTGTGCTGGCCATTTTTAGAACACGAAGGTGCAACAGTGCTTATTAAAGATTAAAAACAAAAGAATGCAATTCTCTCGACTGAATTAAGAGTGCCAGGCGGCTGTAAGAAAGAGCCAGTCATGAAGTTCTAAGGATAAGGGAGGCAGCCAGCAGCTTTGCTTTGTAATGACTCTTATTACCTCAAGTGTTAAAAACCTCAAAGCCAGGGGCGCCTGGGTGGCTCAGGGGGTTAAGCCGCTGCCTTCGGCTCGGGTCATGATCTCAGGGTCCTGGGATCGAGTCCCGCATCGGGCTCTCTGCTCAGCGAGGAGCCTGCTTCCCTCTCTCTCTCTCTCTGCCTGCCTCTCCGTCTACTTGTGATCTCTCTCTGTCAAATAAATAAATAAAATCTTTAAAAAAAAAAAAAAAAAAACCTCAAAGCCAAATAAGTGGAATTTCAGAATCCTGAACAAGGACCAAAAAACAAACAAAAAATTTATATATACCTTGGCATCAGCTTCCCAACACTGACGTAACAGCTCAGCAAAACTCCTGGGGCAGCTGCTTGGAATGGTTAATCTCTACCACAGAGAGAGGAAAAGACAAAGCAAGGATTTACTCATGGAGGTAAGCAAATACCCACTGAAAGTTCTTAAAAGAGTTACATTAAGAGCACAAACAAGTCATTAAATGTTAAGCTTCCACAGACTGATAGATGGCTGGTGAGAATTTATGTTTAGATTCATCGTATCTCATCACTAAAGACACTTTTAATCCTGTTCTTCTAAAAAGACCAGTTAGGCCATGGGTGCCGCACCTCTGAAAATGTCTTCAGCACAGACCCGCACAGAGATCATTTGAGAGAAGTGGGCCTCTTCTGATTGGCCAATAAGAGATTCTGGACATAGGACTCATTAGTGCAAGGGCTGGATACAACAAAGATTACACTGTGAGCATTGGTCCTGTTCCAACATGTTACCGAAGTACTTCTCTAGGACTCGCCATGCCCCTGGAGGCTCTTTAGGGATCTACGGAGGCATTTTTGTTTATTTTTAAAACTGGAGACTTGCCCCTGGAGCGGGTCAAGAATGCTGGACATCTTTCACTACGTTGTAAATCCCTGACCAAGTACTCCCTTGCACTCCACCAAACTTCAGATGCCCCACATGCAATCAAACGAGGTTTAATCATTTTCTGGCTCTAGACTCGCTCTTTGATTTACAAGAAACACAAAAGTATATTTTGAGCAGATTTCAAATGCAATGAACTAAGAATGCAACTACCAAATAAAATAAATCAAGAGCAGATTGATGTCTGCATTATTCATATCCTTCCCAAGATTTTTGGAAACTGTCACCTACAACAGCATTGCTCATGCTGCTGGAATCATGGAGACCACTCGACTCCAGTCTGCATTTGTAGCTGTTGAATCCTATCTATCCATAGGTATGAGCTCTAAAATGTTCCATTTTCTCCTCTACTGTGGTCATGCCTGCGCATTTATACACAGTAATACGTATTTATTTCTTTGGTATATTACAATGAGGACATTATGTTGACTTCAAAATACAATGTGTGTGGGTAGGTTGTACTACATCCGAATTTCATTTCTGGAAAGTAGAGGGAGCATGAACAGAGTTGTTCTCCAGAGAGGCCTGGGTGTGACAGTTGAGAACCACAACACTAAGAAGTACCAAGATGAGTCACTCTGCAGTTTTCTTGTTTACCAAAGAAGTTTTGCAAATAAAAAACTGATACTGAACTTAGTTGGATTTGGGGGAGGGCTACGTACAAAACTAGAAAAAGAGTTGCCCTGGCAAGAAAACAGGTGATCTGCATTTAGAATTACAGATAACCTTAAAATCAAAATAAATCAAAATAAATACAACCCAAAAGTTTATAAACAAATGGCCCTCGCTAAGTTAAAGGCTATGCTAAACATTTTTTTTTAACTGATTACATAGAATAGAGAAGACTTGGTCAGCTGTACTCTTATTTTACTGTAATGTGAACTGGAAACCTTTTGATGAAGACCTAAAGGAAAATCAGGCGTTTACTTTTTAAAAATATTTATATAGGATGGTTGGTTAGGAGTGGCAACTAAGAGAAACAAAGTGACTGCAATTATTCAGCTGAATGCACCCCATGGCAAAGTAATTTCTCATTTTCAATATAACTTTTTCACATTTTTCTAAGAACTGAAATGGGACCTGGATGAATATGGATGGATGTTAATCTTTTCTGTCATCTTTTCTTACTGAGAAACTTTTTAGCTACCGCATCTGAGACATTATGAAAGAAGACATAATTATTTTAAATTATCTCATATGGTCAAATATCAGTTAAATCTAGACTCAGACACTAATGTAGGGTTTGTTTGGTGCACTAAAAAAGTACTTTAAGAGAAAATCCAAAGTATTTGAATCCTGATTACAGAACGATGGGCATTCCTAATGCATTAAAACATCCCGAAATAACCAGATACCAGCAACAGATTAGCCACACTACTTAAAACTTAAATATTTTACAAGTTCCAAATTTAAAATGAAAATACTTTCCAACCACTAAATTAGGCATGACATTTTTGAAAGAGTATATTTCTTTTTCTGCATTGTTTTCTACATAAGATGAAAAAAATTACTTTTTGTCCATTATTTTTTATTATCTTTTTTCCAAAGAGTAGTCATCAATGGATTAAGTTTTTTGAGGATTTCTGTCAACAGTGTGGGGTGCCTATTAAGAATAGTTTGGTTAAGTGACCGAAAATTCTCAGGTCATGATCTCAGGGCTAAGAGATCGAGCCCAGTGTCAGTCTCTCTAGAAGAAAAAAAATGGTTTTGTTACTTAGAACAAAACATATTTTATGAGAATCTAAGAACTTGTAAAGATAGAAATTATGCTATCAGAATATTTTGAATGACCACTGAGTTTTAGAGAAATTACGAAGACAAATACACATGTCTATAAGAATTACAAAATTTACTAGTAATATCCTCCTAATTTCATGACTTCTGTAAAGGTTCAGTCTTTGCTTTAACAGTGCTTTATGTATTTAGTTTTAATAGGATTTAATATTAGGAAAAATTATTGTTTAAAGGCCTTATTTCATTATTAAGCAGTCAGAAGCAAAAACCTTCAAATATTTTGAGAAAGTACTGATCTTCCTATAGATCCAAAAAGCAATCTAAATGGTGAAACTGAATAAGGTCCAGAGTCTAGTTAAGATTAGTAATGTATCAGTGACAACTTTCTGGTTTTGGTATTGGCCAATACCTGTATCTCACCAGTGGGGGAAGCTGGATGAAGGATACACAGAATTCCTTTTACTATTTTTGCAACTTCTGTGAGTCTATAATTATTTCAAAATAAAAAGTTAAAAAGAAAAGGTAACTCTAATATTTGGATATAGGTGTATTCCAGGGTGGCGGGCTTACATTTAAAATGTCTCCCTAGGTTTAAACACATCATTCTTTATTTAAAGGAGGTCTGTAAAAAAAAAAAAAAAAAATTTATACATACATATATATATATATATATATATATATATATATATATATATATATATGGCTTGCTCTTTTCAACTCAAGAACCCAAGGTATTCCAAAGTAAAAATAAATGAAATAATTAGAAGTTGAAAGGATTTGTAAATTATTTTTAAATCAAAGTCTCAATTTTATTATGAAATGAAATAAATCCTTGGCCTTTTTTTTTCCCCCAAGTTTTTATTTAAATTCCACTTAGTTAACATATAGCGTAATATTAGTTTTGGGTGCAGAATTGAGTGATTCATCACTTACGTAAAACCCCCAGTGCCCTCCTTAGTCCCCATCACCTCTTTAGCCCACCCACCCCCCAACTTCCCCTCTAGCAACCCCTTCAGTTTGTTCTGTGTAGTTGAGACTTGGCAATCCTTATAATGTTACGTCAACAGAATCTGTTTTGGTAACACGTGTCTACACTTATGAGATGAAATGAAGACTCCTTTGTGAATGGTGACAATGGAAAGTACAATTAGACTTAATTTCCATATTTTTGACAAATACTGAACAGAGTGAGAGTAGACAGGTAAGTAGCCTTGTAATACCCAGTTTTCCTTAAGTTCAGTCGAAAGTTGGGAAAACTTGCTTCGCCACCTGGGGTTTCTTGAACTTGCTATTCTGTGTCCAGAAGGGGAGGTACCTGAGTACCTCCGGGGGTTTTCAGCCGACTATCAGGTCACACACGGATGAGACAGCAACACTGGACTCTCGGGAATCCCTGAGGGAAAGGACGGCTGACAGCCTCCTCCTGTACAAGCTGACGAATTTCTCGAGGTTACAGATGGGTGATTCCTGGCCCACGAGCCAGCTACCCAAAGGCAGCGTCTAAATTCATTTTTCTTGTCTGCTTTAAACATCCTCGATAGATACTCATGTTCTGAAAGTGCTTTAGACGCACACCTTCTCTGCCACCCTTTAGAGGAAATATTATTTTAAAATACTGTTTTTTTCTTATACATCTTTGGAGGATCCAGTCAGCTTTTAAAAAACTTTCTTCTAATTTTCTTGGAACAACACAGAGGGAAAAAAGTTACATTGAGTGTTCCACTCCAAAGTCAACATTAGGTCAATGGCTTTCTTCACCCTCATGTGTAAACCCAGAACCAAACATCTAATCACCTCACTGGCGAAAGAAAATGGAACAGAAGCAAGCCGGTTCTCATGTCATGAAAATATCAGTTATCCTGCGTACGAAGGTCTGATTTAATAGCACACCAGGAATAAGCAGGACATTTAATTAAAACAGAACAGCTCCTGTGAAACACTGAGCGAGACACATTCTTAAATATAATGCCTTTTGCTTTTTCTTAAATTGGCAGCTCTCTCCCATCAAGTTCAGCCATCGTGAACATTTCATCTGTTCTCAATAGCTCGGGAGGACAAATTAATAAGGGTTAGGGTTATGTGATCTAAACTATGGAAACTTGGTTTCTCTTAGTCAATCGCAGCTGTTTGGTTAACGTAGTCTGTCCCTGCGCTCACATGGGGAGCAGATCAATCTAATTCTTTCATAGCGTTAAAAAGGGCATATCTCCACGTAGTCACCTTTTTGCAAATTATTTGATCCTCGGGTTGCACGCTTACCTTCTGCGGAGGGCACTGATCAGCTCTGGCAACGAAGCTCTGTGAAATCAGGTTGTTTTGCATTGCAAAGACAACTGCGGGCTTCCAGTACGGGATCTAAGTTCTCCTAGTACCTTTACTGGATGCCTTGTCCTTATGCTGAGGATTTCCATGCCTGTGCATTTCAGTCACAATTTTAAACCTTTCAAAATGTAGTTGCTCTCTTTGATATGAATGTACCACGTTCTCTGATGTAGGCTCATAGGTCCAACTAACTGAAAGCCTCAATTTGTGGGAAGAAGAAAAGCGAGGCTGGGGACACAGCACAAACGGTGTTTACGCCACTGAAGTTCTTTTGAAATGGAAAGGCTCTGCATGAAGAAGGGAACAGTTATGCCACTGCCTCGCCAATTCCAGTGAGGAGCTCATCTTCAATGTAGTGTTCAACGTAGGTGGCAAAACTGTAATTTTTCCCTTTTTTGAAACTATTTTTTCTTCTTTTATTTTTGAAATTCTCATCTAAGCGACAGTTTCTTGTACTATAGTGACTCCTGCTGGGAGAGGTAAGTTGAAGTAGCTGAAGGTCTCTTACAGATAGATCAACTCCCGGCCAGTAAAAAAGATGTCCTAAACGCAGGAGATGGAGTTAAACTGTTCCCCTACCTTGGACGCAATGGCTTCTTTCATCACTAAGAACAAACCCCTAGGTTTTACAATTGAGACTGAGAAACTAGTACAGTACTTGTACAATTTTTGATCTACAGCATCACGACGTGAAGCTGCAACAATTAGATGTAAAGGGTCCATTCATGAGGAATAACATCACTTTGACCCTTTGTGTTAGCTCCTACTGCTAATCTTTCCATAAGCGTGAACTTACTTTCAATTTGAAGAAGATGAAAAAGTCTTTTGCAAAACCCCAATACTGTTTTCTGATCTATGTACCTGAATGGAGAATCGTAGTCTTACCTCGTTTTTTTCCACTACAAGCCAAGCTACTTGTAATCCTTCCAAACCTTTAAAGGGGACCTCCCTTGTTAGCATCTCCCAGAGAACCTGGAACAAAAAGAAAATGGAATTTTTATTCTTGTACTTTATATTTTTGGTGTATTACTGAAACTTATCTAACACTTTACTATATCCAATTACCAGACAAAACCAACCCCACCTGTAGAAGCCTGGACAAAACATATATATTCATGCAGAGGACTTCTTCTAAATATTATGTACATACACACACATATTTTATATACACATACACACACGAGCACACACACATACATTCATTTTTTGTTCATTTTTATAAAGGAAAAAAACTAGTTTAGAAATCAGAACATTCAGAGCCAGACTTATGAAACCAATGGGCCTACATAATTTATCCTGTAAGTTACTAGAATTCTCACAGATTCCCACAAATTAGGTTTTATGTTTTGTTAGTCCAACACTTTTTACCTTCAATCACCAATAAACTTCTCTATAAGATAATAACTGGGAATTCAACTGTATTTTTAAAGGTTCAGTAATGGTCTGATAAAAAATACTCAGCCCTAAATCCAAACCACTGGCTAAACCATTCCCCCCGTAATGGTAGATACTTGCAGAACTGTAACACGTAAATTGTGTGTTTTGGAGGAAGAGCTCTCAAAATGAGTTGGTCTAAGGGAGTCATTTTCTTCCACCTCTAACATAATTATATGTTTTAAAATGTAATAAACATTTTATTTATATGTTATGTTCATATATATGTTATGTTCATATATATAGGCTAGGGGTCTGTGTGTGTGTGTGTGAAATTTATGTGTGTGTTCATATCTCTGCAATCCTTAAGATGAGCATGATTAATAAATTTGCACTGGAATGCCCGAAGAAACCAAACTGATGCTAGGAACACTGAAAATACCCAACGATTTGGGTTTCATTTAAAATACTAAGTAATGGAGATTTTTACATTTGGGTAACTTTCTCAATTTATACAAAAGGGCACCAAAATCTAAGTCTACCAATATATTTTTGAAGTGATAAAACAATTATAATTTTATCAGTAATCCTAAAAACAACGACTGTCATTTACTGAGTGATTACGTTTCAGATACTTTGCTAAACTCTTTACGGGTGTTACCATGATTACGACCAATCCCAGCGAATACATACGATCCTCATTTTATAGATGAGGAAATTAAGGCTTCAGAAAGTTAGACAAACTTGCCCACAGACACTCCGTTATCAAGTGGCAGAGCTAGAATGTGAACTTGCTGCCTCACCCCAACGGTCGAGCTCTTAACGTGAGGTAACTCTAGAGAAGCGAGGCTGCAGTACGAGAGAGAAGCCATATTTCAGGGGTGGAGCCACGGCAGAGGCGAGAAACGGAGGAGTTCAGCAGTTTTGAGTTAGACTGCTCTTGTTGTAAAAACAAAACTAAAAAGCCCACTTCTAAATAAGAAAGTAGATTGAGAACACGTACTCCATTCAAGAAGGTCCCATGGACCTTTCACTCTATAGAGCCACTGTTTCCTCAGCCAGTGTTCAGTCATATTTGAATCAGGACATGCTAAGTGAACTCTGGCTAATACGAAGATAATTAGCAGGAAAATCAGGGAAATTGGCAGATGCTGTTCAAGCAGGAGAAAAAAAATTCACTGAAGCCTCTTTGGGCTTTTAATCAAGTGTGTAAGGTACTTCTCTAGAAGAGCTACTGAATAATTCTATTTGAGTCCCAGAAGTGATTAAGAAAAAGTAAGGGGCATCCCAGAAGGGGACGATTCTAGCAAGCACTGTAAGTAAAGGACCAGAACAGGTATGCAGTCTGCACAGAGGAGGGGGACGCAGCATCGAGGGGGCTGAGCAGGAAATGAAGCCCCTTCATTCCCTGCAATTACCACTCCCCGGGTGCTAAGATTGGGGTGGGAGAGGGGAAGGCAAAGCAGGCAAATGGATGATTTTGGCCCTCCTAAGGAGAAAGGGAACAGTGAATCAGTCTCAAATAAATCAAATACTCCAGACCCCAAAATGTCCAAGTAGGTGGCCCCCTGCTCCCTGTTTTCTGATCCCAGCCTACAGGCACAACCCACTGCATGGGAGCACACATAAAGGCTGACTGGGTTGAGGTATGCAAAACCAAGAGCTCAGGAAGTGATACACAAAAAGACTTATGTCATTCTTCACTCCCAAATGTTCAGGTGGAAAATATCCGAAATCTACTGAGGTCTGAGTTCTGTTTCTCCACAAGTTCTAACCCCAGGAAAATAAGAGTTTCACTTCAATCTGTGCATGTGCGCATGTGTGTGTGTGTGTGGGCAGAGCTCCGACGGCTGAGGGGCTATGTGACAGCCGCTCACAGGAGGGTATGGACGTGGCTGTGAAGGCTTCAGTGTGAGTCCAGCCCCAGCCCCGGCCGAGGTCCCGTTACTGATCCCCCAGGTGTAGGAATGTACCAAAAAGCAGGTGGTTTGAAATGGGACAACAGCTGTTTCCGCACTAAACACAATGCCACTCGGCACAAAACACTCCTTTGTGGAAGAAGTCATGCAGAGGTCTAAAAATATATTAAACTAGGCCTGAAAATATCAGTGATGGGGATGCAGGCCAAACATGATTGTGATCTTTCCCCTTAAAAATACTTTCCAACTCAGTCTATCTTGAGACCTATTTACGTTTAAACTGTGCTCACAAGGAAACATTTCTATTTTCAGTTTGCAGAGAAACTTGGACAAGGCTGTGTACTTTTCCTGACCTTTCCTGCCAGACAATGGCAGGCCATTACCTGAGCCCGGCTTGTTCCGGAATGGGGCTCACAGACAAGCGACACAGCGACGCTCACCCTGAAGCTACGCTATCGTGGTTCTAGGCTAAGAAGCTTCTGGGAAAGGAATCCTTTCTGCACTGTCATTAGGACAGCTTTGTTTTTAAAGAGTAGCAAAGCCTTGTGTTCGCGGAAGGCTTATTCTTTCAATGATGTTTGCTTTCTTTAAGTCTTTTCATTTCTGTGGACAACATAATAAACCCTCCTCTCGCTCCATCCTTCAACAGAGAGCGTCCCGAGGGGGTAGCACAATCTCCTCTCTTGTAAGATGGAGAGAGAAACAGCTCCATGGCTCGCGAGGTTTATCGGCTTTGAAGCAGGGATCACCAGATCCACTTCTGGCATTTGCAGCACATTTCTTCTGACATTGGCCAGGGCTGGTTAGTCTGGCCGTGTGTTAAGAAGCAACCCAGGTTTATCAAGCCGCAGGGGCGAGGGACTTTGATAATACTAGGGGCTAAGTTCTTATCACAAGTCTGAAAAAACAAAAAAATGAAAAGCAAAAATATTTTAGGTGTTTTGGGTTTTTTTTAGGTTGGTTTTATAAAAGGACAACTCTTTTTAGGGTCTTGTTCATCTGTCCGAGACTGTGTGCGTGCGTGCGTTTGTGCGTGCGTGCGTGTGTGTAGGCACAATGAACAGAATAGACACTTCATGAACTATGGGATACTTTACGCCAAGAGATCCTTTACTGACAAATGGTCCTGGTCACTTACCTACTTTTGAAAGGACATCAAAAATTCTAAATTTCTAGTTATTTATTTAGAACATATTTAGAACATTGCTTTCTTAGATAGGCAACATTTTCAGTCTATGGATTACAAAGTTCTAAAACTAACATGCCCTACCTTACTAACCGATCCCTCCTGCTTTTTTAGTTAATACCTACTTTGACCGTGCAATGCTTTCTTCATTTTTTAAAAATCTGTGATTGTGGGGGCACCTGGGTGGCTCAGTGGGTTAAGCCACTGCCTTCGGCTCAGGTCATGATCTCAGGGTCCTGGGATCGAGCCCCACATCAGGCTCTCTGCTCTGCAGGGAGCCTGCTTTCCCCTCTCTCTCTGCCTGCCTCTCTGCCTACTTGTGATCTCTCTGTCACATTAAAAAAAAAAAAAAAATCTGTGATTGTGGGGTGCCTGGGTGGCTCAGTGGGTTAAAGCCTCTGCCTTCAGCTCAGGTCATGATCCCAGGGTCCTGGGATTGAGCCCCACATCGGGCTCTCTGCTCAGCAAGGAGCCTGCCTCCTCCTCTCTCTGCCTGCCTCTCTGCCTACTTGTGATCTGTCAAATAAATAAATAAAATCTTTAAAAAAAAAGTTTTTTTTAAATCTGTGATTGTTTCAACAAAAAGCTCTGGAAAGCATGCCTCATACTATTTCTTTCACCAAATGGTGTTTATCTAGAACATAACGGGAAGGGGTCAGAAGTAAATAAGATCTTGAATTCCTGTTTATAATGAAACTGGTTTATGTGCAACTTTCTGAGTGGAATTCTGCTGACAGAGCTATGGGTTGAGCGTAATCAGAATTCCAAGTAAACCTCTCTCTTTAAGATACTGTTTTCAAACAGAGTCACTGAAAGGCATTTTCTGTTTCCACCAGTCAAAAGAAGACTCTAACATGAACGCCGAGTTGATATTCAGAAACAGGTGACGGGGATTGAGATTCTACTCCGGCTCAGGAAAGCCAGCGGGTGCATTGCACACAAAAGCCGCTGGCAACTGTAAGGTCCTGGAAGGAGGTGGCGTGAGGTTTCTCTGTGAGATAACACTGAAACCAAAAGTTCACTCTAGCTGGAACCCACAGCTGTCTTTCAGATCTAATGTTTCTGGGATAGGGAAAGTCCAAGACTTGGAGAGAATTTTCAAAGTAAAAGCACTATACCAGAGCTAGTTCATATGCAAAATAATTGAAAAAACTATAACCACCTAAATATGTGTGTGTGTCTATATGACAGGCTAGTGAGAGTGTGAGAAGCGTGGTCTCCTGTTGACTCACTGTGACCCACTCCAGCCCAGAGGCCTCCCCACTCCCTCTGGCTCCACACAACCTGCTCTGGGAACTGAGGGCTGCTGAGGAACGCACAGTGGTTTTAACACTTACCAAAGGGCTGTAGGAAACAAAAGAATACACAGCGGGACAGAAAAAATTTGCTGGTTCCTGTTCCACAGGACAGACACTGGGCCCAAAGAGCAGGCAAAGGACATTTTAAATTACCCTAAGTTGGTGTCTAACACGATAAATGCATTATTGCTTAAAATGAAGGAACGTAACTTCTGAAGAGAAAACGATCTCACTAAAGTCTGAAATGACAACATCAGAACTCCCCACAGTGATCTGTAGGATGGTCAGAATGTAGTAACTTTTGACATAGGGAACCAGTTTTAGAATCGAGTCTCTTTAGGAACTTATGTTTTTTTCCCATCTTTCAATGAGACTTACTTGATCACTGTCTATAGTTCACAACCTTCATTCTTAGAAAGACCCAGAATTAAGGGAAATGAGGTACTTCACCTGAAGCTATTGTTCTCTTTCAACCTTTAAAATTTTAGCCTTTTGCCAAAAACACATATCTCATTCCTATAATGACTTTTTCCAATAGCCAACAAAACTCATCTCTATGATATTAAATTAATTTGGTAAGGTGCCTGGGTGGCTCAGTCGGTTAAGCGTCTGCCTTCGGCTCAGGTCATGATCCCAGGGTCCCAGGATGGAGCCCCGTAGGGGCTCTTTGCTCAACAGGGAACCTGCTACTCCCTCTGCCTGCCACTCTCCCCTGCTTGTGCTCCCTCTCTCTCCAATAAGTAAAATCTTTTAAAAAAATTATTAATTTGGTGCACATAAGATATATTATAATTTAGAAGAAGCTTGCTAACAAAAACAAGCCTAAGACTTAAGTAATGAAGCCAAAAGTAACTCCTGAGAGGCTGACGGCCTCTAGAGAATCAGGAACGCATATGGCAATGCAGGTCTCCTCTTGGGCCATCAGCAGTCACTTTTGGTAGAAACCAGAGAAGTCCAGGAAGTGGAGGCATGGCAGTTTGGGCCAAAATCAGTCTCCTCCTTTACCTGTCACTATGAAAATGTCCTTTTGAGAGTCATAATACAAATATAGAGGCAGTATGACAGGGAGATGAGACCTGAAGAGAAGGAACATCAAATACTATTTCGGACTCTTTAAAGGATACACAGTATTTTAAGGATAAAAGAACTCCTCAGAAAGGGGCAACAAATAAATTCCTTCTACCACCAAAGAACCACCCTGCCCCTCAACCCCTTCCCCCTACCGTTCCCCCTATTCCACTTACTTCTTTCCTTCTACTATTCCTCAAGAATGGTCCACCTCAAAACCCCTCCTCCAGAAGCTTCTGCTCCTTTAGGGAGTCTTTCCTGTGCTCTCCATTCCCTGAACACACCCCACCCCCACATTATCCTGTTCTCTGTGCTGCTCTGCTGTGACTTTTTCATCATTCCTTCGAGTCATGCCTCAGAGAGTCACACTGCTTTATAAGACCTGCAGCAGGCATGGGCAAGGCCATAAAAGCTACATGCACTTCCTTCTGTACTCTCTGGAAACTCACCAATCATTTTCATAGTTGGCGTTCAAAAATCTGTAATTCACTCATGTGGCAGACCTACTGGTGTGGTCTGAGCAACTTATCACAGTGAAGTCCTGTTCTAGATGGCCTACGCTTCCACTGACTTACACGGATGTTCCACAGTCGTGTGTCCAGGAAAGCACTCTCCACGGGACTGCCTCGGGCCCTGCATTATTTCAAATTTCATCTAATTGCTCTTTAGAAGTAGCATTGGTTTCTTCTTGACACAGGATGAAATAACTCAGATGCATAAAAGTGATCCAAGTCAACATTCTGGCAATTAGGAAAGTGTCCTCTCTGAGGCCACTGCTCTAGGCATTCCACCAGACACAGCATCATTGTCTTAAATCTGTATTAAAATGCTGAATCCCACTTCTAGAGGTGTTTGGTTTTTTAGATTTCCTTGAGCAACAACAACAAAAAAATGAGAAATGAACTCACCACACCATAGGAATATGTGTCACAAGTTTCAGACACAGGGAGACTTTGTATAACTTCCGGGGCCATCCATGGGAAAGTTCCAACCAAGGACATGTGTGTTGTATGGTTATGGAACCGAGAGGCACCAAAATCACATATCTGAGAAAAGAGAAACAAGTATCAACCTTCTACTACCGATTCATGAAAGAATTATCCATCACAAAAACTTACACATGAAGTTAACAAATACTTCTGAAAAAAATTAAAAGGAGTCCTACCTTCAAAACCCCATCAGCAGCTATAACAACTAAAAAAAAAAAAAAAAATTATGACAATCCTATTTATATATGATTTATGATTTATGACCCTAATTTATTTAAGTCATCTTATGCTGAAAAACCCTGTAAACTTCTATCTTCCATACAGCATATGAAAAGTAAAACTGAAGTATTTACTGCACTGAAGATTCTGCAAAAAGGAGCTGACATTAAAAAAGGAATAAAAAAACTAATTCCATGAGGTGCTGACTAAAACGTTTCTGAACATTTGTTTAAATCAAATGTAGTACTGCCCAGTAAAAACAGCATACATTAGTAATAGTAAAGAGAACCAAACTTTTTTTTTTTTTTTTTTAAAGATTTTATTTATTTATTTGACAGAGATCACAAGTAGGCGGAGAGGCAGGCAGAGAGAGAGGAGGAAGCAGGCTCCCCGCTGAGCAGAGAGCCCGACGTGGGGCTCGATCCCAGGACCCTGGGATCATGACCTGAGCCGAAGGCAGAGGCTTTAACCCACTGAGCCACCCAGGCGCCCCGAGAACCAAACTTTTTAATACAGATTTTATTGACCTATTGGAGAGAGAGCATGAGCGTGGGGAAGGAACAGAGGGAGAGGGAGAAGTAAACTCCCCATTGAGCAGGAAACCAGCCTTGGGACTTGATCCCAGGACCCCATGATCATGACCTAAGCCAGACACTGATGCTTAATGGACTGAGCCACCTGGATGCCCCAAGAACCAAAATTTTTACTTGTGTTCTGCCACTAGACTGCCAGCATGATGTTGAGGAGGTCTTCAATTTCATGGTATATATTTTTTCTCCCAATTGACGAGTAATTTTCTTGTAGGCAAGGACAACATTCATTCATTCACTTATTCATACATTCACTCACTTAACAAATATTTGCCAAGCACCTGTTATGGGCAAGCCCATGTACTATATTCTGGAAGAGGAAGGTGAGCAAGACTGTCTCTGGCTCCTGTGTATAGTCTCCTGGGAGAGACACTGAAACCAATGTCTGTAATCATGTGGGATAACACCTGAACCTAATATAATACTGTATGTTTATACTGGAATCAACATTTAAAAAATTTTAAAAATTTTCTTTAAATATGTAAGCAAGTGGGACAAATTCTACGAGAGACACAGAGATTGCCTTGAAATTAAAGAGCAGGGGTATCTAAGTCTAAGGAGGTCAGGAGTTTGCAGAAGAAATGCTCACACTAAGACCAGAAGAACAAGATGGGACTAACTAGACAGAGGAGTGCTATGGGAGGGAAGCTTTTTTTTTTTTTTTTTTTTTGGCAGAGAAGAGAGCCTTGCAGAAGGTCGGGAACAGAGGGGAAAAAAAGGCAATTTTGGAAGGCAGGGGCCTGGGCTGGAAGAAATGGAAATCCAATGAACCATTTTAAGCAAATGACAAGGTCAAATGTGCAGAGGGGAGAGTATATGACAGAAGAAACAGAACTGGTGGCAAGGAGATCACTGTGCACCCAAGCGGGTGCAGTCCAAGAGAGACTTAAGGAGGCCCATACAAAGGCTGTGGCAGAGGAGAGAAGCAGATGGAGTCAAGAAACATTTAGGAGGCCAGATCAGGGGTGTTAGGGTGGCTCCCTTGGTGAGTGCTGGATACTTGGTTTTGACTCAGGTCATGATCTCGCGGGTCGTGGGTCGTGGGATTAAGCCCTGCATCAGGCTCTGCACTCCGTGGGGAGTCTGCTTCCCTTTCCCTCTGCCCCCCCCCCGCCCCGCTCACACACTGTCTCTCTCTAAAATAAATAAAATAAAATCTTTTAAAAAATCGGGAGTAGGGGTGCCTGGGTGGCTCAGTTGGTTAAGCGGCTGCCTTCAGTTCAGGTCAGGATCTCAGTCAGGGCCCTGAGACCAAGCCCCACATCTGGCTCCCTGCTCAGCGGGGAGTCTGCTTCTCCCTCTCCTGTTGCAGCACCCCCTGCTTGTGCTCTCTCACTCATGCTCTCTCTCAGATTTAAACAAAAACAACAAAAACATCTTTTAAAAAAGAAGAAAGAAAAAGAAACTTTTAGGAGACCAAATCAACTAGGCTTGAGTAATGGGGCAGTGGGGATGGGGGTTGGGGGGAGAGGGAGGGCTCGAGGAGGAAGTCAAATAAAGAAGCAATCTGGCACAATGGTTAGAACAAGAGCTCTGCAATCAAACTGTTCTTTTTTATCTGACTTCTGGCTTAGGGAATTGGTATTGCCATTCGTGGAGAAAAGTAGGACAAAAATAATTCTGGGGGTGGTGCGGAGAGGAAATGAAAAGATCAATAGGGACACAATATATCTTAGAGTCATACAAATATCTATGTGGCCTATCCCGATAAGCAGACAGCACGTGGTTCTGAAGCTGAACTCTGTCTGGAAGTGCTAACAGGCAGACGGGGCTTTTACGGGAGTGGGTGAATGAGAGCGGAAGAGGCGAGGAGGTCCAAGGTAGACCTTGAAGAACTGTTCTGGTTTTAGTTTTTAATTAAATATTTTATTCATTTATTTTAGAGAGAGAGTAAGTGAACGAGCAGGGGGGGAGGGCAGAGGGAGAGAGAGAATCTCAAGCAGTCTCTGCACTGAGCGGGGAGCCCAACACTGGGCTGCATCTCATGACCCTGAGATCATGACCCCAGCCGAAATCAAGAGTTGGAAGCAACCAACTGAGCCACCCAGGTGCCCCCTGGCATTTCTTTTGTAAACCACACAGTGCCCTGAACACAGTAGCGGAACTGTTCTTCCTCAGCTGTTACTAATGACCTTGATAAGTGGGGAGAATATACTCTTGGCAAGAAATAGCCTAAGAGTAAATGTGATACTATATATAAACTGTTCGTATTTTCAAATAAAAATAAAAATAGTGTTAATATCATATTCAGTTACTTTTTAAAATACCTCTACCTTTTTTCTCATTATAATATTAGTAAGTGCTTCATTTAAAAAAAAACCTAACATAAAAACTTCTAACATAGAAAATAAGACTCTTTATTATTCCCTGTTTCAGAAAAAAAAATTGCTAAAAGTTAGGTCAATATTTTTCAATGTGTACATGTTTTCTCATCAAGTAACTGCACAAATTGTAATTTGTAAAATTCGAGACAGTCTCCATTGTTACTTAGTTTCCATAATGAGAGCATGGATAAAATCTGTAACTTAATCATCCCCATCCCATGAGATATTTGGGATATACTGATAAAACAGATTTTAAAAAGTGAAGTCAAATAAGCTGTGTATATTGAAATTCTGAGCACGGACTAAAAAACTAAAAATCTATAGTCATAAGACTCTGATACTTCCTACTAGATTCTAGATTATTTCCTAACAACTTCCTGTTCGCCAACTCGTTTAGATAGTGTTTAGCTTCAGGAAGTTTATGCCTGTAAGGAGCCAAAGGATAAGTGATGACCCAGCCAAAGGAGAGAAGTCAGCCACAGTTGCCGGGCAGGGTGGAGGTGATGGTCCCACCTGGATGACTGATGAGTGGCAGCTGCCAAGAACTTCCCTTGGTTCCCGCCCCACCGCAGACCTTACAGACCCCACAAGGGCCCCTGGCAGATCCCAGCTTCTCTTCCTCCACTTACCGGGACTACCCATTGCAAGGATCACATACTTAGCATACACCCATTTTAACTGCAGTGATTTAAAGATTTAAAAAAAAAAAAAAACGTACTGCTCCTGCTCCTTACTTAGAAGAATAACTTAGAAAGCATGTATATAAGTAAAGCATGCAAAGGGATTGACAGAAAGATTTTTTTTTTTTTAAAGTAGCAAGCTCTAACGTTTCCTTGAGCTAGTGTGGGCCAGCTACATAATCCCACTCACTGCCTTTGTCCATTAACTTCCAAATGACATAATAGAAGAAGCATTCTGATACTTTCCTACTAAGAAGTAATACTGTCTAATCTGTGAGACATTTTAAAATGCTCACTTTCTAAATTAGAAAATACAGGATCATAAATAAACTTTAGAGAGTACAGAAGAAGAGAAAGAAGAAAAAGAAATCATTTGCTTTCCAAACTCTGAAATGTGTTGATCATTTTTGGGCACTACTCCAAGTAAAATGACGGACATAAAAAGTTTACACCAAATAATTCAGAAGTAAAAAGAACAAAACTCAAAACTGCTGGTACAGAGAACCATCTAAAAATAGGAGACTACAAGTATAGGACTACATAATTTGATCTAGCAGTACCTCCTATAGAGTGATTCTAGGGGCGCCTGGGTGGCTCAGTGGGTTAAAGCCTCTGCCTTCGGCTCAGGTCTGATCCCAGGGTTCTAGGATCGAGTCCCGCATCGGCTCTCTGCTCAGCAGGGAGATTGCTTCCCCCTCTCTCTCTGCCTGCCTCTCTGCCTACTTGTGATCTCTCTCTCTCTCTGTCACATGAATAAATAAAATCTTTAAAAAAAAAAGTGATTCTAGAGAAATAACTAAGGATGTTTTAAAAATTTTTGCTGGGGGTATCAAGCTCAACATTTTTTATCACAGAAAAAAATGTAAACAACCCAAATATACATATTCTGTGCTGTTTATACAATGGAATACTATACAGCTTCTTGAAATAACATAAAGAATTCTGATATTTATCAACATTGGAAAGATTTTCATGGTATCAATGATGAGTCAAAACATCAGGGTACAAAAAGATATGAAAAACATGAGACTATTTCTACAACAAGGTGTATATATTTCATAATAAAATAGGCAAAATAAAAACTTAGGACTACATTACCATTTCTTGACTTGAGATCTCTGTGAATCACCTTGACAGGAGCCTCCATATGTAAATAGTGCATTCCTTTTCATACAAAAAGGAAGAATAGCATTTAATATCATTTTTTCAACATTGCACTGGTATTAACTTTCCATTTTAAAACATCAGTATTACCTTTCATATTTTTGCAAAGGATTCAATGGCAGAAACAAAATTCATGTGCTCTGTTTTTATATGATTGATAAAATAGAGACAGGATATGTCTGCATTGGGAAAACTGGAAAATTCATGTGCTTTAATCTCTTAGAAGTTAGAACTTGATTGTGGGTAAAGCTATTACAATACCTAATAAGGACACCTTAATTTTCTGTAGTCTCCACAAAAATAGCACAGTTACAACTGGAGGAAGTGGTCCAATGACTACGATCAGCCAAAGTTCCGACCAAGGTTTTCGGCTTTCATTTGGATGTCTGCAGCTACCCCGTTATTTTCTCAGTACTCTTTCCAGTAAGACCCTGGGAGAGGTGAGGGTGCAGGGGAAAACTGGTTGGATTCATAAGTTGTGGTTGGTAAAGGACTCAGAAAAATTTACAGTAGTTACAAAATATTCTCTTTTATAAGGATGGATCTTCGGGATAATCTATATTTAACTGTACTCCAAAATTCTCTCCAACATATTTAGAATGTATATCAAGTTACTTAAGTAAATTGAATGTATATACAAATAGTATTATTTTGAATATATTATATATCTTAAAATTATACTTTAAAAGACACATATTTCATAGTGATCCTCTTAGTAGCATCTGACTCTCTCTCTCTATGTATCACATACCTCCTTAGAATAAAGAAAAAGAGTATTTTCTACTGAAATACATTTCCTTTCCCTTTACTTCTCAAGTTGTCTTTTCTAAATAATGGAAGAAAAAGCCTCCCCATTGCCACAACCACACAAGCTCTTTTTGTTAATGAACTATCCACTACATGTCACAAGTAGGTTTTGGTTCTTTTTTTGAGTATATAGAAAATTTCATTTTTATAAAGGCTAATTTTTAAAATAATCTATTATTTTTCTACCATTCTGATTCTTAGATATTGAAGGTGTAAGAACAAAGAAAATTAAAAAATTTAAACTCCTGTAATACAAGAAAATGACTGAAAAAGAGTCAAGTTCACAAAAGTATCAGTAATTTTTAGCGATCTTAACCAAGATATAGCTAGAATACAGGAGAGCATTCTTCTAACACAAAGTTCTCCACACTACATACTGAAAATGCAAGAACTACAACCTAGGTAACTTTTAATAACCTCTAGGATTTCATAGTGACCTCTTTCTTAAGAACCAAATTCAGGTAGAATCTGTTTAATTACCATTAGAGGCAGGGCTCCATAGTGTCTACACTGGCTGACAGTGAAGATCTCCAAAAACAACATTCAGATACTAAAGCTTTAAACAGAGGCCTTTTCTTCCTTATGGAAGATGTTATAAGAGGAAAAATACCATAAGTTATATGTGTAGAATGTACAGTATGCATTTACAATTAGTGTGCATAAACACAGTAGTAATCACAATCACATAAAAATCTGTTTTTATAGAGCCCTCCACAATTCTGCCTTATTTTTATTGCAGTGAACAATGAAGAAGGCTAAAAAAAACACCATCATCAGTTTTGAGCTTCAGGGTTCCTAAAAAAGATTTGACTGGTATCATTCGAAGGGGGAGATGGGCAATCAGTGAGGACCCTTCTGAGACTGGGTCCCGGTTCACCCACTTGAATCCTTCTGCTTACACACTGGGAGGGGCTCGCGGCACTTTCAGATGTACCTGCCGGCCGACCCTCCACTTTCCTTCCTACCCAGAAAGGAGACAGGCTTTTTTTTTTTTTCCTGGCTTTGAGGAGGTGTTCTCTCAGCAGTGATGTTAAGCAATGCCTATTCAAAATGCATGAATCAACTCTAATTTGAAATGAATTTTTAACTCTTTGATTTCTCAACATCTTGTTGCTTCTGTGTCTTCCATCTTGGTCAGACTGAAAGGTGCACAGCTGAATGTGACAGAGAATCAACAAAAATCAAGGCTTCCTGCTTCATCTCCGAGTTCTGTGCCCTGTTCTACCAGAGAGAGGTGAAGTCATTCCGAAAGCACAGATTTCCTCTTCCTTTTACAGGCAATTTTAAATAGTAAGTGTTACTTGTGACTATCAATAAATCTCTTCTCTGGCCCTCTCTTCTCACCTGGAGCCAGACAGAGGAGAACCTGCCTCTCGGGGCAATTCACCAGCTATGAGAAAGGGATTTTCCTGCGCTGCGATTTGGCACACAGTGTTGTGTGCCCCCCCCCCCCCCCCCACCTGCCCCCCCCCGCCCCGTCCTCTCTCATCTCATTCCCTCCACCCCTAGTCTTTACCTCCAGTTCCAGTCTGCTACTTCATGAGCCCTGCTCTTTCTCTTCTTTGTCCTTCTGACAGAGTGCCAGTGATCTGGAGAAAGCCCAGAATAACTGAGCTGATCTGGAGCCAAGGGACTTGCCCCTTAGACAGGGACTGCACTGGGGAAGGGCCAGGAGGGACAAGGTTTTTATGGGACAAGGTTTACAGGCCTGGCAGGGGGGAGGGGAAGTAGAGGGATTGGAGAGGGGGTGGAGGGAGGCAAAGAAGCATGTGCACAGCAGGAAGCAGAGTGACTGCTGTCAGTTGATTTGTTTGCTGTCCTAAATGCCAGTAAGTCATACCATGGGTGTAACTGGCTAAGCACCCTAAATGCAAAGGTCTGTAAGGTGAAGTGCGTTCAGTCAAAGACTGCTCGGATATACAGACACATTTATGGAAGTGTATTTCCACAATGCTTCATGCAGCTCTCAGTGAACACACGTCCCTCGGCTTACAAACACGTGGTTCCTGTGAACTACTGATACATACAGACGTGACTACGATGTTACACGAAAATGTCTTGAAGAATGCGAAAATTTAAGGCTGATTGGAAATGCCTGATGCATGAATACACAATTAAGTTAATTAACACAGCCAAAGCCTTAAGTACACCATCCTAAACATAGAGCTTATTATTCTTATAAGGTAATGAAGTATCGTTCAGCAGCAGCATTTTGCATGAAATTTAAAAAAATTTTTTTCTTCACTTTCCCTATTTGAAGAATTTGGCAGGTGTTGATGAAACTTAAAACTGACAAGAAAATTCCCCAACGGGAAGACTGTTACTTTTGGAAATTACTGTATGACTTTCCGGTGAAAGCGGAGTGTGAGTTGCTCTCCTTACTGAGTGCTAAGTATCCTTTTCCTTGCTTTGTAAAGAGAAGCTTTTAGAGATTGGAGGAGCAAAATGCAAAGGAGTGAATTGCCCTGGTAAAATCTGGACACACTTGCTTTCTAGGGGTTGCTAGAATACAAATGTAACTATCAGTGTTCATTATTTAGATTAAGTTGTTTCCAAAGCAACTTTGACAGTTATAAATAAAACTCATAAACCTTCAGTTAGGAAAACGGAAAAAAAAAGAGATAAAAATAAATGGAATTTAAATTGCTTTAGAAAGCATTAGTCTATGTCAGAATTTATGAGGGGAAAAGAACTGGGCACCTTGTTTAGGGATTTTGTGTATTAAAAATATTTCATTTCCAGGGTGATTTCCAAGTTTACATTAAATAGAAAATAAAAATCTGAATTGCTTTCACATGGCAGGGCAAATAAAACTTTTTTTTTTTTAAGTGGTTACGATTTTTAGCATATTATTATGTACACAAAATAAGAACTAATCCTACAATAAATCACATTTTCTGGATACTGAGTCTAAGAGGAGACTTGCAGAACTACAGAATTATGAGCTTTCCATTTAATGTGTCAAGCAGGCTGGTCAATTACAATGTCACAAAATGTGGCAAAAATGGCTGCCTTGGAGTTATGGATTATGTTGGAACATAGTTTTAGGGAAAGAAATAAAGTGAAGAGAGAAAAGGAATGCAGGAGTGGAAAGGCAGTGACTTAAAATATCTATTAACCCCTCCCTCCCCCAAGAGAGAGAGACAAACCAAGAAAAGACTCTTAACTATAGAGAACAGATGGTTACCAGAGGGGAGGGGTGGAGGGTGGAACAGGTGAAGAGGATTAAGGAGTGCACTTGTGATAAGGACTAATACACAGAATTGGGGATCACTATATTGTACACCTGAAGCAAATGTAACACTATATTATATAACTATACTGGAATTAAAATAACCTGTAAGGAAAGTTGTAAAATTCTTGCTACTTGCAGACTGAAAAAGGGACATCTAAAGACACAGAATAACAAACCTTTGTCCTTAAATCACCATGTCACAATGGGAAAACGTGCCCCACCAAAACGTGCCTGTAAGAATACAGGAAGCCTTATTACCTTTGGCTACATCAGTGGCCCAGGTCATAATGTGATCCATGTCCATCTCTTCACTTCTGTTACTATTAATGTAATCATAGAGTGATCCCAGAGAAGCATATTCTAGTTTCAAAGGAAAAGAGAAGCATACAATTAAAACCAAGGTGCCTTTCAGAAATAAGACTGTGTACACCTGAAACTAATATAAGTCAATTCTACCCAAATGAAAAAAAACAAAAACAAATTTAAAAATAAGACTTTAAATTCTCATTGAGAAAATGTGTTAAAGAATTTACCAAAGAACATTAAAAGCACATAAAAACCGTTACAGGCTGTGGTTATTATCCTCCTGAAAAGAATCTGTTAAAGACAAGACCGCTGAAAGAATGAATGGTAAACTTTAACTGAGGATGAACTCAAAAGCTTTCTGGATAGAACTGAGACACACAGGGAGGTGCTGGAAGAACGCATCTGAAACAAAGGCAGGCACGTATATAGGTATTTCTTTAAAAACTGTCATTCTAATGAGATAAAGATTAAAATACATAAGCAGAGTATTTATGTGACAAGGTAAACAAATCAATTCTTGTTGCATCAGGATTTAGAAGAGCCCTCAAAACGTAAGCACATAAAAAACCCAAGAAAGTGAGAAAATTCCTTCAAAAGTGGTTTTGAGAGCATCTGCCTTCAGCTCAGGTCATGATCCTGGGGTCCTGGGAAGCCTGCTTCTCCTTCTGCCCCTCGCCCTCTCCCTTCCTCTCTCTCTTAAATAAATAAATAAAATCTTCTGGGGCGCCTGGGTGGCTCAGTCAGTTAAGCATCTGCCTTCACCTCAAGTCATGATCCTGGGGTCCTGGGATGGAGCCCTGCATCTGTTTCCCTGCTTCGTGGGGAGCCTGCTTCTCCCTGCTTATACGCTCTCTCCCTCTCTCTGTCAAATAAAGAAATAAAATCTTTTTTTTTAATGGCTTTGAGATATAAATTACATACCATAAAATTCGCCTGTCAGTGTACAATTGGGTGATTTTCAGTAAATTGACAGAGCTGGAAACCACCACCACAACCCAATTTTAGAACCTTTCTAGCACTCCAAACGGTTCCCTTGTGCCCATCTGTAGTTAAGCCCCACTCTAAACCCCAGCCCTGCAGTCTAATTTCTGGCTCTACAAAGGTATCTTTTCTGGATATTTCATATAAATGGAATCATGCAGTAAGTGGCCTTTTGTGTCCGACTTCTCTTCACAAGACAATTCCAAGATTCACTCATGCTGTAGCTTGTATCAGTACTTCGGTCCTTTTTATTGCTGAATAATAGTCCATTGTGTGGATTTACAATTATTTTATTCACTCACCAGTAAATAGACACTTGGACTGTTCCTGATTTTGGGCTATCGGGAATAATGTCCTATGAAACTGTGCAACTGTTTTCCAAAGAGGCTGTACCATTTCATACACCCGCTAGCACTCTCTGAGGGTTTCAGTTTCTTTACTTGGTACTGTCCCTGTCTTAATCACAGCCGTTTTGGTGAGCAGAATTCTAGTGGCATCTCATATGTTAATTGCACTTTCCTAGTGACTAATGAAGTTGAACATCTTTTCACGTGGCTATGAGACCTGAGTATATATTCTCAGGCAAAATGTTTATTTCAATAGTTTGCCCACTTGAAGATTTGGTTGTTTTATTAATCCCGAATTTTAGGAGTTCCTTGTTTATTCTGGAAGCAGGTCCTTTATCAGATTTAGGATCTGTAAGCATTTTCTCCCAGTCTGGAACTTGTCTTTTCATTCTCTTAACAGCATCTTTCAAAGACCAGAAATTCTTAATTCTGATGACGTCAACTTCATTGTTTTCTCTTTTATGGACTGTGCTTTTGGTGTCATATTTAAGAACTCTCTGCCTAAGTCAAAGGTAAAAAGATTTTCTCCTATTTTTCTTCTGAGAGTTCTATACTTTAGCTCTTACACTTAGGTCTATAACCCATGTTGGGTCTATGACCTATTTTTTTGTGTGTGGTTTAAGGTAAGGATTTAATACCACTTTTTCACATGTGGATTTCTAATCGTCCCAGCACAATTTGTTGAAAATACTATCTTTTACCCATTGAATTGTCTTGGCACCTTTATTGCAAGTCAATTATCAGTGTTAAGATTTTTTTCCCCTAAATTCTTGGGGCGCCTGGGTGGCTCAGTGGGTTGGGCCGCTGCCTTCGGCTCAGGTCATGATCTCAGAGTCCTGGGATCGAGCCCCGCATCGGGCTCTCTGCTCTCTAGGGGAGCCTGCTTCCTCCTCTCTCTCTGCCTGCCTCTCTGCCTGTTTGTGATCTCTCTGTCAAATAAATAAATAAAATCTTTAAAAAAAAAAAAAAAGATTTTTTTCCCCTAAATTCTTAATTTTGTTCCATTGGCTACATGCCTGTCCCTCGGCCAATACTGCCTGTATCCTTGAGCACTATATCACTGATTCCTACAGATTTATAGTAAGTATTAAAATGAGGTAGTTTGAATCTTCAACTTTAGTTCTTTTAAAATTCTAGATCTTTTGCATTTCTTTGTGAATCTTAGAATCACCTTGCAGTTTCTTATTTTAAAAAATCTGCTGGAATTGAGATAGGAATTGTTTTGAATTTATCAATCAATTTGGGGAGAACTGCGATCTTGACAAAAATGAGTCTTCCAAACCATGAACATGTAATGTTTCTTGATATTATTTATATCTATAGTTTCTCTCAGCAACGTTTTATACTTTCCAGGGTAAAAAGTCTTACACTTCTTTATTCAATTTATAATCAACTATTTTATTCTTTTTGATTCTACTGTGAATAAAATTTTATTTTTTTAAGATTTTATTTTCAAGTAACCACTACATCCACAGTGGAGCTCGAGCTCACAACCCCAAGATCAAGAGTCATGCCCTACTGAGCCAGCCACATGTCCCAAAAGAAATTGTTTCTTAATTAATTAATCAATCAATCTGGGGATTCCTTGGGATTTTCTACACAGAGAATGTGATATATGACAGTTTTATTTCTTCCTTTCCGGTATGGACTCCTTTTATTTTTCTGGTCTAATTGCACTGGATAGAAATTTCAGTATAAGTACAGTGTTGCTTAGATGTGGCAAGAGTGGAACCTCAGGGGCGCCTGGGTGGCTCAGTGGGTTAAAGCCTCTGCCTTCAGCTCAGGTCATGATCCTGGGGTCCTAGGATCGAGCCCCGCATCGGGCGCTCTGCTCGGAGGGGAGCCTGCTTCCTCCTCTCTCTCGCCAGCCTCTCTGCCTGCTTGTGATCTCTGTCTGTCAAATAAATAAATAAAATCTTAAAAAAAAACAAAAACAAAAAAAAAAGAGTAGAACCTCACTCCTTTGTCCCCAATCTTAGGGGAAGAACATTCAATTTCACCATTAAGTATGACATTAGCTATGGGTTTTTTTTTTGTTGTTTGTTTGTTTTTAATTTATTTATTTGACAGACACAGCGAGAGAGGGAACACAAGCAGGGAGAGTGGGAGGGGGAGAAGCAGGCTCTCTGCTGAGCAGGGAGCCCGATGCGGGACTCGATCCCAGGACCCTGGGATCTTGACCCGAGCTGAAGGCAGAGGCTTTAACCCACTGAGCCACCCAGGTGCCCCAGCTATGGGGTTTTGTAGATGCTATCCATCAGGTTGAGAAGATTCCCTTCTGGTCCTACTTTACTGAGATTTCTTATGATAAACAGATGTTGTATTTTGCCAACAGGTTTTGTCTTTTTGTTCTATTATCTATTATAGTGCCTTACATTAATTGATGTCAGATGTTAAACCAACCTTGCATCTTTGGGATAAATTCCAGTTGGTAATGGGATATAACCCTTTTTACAGGTGGCTGGATTCCGTTTGCTGATACAGCCCTTCTTCGACTTACACTGGGGTCACATCTCAATAAGCCCATCATAGGATGAAGACAGAGTTAAGTTGAAAAATGCATGTAGGGCACCAGGATGGTGCAGTCAGTTGGACATCCGACTCTTGTCTCAACTTAGGTCACAGTCTCAGGGTTGTGGGATCGAGCCCTATGCTGGGCTCTGTGCTCCGTGCGGAGTCTGGTTGAGGACTCTCTCTCTCCCTCTGTCCCTTTCAAATAAATAAATAAAATCTTTAAAAAATTGCATTTAGTACCCCTAACCTACCAAACATCATAGCTTAGCCTAGCCTATCTTAAACTAAGTGCCCAGAACACTTAGATTTGCCTATAGTTGGGCAAAATTATCTAAAACAAACACTATTTTATAACGAAGTGTTGAATACCTCATGTGATTTACTGAATATTGTACTGAAGGTGAAAAAACGGAATGGCTGTATTGGTACAGAATGGTTGTAAGCCTATCAGTTGTTGATCATGTGGCTCACTGAGAGTTGTGGCTCATTACTGCTGCTGCCCAGCATTACAAAAGAACATGGTACCACATATTATGAGCCCCAGGAAAGATCAAAACTCAAAATTTGAAGTACTGAAGTATGGTTTCAACTGAATGCCTATTCCTTTTGCAACAACATGGTCAAAAAACTGTAAGTTGAACCACTGTAATTTGGGGACCTTCTGTCTGTAGTTAAGAATTTTTCCATCTATGTTTATGAGGGATATTGGTCTAAAGTTTTCTTTTCTTACTATGTTTTTGTCTGGCTTTAGCATTGGGATAATACTCGCCTTACACAATGAGTTAATAAGTGTTCCTTCCTCCTTTATTTTCTGAAGGAATACGGGAAGGATTGGCATTTTTTTCGATAAACATTTGACAGAAAGCACCAATGCAATCATCTGGGTCTGGGCTTTTCATTATGGAAATGTTTTAAATTTCTGATTCAAATTTCTTTACTTATTATATGTCTATTCAGATTTTCTGTTTCTTCTTGAGTCAGTTTTGATCATTTGTATCTTTATAGGAATAAATTTATTGCATCTAAATTGCCAAATTTGGTGGCATAAAATTGATGACACCATTCCTTTATAATCCCTTTATATTTCTGTAGAAGCCATAGTGCTGTCTTCTTCATTTTTGAGTTTGCTAATATGTATCTTCTCTCTTTTCTCTTGGTCAATCTAGCTGAAGGTTTGTCAGTTTTATCTTTTCAAAGACCAAATTTTTACCTTCACTGATTTTTCTCTATTATTTTTCTGTTATTTTATCATGTTCTGCTCTCATCTTTATTATTTCCTTTCTTTGCCTTGCTCTGGGTTTATATGCTTCTTTTTGGGGGGTTTCTTAAGGTGGAAGCTTGGATGATCAATGTCAGACCTTTCTTTTCTTTTCTTTCTTTTTTTTTTTTTTAGATTTTATTTATTTATTTGACAGAGAAAGAGAGAACACAAGCAGGCAGAGAAGCAGGCAGAGAGAGAGGAGGAAGCAGGCTCCCTGCTGAGCAGAGAGCCCAATGCGGGGCTTGATCCCAGGACCCTGAGATCATGACCTGAGCCGAAGGCAGAGGCTTAACCCACTGAGCCACCCAAGTGCCCCAGACCTTTCTTTTTTTGACACAGATGTTTAAAGTTATAAATTTCCCTCTAAGTATTACTTTATCTGTCTCCTATAATTGTGTTATGTTGCATTTTTCATTTTTCTTTCTGTCCAAAATATTTTAAAGTCTATGGTGATTTCTTCTTTGACTCACTGAATATTTAGAAGTGTGTTGTTTAATTTCCAAAATATTTGGAGGGATTTCTCAGATTTCCTTCTGGTGTTGATTTCTTTCTTTCTTTTTTTTTTAAATGAACATATAATGTATTATTAGTCCCAGGGGTACAGGTCTGTGAATCGCCAGGTTTACACACTTCACAGCACTCTCTGGTGTTGATTTCTAACTTAACTTTATTGTAGTTGGAGAACCTACATTGCAGTATTCCAGTTCTTTTAGATGTATCAAGATTTATTTCATAGCCTAACTTATGCTATATTCTGGAGAATGTTGGATGTGTGCTTGAAAAAAATATGTATTCTTCAATGGGCTGAAATCAAGTATTGCTGAATTGCCTATTTATCCTTTAAATTTTGTCAGTTTTTGTTTTATGTCTTTTGGGGACCTGCTGTTAGGTATGTATACCTTTACAATTGCTGTATCTTCCTAATGTACTGTTTTTTTTTTTTTTTAAGATTTTATTCATTTATTTGACAGACAGAGATCACAAGTAGGCAGAGAGTTAGGCAGAGAGAGAGAGGAAGGCAGAGAGAGAGGAGGAAGCAGGCTCCCTGAGGAGCAGAGAGCCCGATTCGGGGCTCAATCCCAGTACCCTGGGATCATGACCTGAGCTGAAAGCAGAGGCTTTAACCCACTGAGCCACCCAGGTGCCCCTGTACTGGTCTTTTTATCATTTATGAAATGACCTTTTTCATCTCTAATAATATTTTTTCTCTTAAGCCTATTTTGTCTGAAATTAATAGAGTTACTCCAATTCCTCTCATTGTTATTGTTTCCATGGTAGGTCTTTTTCCATCTGCTTACTTTCAACCTGTGTCTCTGAATCTAAAGTGGGTCTCTTGTAGACAGCACACAGTTGGAGCTTGCTTTTTTTAATCCATTGTAACAATCACTGTCTTTTAACTGGGAAGTTTAGACCATTCACATTTAATGTAATTATTGATATGGTTGGATTTGATTTTGCCATATTGTTTTTTATATGTCTCCTGTCCTTCTCACTCATCTCCTCCTTTTTTACTGCCCTCTATGTTAATATTTTTTATTTATCACTTTAATTCCTCAATTTTTTTCTGTATTTCTTGAGTGGACGTTCTTTGTGGTGGCTAAAGGGAATACAAAATGCATCTTCATTTATTATGATCTACTTCAGCTTAACACTAACTTAATTCTATACAGAAAATTTCTATACAGAAAATACAGAAAATGATACAGCTCCATTCCCTCCCTCATTTTTATGCTATTACTGTAAAATATACCTACATTTGTTAAAAATTTATTTGAAGGGCTCCTGGGTGGCTCAGTCGTTAAGTGTCTGCCTTTGGCTCAGGTCATGATCCCAGGGTCCTAGGATCGAGCCCCACATCAGGCTCCTTGCTCCTCAGAAAGTCTGCTTCTCCCTCTCCTACTCCCCCACTTGTATTCCCTCTCTTACTGTGTCTCTCTCTGTCAAATAAATAAATAAAATCTATTAAAAATTTATTAGAGAGAGAGAAAGAGGAGGAACAGAGTGAGAGGGACAAGCAGACTCCATGCTGAGTGCAGAGCATAATGCAGGGCCCAATCTCAGGACCCTGAGATCATGACCTGAGCCAAAACCAAGTCGGATACAACTGACTAACCCACCCAGGTGCCCCATCTACATTTTTTAAGTAAGCAAAACAGTGTTCTAATTATTGCTTTATACAATCTTATGTTTTTAGCGATGTTAAGATAAGAAATAAGAACAAATATACATATGGAGTATTTTATACTGACCCACATATTTATCATTCCAGTACCCTTTATTTTTCCTTGAATTATTATCTGCTGTCATTTTCTTTCTGCTTAAAGAAGCAACTGCCTTTAGTATTTCTTTAAGTCAGAACTAATAGCAGCAAATTCTCTCATCCTTTATTCAAGCACATCTTTGCTTTGTCTTCATTTTTAAAGGATAGTTTTTACTGGATATAGTTTTATTCTTTCAGCATTCTAAATGTCTACTGCTTTTGGCCTTCCTTGTTATAGATAAGAAGTTAGCCATTAATCATACTGTTCCTTTATAGGTGAGAAATTGTTTTTATTTGCTATTTACAAGATTTTCACTTTAACAACACAGTTTGAGGGTGCCTGGGTGGCTCAGTGGGTTAAGCCTCTGCCTTGGGCTTGGGTGAGGATCTCAGGGTCCCGGGATCAAGCCCCAACATCGGGCTCTCTGCACGGCAGGGAGCCTGCTTCACCATCTCTCTCTGCCTACTTGTGATCTCTCTCTGTCAAATAAATAAAATCTTTAAAAACAAAAACACGTTTTGACTATGATGTGTCTAGGTGTGGGTTCTTTTTGACCTATCCTACTTAGAGTTCATCAAGCTTCTCCAGTATGTAGATAAATGCATTTTATCAAATTCAGGAAGTTTTTTTTGGCCTTTATTTCTTCAAATACTTCTCTATTTTTTTCCATTTTCTATTTTTTATTTTATTTTATCTATTTTTCTATTTTCTATTTTTATATTTTTCTACTCCTCTTCTCTCTCTGCTACTACACATTAATTGGTACACTTGATGTCGTCCATAGGTCTTTGAGGTTCTGTTCCTCTTTACTCAAGTTTTTTCTCTTTTTCAGACTTGATAATTTCTATTGGCCCAATTTTAAGTTCACTGATTTTTTTTTCCTTGCTATCTCAAATCTGCTGTTAAGTCACTCTAGAGAACTTTTTTAAAAAGATCTTATTTATTTGAGAGAGAGAATGAGAGAGAGCATGAGAGGGTAGAAGGTCAGAGGGAGAAGCAGACTCCCCATGGCACTGGGAGCCTCAGGTGGGACTCAATCTGGAACTCTAGGATCAGGACCTGAGCCGAAGGCAGTCGCTCAACCAACTGAGCCACCCAGGTGCCCTAGAAAATTTTTAAAAAAAATTATTTCCTTTTCTACTCCAGAATTTTTTTTTATTTTATTATTATTTATTTATTTATTTATTTGAGAGAGAGAGAGAGAGAGAGCATGAGAGGAGAGAGATCAGCGGGAGAAGCAGACTCCCCGCCAAGCAGGGAGTCCGATGTGGGACTCGATCCCAGGACTCCAGGATCATGACCTGAGCCGAAGGCAGTTGCTTAACCAACTGAGCCACCCAGGCGCCCCTCTACTCCAGAATTTACATGGGGTCCTATTTCTTAAAAATTCTATTTGCTTGATGAGCGTCTCTACTTGATTCACTGTTTTTTGTTTTTGTATAATTTTTACTTTTACACCAAAGTTATTAGTAGCCACCAAATAGCATAAAATTACAATGATAATCTTAGATGAACAAAGGAAAGACAAAGAGCTTTAAGTTTTACTATGAAATAGTCTGGTCAAATGTAACAATGAAGACCTTAGAAATCTATATTACCACATAATCTAGAAAAGTAAACTGCCTTCTATAAATAAAAATATCCCTGTGATACAGTATTCGAATAGTTTTTGGTTACTAAAATAGCATTTAGTAGAAGATTCTCTCAGCACCTTTAAGAGTTACTGTAGATGCCAAATATAAAGTAATGTTCACCTCCACCACCAAAAAAATTACTCCTCAGAAAAGAGGGAGTCACCTTTTACTAAGATAAATTCTAAAATCTCTCATAGGGTACTCTCTCAATTTATTTTGTACAGCAAAACACATTTGGCAAAAAATATCTGAGCCTGAGATTATCTTAATCAAAGGTAAATTTTAAAGGCTCACCAAGTTACCCCTATGAGTGAGAAACAAACAAACAAACAAACAAAAAAAAAAATTCTCCATTACTGAAAACATGAGTGGTTCAGTCCTTAAGCGTCTGCCATCGGCTCAGGTCATGATCCCAGAGTCCTGGGATCCAGCCCTGCATGGGTTCCCTGCTCAGCGGGAAACCTGCTTCTCCCTTTCCCACTCCTGCTTGCGTTCCTGCTCTCACTGTCTCTCTCTCCCTCTGTCAAATAAATAAATAAAATCTTTTTAAAAAATCACTTAAAAAAGCAATACAGTTATGGTTATAAATATGCCCTGTGGGACTAAAATATCCACCAACCCTGATGTTATGCCATTGGATACTTCAAGCTTGGGATGAGTACCCAGGTAGCACACACAGAAATCTAAACTACCGTATTTTGAACATCTTAGACTACAGTGAAGCGGATTTTGTGATCCTGGGATTTATATTATGAAATATTTATCTGTCTTCTTCTTGTTTCTGAAACAAAGCACTTAAAACCTGTGGAATTTTCTAAGGAGTAAGAGTAATGGGAGCATCTTTTGTTATAGTATTTGGTTGCTGTCCTTGCTTCCCCCATTAGCTCCAGAGCCATCAAGGTGAAAGGAGTGTCTTGTTATTCATAAAGCCCCTTTCAACCACATCTGAGTTTATGTTAATGAAGTGCCTTTTGGAAAGCCCCTTAGAGAGGGGAGTTGAAAATCACCAACGGCCAGTGCTTAATCAACCATGCCTATGTAACAAAACATATAAAAATCCAAAAGGATGGGATTCAGAGAACTTCAAGATTGGTGGAGAAGAACACATCCACATGCTGGGGGAGCTCACCCCAAACTCCAAAGGAACAGAAAACCCTGTGCTCAAGACTCTTCTGGACTTCATCCTATGTATCTCTTCATCTGATATCCTTTCATATATCCTTTGCAATAAACCAGTAATCTAGTAAGTAAGCTGTTTCCCTGAGTTCTATGAGCTCTTCCAGTATTTGATCAAATCCAAAGAGGGCATGTGGGAACCTCCTATTTATAGCCAGTAGTCAAAAGTATGGGTGACAACCTGAAACTGGCATCTGCTGGGGGGAGGGGAATTCTTGCAGGACTGAACCCTAACCTGTGGTATCTGATGCTATCTCTAGGTAGATCATGTTAGAAGTGAATTAAACTGTAGAATACCCAGATGGTCTCACAGACTCACTTGGTGTGGGGAAACTATCACACACTTGGTGACCAGAGTACCTGAAGTGAATGAAGTACAGTACTGGGAGTGG
>NW_019154085.1:68809812-68994176 GCF_002288905.1 Enhydra lutris kenyoni | reverse complement strand
GGGGAGGGTATGTGCTATTGTGAGTGCTGTGAAGTGTGTAAACTTGGCGATTCACAGACCTGTACCCCTGGGGGTAAAAATATACTATATGTTTATAAAAAATAAAATAAAATAAAAATAAAGTCTCAAAAGAAAATATATTGCACAGCCCTTGCATCCTGGGAATAAATCCCACTTGATCCTGGTGAATGATTTGTTTAAATGTATTATTGGATTCAGTTTGCTAATATTTTGTTGAGGATTTTTGCAACTATGTTCAGAGATATTTGTCCATAGTTCTCTGTTTTTGCTGTCTTTGTGTGATTTTAAGTAATGCTGGCTTCATAGAATGCATTTGAAAGTTTCCTTTTGTCTTCTAGTATTTGAAATAATTTGAAAATAGTAGGTATTAGCTCTTCTTTAAATGTGTGGTAGAATTTGTTTGTGAAGCCATCTAGTCCTGAACTATTTTTTGGTGGGGGGAGGTTTTTGATTATTGATTCAGTTTCATTGCTGGTCCTCAATCTGTTCAAATTTTCTATTTTACCTGCTTCAGTTTTGGTGGGTTATATGTTTCTAGGAATTTATCCATTTCTTCCAGGTTGTCCAGTTTGTTGGCATATAGTCTTTTCATAATTCTCTTATAATCCTTTGTATTTCTGTGCTGTCAGTTGTTACTTCTACTCTTTCATTTGTGATTTTGTTTGAGTCCCCCCTCTCTCTCTTTTGGTGAGTCTCGCTAGAGGTTTATCAATTTTGTTGATGTTTTTAAAGAACCAGCTCCTGGTTCCCTTGATCTGTTCTATTGGGTTTTTTTTTTTTTTCCCTTTAGCTTCTATTTCACTTACTTCTGCTCTAATATTTATCATTTCATTCCTTCTGCTAGCTTTGGGTTTTGTTTGTTCTTCCTTTTTTTAGCTCCTTTATGTATAAGGTTAGGTTGTTTATTGGAGATTTTTTTTTGCTTCCTGAGGTAGGGCTCTATTGCTATAAATGTCCTTCTTAGAACCGCTTTTGCTGCATCCCAAAGATTTTGGACCATTGTATTTTCATTGTCATTTCTCTACATGTAATTTTTTATTTCTTCTTTGATTTCTGGTTGATTCATTCATTGTGTAGTAGTGTGTTATTTAATCTCCATGTATTTGTGCTATTTTCAGATTTTCTCTTGTGGCTGATTTGTAGTTTCATAGCATTGTGGTTAGAAAAGATGCATGGTATGTCTTCGATCTTTTTGAATTTGTTGAGAGTTGTTTTGTAGCCTAATATGTGATCTGTCCTGGAGAATGTTCTGTGTGTACTTGAAAAGAACGGGTATTCTGCTGTCTTAGGATATTATGTTCTGTATATATCTGTTAAATCCCTCTGGTCCAGTGTGTCATTCAAAGTCACTATTTCCTTGTTGATTTTCTGTTTGGATGATCTGTCCATTGATGTAAGTGGTGTTTTAAAGTCCCCTGTTATTATTGTATTACCCTCATTAGTTCCTTTGTGTGTGTTATTAACTGCTTCGTGTGTTTGGTTGCTCCCATTTGGGGTACATAAATACTTGTAACTGTTATATCTTCTTGTTGGATTGTCCCCTTTATAATTATATAGTGTCCTCCTTTGTCTCTTGTTACAGTCATTGTTTTAAAGTCTATTTTGTCCAATATAAGTATGACTAGCCCAGCTTTCTTTTGACATACATTTGCATGATAAATGTTTCTCCATTCTCTCACTTTCGATTTGCATGTCTCTTTAAGGCTGAAATGAGTCTCTTGCAGGCAGCATATAAATGAGTGGGTTTTTTTTTTTTTATCCATTTTGTCACCCCATGTTTTTTGATTGGAGTGTTTATTCCATTTACATTCAAAGTAAGTATTGATAGATATATATTTATTACCATTTTGTGACTTGTTTTGTGGTTGTTTTTGTAGTTCTTCTGTGACCTTTTGCTCTCTTTCACAGTTTGCTAGCTTGCTTTAGTGATATATCTAGATTCCTTTCTCTTAGTTTTTTGAATATGTAGTAGTAGTTTTTGGTTTGTGGTTACCATTAAGCTTGCATATAACATCTCGTGCATGCAGTAATTTATATGAAATTGATGGGCACTTAAGTTTGAACCCATTCTGTTCTCCCCTCCCCCATGGTTTTAGGTATGTAGTGTCATACCTTACATCCTTTTATTCTGTGAATCTGTTGACCTAATTTTACAGATATGCTTATTTTTACTGCTTTTGTGTTTCCCTTTTTTTCTTTTCTTTTTTTTTTTTTGAAGTCTTTATTTAAATTCCAGTCAGTTGACATGTAGTGTAATATTAGTTTCAGGTATAGAATTTAGTGACTCATCACTTACATACAACACCCAGTACTCAGCACAATGAGTGCCCTCCTCAATACCCAACACCCATTTAACCCATACCCCTGCCCCCCTCTTCTCCAGTAACACTAGATTTGTTCTCTAAAGTTAAGAATCTGTTTTCTGGTTTGACTCTCCCCACCCCGCCATGTTCATCTGTTTTGATTCTTAAATTCCACATATGTGTGAAATCATATGGTATTTGTCTTTCTCTGACTGACTTAGAATAATACTCTCTAGCTCCATCCACATCGTTGTAAATGGCAAGATTTCCTTCTTTTTTATGGCTGAGTAATATTCCTCTGTGTGTGTGTGTGTGTGTGTGTGTGTGTGTGTGTGTGTACCACATCTTGTTTTCCTATTTTTCTTACTATTACTTACGGTCTTTCCTTTTCACTCAGAGTCCCCTTTAATATTTCTTCTAGGGCTGGTTTATTGCTCATGAACTGTTTTAGCTTTTGTTTGTCTGAGAAGCTCTTTATCTCTACTGTTCTGAATGGTTTTGATGGATATAGGATTCTTAGCTATAGATTTTTATTTAATTTCAACATTTTGTATCTTGCCACTTCCTTCTGGCCTGCAAAGCCTTGGCTAACAAATCTGCTGTTAGCCTTTTGAAGTTTCCCTTGTATTTAATTATCTTTTCTCTTGCTGTTTTTAAAATCCTCTCTTTATCACTACTGTTTGCCATTTTAACTACTACGTGTCTTGGTGTGGACCTCCTTAGGTTGATTCTGTTGAGTCATCTTTGTGCTACCTGGATCTGGATATCTGTTTCCTTCCCCAGATTGGAGAAATTTGGGCCTGTTATTTCATCAAATAAATTTTCTGCCCTCTCTTCTCTTTCTCCTTCTGGATCCCTATAACGTGAATGTTATTATACTTGATGGAATTAGTAAGTTCCTGAAGTACATTCTTATTTTACAAATTTTTTCTCTCTCACCTGCTTATCTTTATTACTTTCCATTACTCTGTCTTCCAGATTATTAATTCATTCCTCTACTTTCTCTACTGTATTTATTATATCAAGTGTATTTTTAAATTTATTTTATTCCTCACCTCTGATTGGTTCTTTTTATCTCTGTGTTATGGGTCTTACTGATGCCCTCCACTCTTTTCTCAAGTCCAGCGGGTATCTTTACACTCATTACTTTAAATTCATGATCACACATATTACTTACATCTGTGTTGCTTAGGTCTCTTGTGCTTTGGTCCTGTTCTTCTTTGGGACATATTCCTCTGTCTCCTCATTTTGTCTCACTGTGATGTTAGGAAAGTCAGCTACATCTCCTCTTGAAAGTAATGGCCTGAAGAAGTCCTGTAGTGCCTTCTGTGCAGTGTCCCCCATGTACCAAAACTCCTGTGTGTACTGCATGTGCCCAGCTATTGTGTTCTGGTGCTTTTCCCTTCAATCCAGGTGTCTGCAGAGGCGTTCTTTGCTTGTTGTGGCCAATGTTTTGTCCCCAGCTGGGATGGGACATGCAATTTTAACAAAGTTTGCACCAGTCTGCTTACAAAAGGAGACCCGCTAAGTCAAGACCAGGGCTGGCCTGGGAAGATCTGCAGAGCACACCTGGGCAAGGCATATAATTTTAATAAGCCATGCCTTGAGCTTCTGCTGGGCCTACCACCACTGCCACCAGGACTCAGGACCCCCCAAACACAGGGCTTGGTGTAAACAAGTAAAGTAGTGAATGTTGGTGCTGCACCATTGCCCGCAGAGGGCCATGACTTAATGCTGGGGCCTCGGTGGTGCCTGTCAGCTCCTTTGTTACTAGAGAAGTTCCTCAGCAAACCTCCCATTCGCTAAATTCGACCCCTTTCACTTTCAAAGTCAAATGTTATAGGGATTGTCTTCCCCGTGCAGGTTCTCTGGTGTGGTAGTCCGTTTGCCTTCCTTCCCCATGCCCATGGTTCCCTCTCTCCAGCAAACCATAGTGCAAGTCCAGTTAGTGCTGCCCATCCCCCCACCCGCCGCCCCGGCCCCAGCCAACATTGTGTCTACCCTTCCTGCCCTCTTCACTGTGGCCTGTTCTCTACATTTAGCAGTGGAATCTGTTCTGCCAGTCTTTGGGTTGTTTTCTTGGTTACTCACACTGATGTGAGTTGGTAGCTAGTTGTGTCTGTGGGACAAGATGAAGCTAGTGTCCTCCTCTTCTGCCATCTTTCCCGGAAGTCAGGGGTTAGCCTATTTGTCCAAGGTCAGACAAGTAGGAAGTGGTAGAGGTGTGACTTGGACAGAGATGGACTCCAGAGCCTCTTGCTCCCCACAGTGTAAGCCATGGACCCACAGCTTTGCAGCACCTGGAGCTTGTTGGAAATGTTGACTCTTAGGCTCTGCTGCAGACTGCCTGCATCAGACCCTGTGTCTTCCCGAGACCCCCAGGTGATTCTTGGCATGTCACCGTGGGAGCAGGGCTGCTCTTCACCACTCTACTGATGGCGACTTTCTAACCAAGGGCACTTTCTCCATTAGGCAGGTATCCTGGAACTTCAGTACTTTGTGTCATTTGATGACACCTTGTAGTCAAATAGAACCTGTCTTCCCAGGGGAAGGTGCCCTTTTTTGTTTTTTGCCTGGGTCTTCCAGTCAGTGCATTGTGACAGGTGGAAAGGAGAAATGGGAGTTTTCAAGCTGTTCTTCCAATCATAAGCTCTAATTTTTCATCTTCATGATGTAACCCAAGCACAAACTGGGCTATGTGAGCATTTCCTCTTCTGCATAGCAATAAAGGTAACAAGCAACAAAACTGTAGGGCACGTTCCCACTAAGGGAAACCAAAGAATTAATGGTGTGCATAAAGAACTGAGAAAGCATTTTCAAAAAGAATCTGCTCCTTTTATATTCTTCCGTGTCAGGAAAAACAACAACAACCAGAATGAATACAAAGCAGTTTCAAGATGCCTACACACTGACTTTGTGCACGTGCCCCGACCTACATTCATCATTGTATTAAGGAGCCAAGGCCCAGGTTAGCAGAAATCAGGTCACTCTTGAACAAAGTGACCTATGTTGATAAGGAGTTCAGATTCAAGAGTTTGGTTCACAGTATTTTATAGTCAGTTAAAGGTACTTAAGCTTGCAGGCAGGGGCTGGAACACCCACTGGTAAGGCATGGGGTATGACAGGCATTGAAGTGTGAGACAAAAAGTCAGTGAGAATTAAAAGGAACTATGCCTCCCCATCTGTGAAATGAGGAAGTAGAACTAAATTTCTATGCTTCCTTCCTACCTGAACGTCTTAGGATTTTATATAACAAGCGTAATTATAATTACAGAGCATTTCCAAATAGTCTTCTTTACTCCTTACAAAAACCTAAGAAATTCCTATTATCGATCCTGTTTCACAGATGAGGAAACTAGGGCACAAACATGCCAGTCACTCACCAGGTTATATTCTAAGAGGTGACGCTAACCACTTGCCCTCTCTCTTTAGGGCAAAGATGCCTCTAGCTTCTCAACTCTTGTTACTGGCGCATTGGAATCACCAGTGGAAACAAAATGAGGCATTTCCACATGCAGGGCAGAGCTCTTTCCATAAATATTCAGGCCATCCAACGACTTCCTAAACAAGTATCTAACTCGGCTACACTTTGAGTCCCCTAGGATCCTTCAGTGGTGCTGATGCCTGGGTCCCACCCTGAGATTCTGATAGTCAGTCTGGTGTGTAGTCTAGGTATTGGGGTTTTTTTCTTAAATGTTCTTTAGAAATTCAAATGTGCAGCCCAGGTGGAGTGTCTATTCTGGATTATCTGGGGTTGGGTTGGTTCTGGAGGCAAGTTCCACTCACATAGCATCAGATACTGACCTTATATGTTAACCATTTATAATGCAAGATTTTAAATTCTGCTACTTAAAGTGGATTCATTTCCATCTGTTTTAAAATTTTTTCGTAGAGTCTTTTAAGTATTCCAGTATTTTATTATACACTAAGTTAAAAGAAAGGAAAAGAACACTAATGCCTACTGAAAGCAGCCATTATGTTATTTTACTCTTTGGAAGCAACTTTTTCGCAAATTGTGATTATGATTTTTGGCCCCTTCTGTGTAAAACAGGAAGTAATATCACTGCATAGACAAATGGCAGTGCATTTTATATTTAAAAGTACAAATAAATTAGCTATTGTGATGTCCATCCATTTTCTTAAATATTAGTTATCACATAAGTTCCCCAAGAGCAAGAACCATGTCTGTTACTTCTGTATCTCCATCCCCAGACACAGACCTTGGCCTGTAATGGGTACTAGAAGACTTCTCTACAACTAATGAATATGTAAATAAGTGAATGAATTATAAATAGCGTCACATAATGAGGAAACTCAAACTATTGCATACCAAAAAATGACCATGTCAAAAGAAAATAGTACTTTTGTTTAAGACCTTCTCTCATTCTTACAGGCCATAAAAAGGATGTTGGGGAGGGAAGAACTGTAGTAATAGAGAATTTGGGGTCGTCATTGTTGTTGTTGTTGTTTTTAGAGATGATGAAGGGCAGAGGAAGAGAGAATCTTAAGCAGGCTTCACACCCAGTGCAGAGACTGACACAGAGCTCGATCTCACAACCCTGAGATCATGACTTGAGTCAAAACCAAGAATTGGACACTTAACTGACTGAGCCAGATGGGTGCCCCTTGTTTTTTATTGAGGTGCAGTTAACACACGGTGTTAGTTACAGGTGTACAACATAGTATCTAGATGATTCCATACATTGTCATGTTCAACCCAAGTGTAGCTGCCATTTACCATAAAATGCTATTACATTATTGACTATATTCCCTATGCTGTATCTTTCATCCCTGTGACTTCCATGTTCCAAAACTGAAAGCCTGTACCTCCCACTCCTCTTTATGATTTTCTTGTTTCCTCTCTATACTCATCTCCCCTCTGGCAACCACCAATTTGTTCTCTGTTTATATGTCTGTTTCTACTTTGTTTGCTTTTTTATATTCTGCATCTAAGTGAAATCATATGCCATTTGTCTGACTTATGTCATCTGACTTATGTCACTTAGCATTATACCCTCTAGTTCCATCCATGTTGTCACAAATGGCAAGATCCTTTTTATGGCTACATAATATTCCATAGACCATGTATACCATATCTTCTTTTTCCATTCATCTAACAGTTATTAAACTACACCTGTCTCTTTCACAGTGACAGGATTTTAAGATTTGAGAGAGAAAGCACACATGAGGGGAGGTGTAGAGGGAGAGAGAATGAAGCCTGACACAGGTCTGGATTCATGACCATGAGATCATGACCAGAGCCAAAAACAAGCGTCAGATGCTCAAGTGACTGAGCCACCCGGGCACACCTCACAATGACAGGATCTTTTTTTTTTTTTTTTTTTTTTTTAGGTTTTATTTGTTTATTTGACAGAGAGATCACAAGTAGGTAGAGAGGCAGGCAGAGAGGGGAAGCAGGCTCCCTGCAGGAGCTTGATGTGGGGCTCAATCCCAGAGCCTGGGATGACCTGAGTCAAAGGCAGAGGCTTAACCCACTGAGCCATCCAGGTGCCCCACAATGACAGGATCTTAACACTCACACCTATCTACTAGTTATTTACTTATGCACTAATCTCTGGATAATGAAAGAAGTACATGCTATCCCTGTAGTTTGAGACTGTGAATGTTCTAGAAGTATGAATAGTAAAATTTTATCTGACTTCTGCTAACGTGGATCTGTCGCTGCTTGTTTCCCTGGAACAGTCTGAGAGATGGCTTGGGGGGAGGGCGAAGAGATGACTGAGGCCCTTATGCTGACTCTACAGGAATTGCACTTGACTCCTTCACTCTGGTGTCCTCATTAACCATTCCCTGGTTAGTCATGGGGCATGTGGCACATGGTCTACCCTTGCACTGTGCTAGACCAGTTTTTTCCTGATTTCTGTCCTCTAATTCACTTAGAGGGTTTAACCATGAATCCCTTTACAACTTTTCTTCTAGATTTCTTGGGGTCTGTTGGTTAACGTCTCGGTAGACCTGGCCTCAGCCACTGGTGTTCAGCACTTTCCCCCATCCTAACAGCTGGGCCAGATGCCTTTCAGAGTCCGCAAAACCTGTTTTTTAAAGTTACAGGAGAAAAAACACTCACTTGCCCTGTGCCCGTAAACAGGAACTAGTAGAAGAACAGAGACCTGCTGGTTTTTTTGTGGTAGTTCCTGTTTTGAGATCCTTCTTAGTTCATTTTCGTCATCTCTTTGAACCTTGCTTTTTCCTCAGTGGTTGAACCACGATTACATCCTACCCTTTGTTTTTTTTTTTTTTTAAGATTTTTTTTATTTATTTATTTGACAGAGAGAGATCACAAGTAGGCAGAGAGGCAGGCAGAGAGAGAGGAGGAAGCAGGCTCCCCGCCTAGCAGAAAGCCTGATGTGGGACTCAATCCCAGGACCCCAAGATCATGACCTGAGCCGAAGGCAGAGGCTTTAACCCACTGAACCACCCAGGTACCCCCTACCCTTTGGTTTTAAGGAACTGCCTTCAGCCATTTACTTTATGCTATGGCTCCTGATTGCAACTCTCATAACTTTGTTTTCTCAGCCTTCAGGTTGTACTTATCTGGAACCCAGGCACCTAGAGCATTTCACTCTTTTCTTCCTTTAAAACAGAACAGTCTATTAACCCTAATCTGTCTTCCCACATTGTCCTCTCATGAGGTCGTGTGCCAGGGGTCAGTTCTCATTACAATGTTGTCATGTAGGGTAGAAGGTTTGATCTTACCCTTACTTCCCTGGTCTGGACAATTTAAAGCATTACCACTTATATCTGCCCCACATTCCAGAACAGTCCCAGCCCCAAAGGCATGACCCAGTGGGAGATTGTGCAACCAGCAACAAAAGGTCAGTGTTTGTAAATGGATCCAAGGATATTCCGATTTATCTTCTACTGTCACTCCTAGGCATTCCTGTAGGATTTTTTTAAGAGGGAGAGGAAGGGATATAATCCTATCAAGTATTGCCATGATGTCCAGCGCAGGAAACCTACGCCATAGTCCAAGTACAGCCACGGACACTTGAACGATGATGGTGATTACAGATTGTAGTCATTAATCTGGGTAGGTCCAGGGGACTGTGAATAAAGGTTCACACTGGTCTGTCATTAGAAAGTACCCATCACATTTCTTTGGGTGGTAAAACCTGTCTGATCTTCAAAGAACCAAGATTCACTATATAATACTTAGTAGAAAACTATTATTTAATTTACTAGACAGATGATACATTTTACATTGGAAATTTATTCGGGACAGGGCATGCTATTTGCTATAATATTTGAGATCTCCATGCCTTAGTTTTGTATAGATTGTGATAATCTAGCTAAAGAAGGTTCATAAAATTGCTTATAAATCTAAACAGAAAACTTTGGTGAAGAAAATATTTTCAGGCCAGTCAGTTCTACCAAATCAGTCCTTGGTGATCAATAGTGCCACATTCAAACTGCTCTCACGTCCAAAATATCTTCTCGGAAGAGAGCAACTTTGCCACAAGAACTCTTACTCTTCGTGCCATGGTATCATTGCTAAACGACATCTCCCAGTTTGTAGGGATCTCAAATAAGGCCATCTTTCAGATCAGTTGATGTCAGTTGATATCAAAAGAAAATGAACAGTAGAGCCCGAAGGAAAAGAAGAAAACCTTCAAAGAAAATAAAATCTCAAAAACTTGAGTTAGCCTTCATTAAATAAAAACACAATTAGGTTATTTATAATTTTCGTTACATATATATAATGCTATGTTACTAAGCAATGAACACTTTCATAAAAAAATTTATTTCACACTTTTATACAAATATCCACAGGTATTTTCTAATCATAATTTTACAGTGCTACTTAGTATTAAAATGTATCAAATGCAAACAGACCCAGTGACTTGACTTGAGATGACGTTTTTAACAATGAACACCACTATGTTCCTTGTTGTTGGACCAGCCTTCCACCTCTTCCCTTTTAGGATATTCTTTGTTTTTTAACAAAGATATACAGACACTTTCAAAATATCAGCTCTGTGGCAACCTATAAAGCCAGTGCATTTGGTTACAAGGTACCTACCTAAACAAGAAACCTAGATTTCAAACACTGGTATGACCTGTTTTAGAGAAATTTTTGTAAACAAAGTATCATTTGTAAAACCATCTTTGTGAATGAAAGTCCCAAAGTACAATGAGAATAATGTCCTTAGTATCTTCAGAGCATACAATTTCTGTAAAGAAAAAAAACTCCAAAGCAACAATTTTGTTCCAACAAATTAGCACCTGTTTGCTATTATTCCCCATCTAACTTTACATTTTGAAGTACAGTAATTTTTAAAAATTCAAATTCCTATCTGTTCATTGTCTCTTGAATGAATAGAAATGTTTTCCTCCTCTGCCAGTTCATTTTTACAATTAAAACCATTGAAAACTGTAGTTAGCGCAGTCCCAAAGTAATGTGGGGGACTACAGATAGGGGAGGAGACAAAAAACAGAACACTGACTCACCGATTAAATGGTTCCAACATTTAAAAACATAAAAGCCGTGATGTTCTGACTTTCGGGATCAGATACTCAGTAGTCTCGCACTGGATCCGTCTGGACCCACCATAGGCACCAACCCTCTCAAGTCCGGACAGTACAGTGTGGGCAACAGGGCTTACACCGCATCCGAGTCCAGCAAACCAACCCATTATTTCCAAGAGTTCCTGAAAGTTACAGCACAAAGGGTGCAGGAGACCTCACACAGGGCTCTAAACTCGAAAATACGTGCTGTCCGATAAGAATTGAGCATCTCACGGTTAACTCCTCTTTCTGAAACAGTTTGATCTGGAAGAAGGGGGTGAGGGCTGTCAGGAAAGGAGATGTAATAACTTACAAAAGGATTTTTTTTTTTTTTGCACGAAATTCAAACCCATGACCTCCCATGTTCTAATTCTGATTGTTCAATCCAACTGGAAGGGTAAAGTGGAGAATCTTTGGCTGTCAATGACAAAACGGTTGTAAAAAAAAAAAAAAGAAAAAATAAATAGCATATACAAGTAAGTCTAAGTAGCATTCAAGTCTGTTGCACCTGTGTCTGAGCAGGAAGGGTGAAAGCTGTATGTTATCTGGTGGGAGGAGTGTTCACACGTCTAAGAAATGGGGACAGATGGCAGGATGGCAACACCACCTATTGCACATTGCACTGAAGGTAGCACCCTGAAGTGAAACACAGCTACCCGAGGGCACGGTCTGGTGCTGCCCACTGCTCCCTTGCAGCTCTCCGGTCCTAGGGGAGGGAGGCGTGCAGAGGCAGTGCCAACGAGCGCGGCCGGCCTGTCAGCGCAGTGACCGTGACCGGTGCCATCTTCAGCTATGCTAGGGGGAGTACAGGGCGCGAGCACCGCAGGGGAGGCCCTACCGGGGCCCAGGCAAGTCAGCCACACCAAAAACAAAGGCAACCCGGAAAGTTAAATTAAGGCAGTTAAAGAAAACTCCATTCCAACAGTCTTAAATTTGGCTGTGCCAGACCAGAGAGCCCCAGGCTACACATCAGCGTCCACAGTGAAAACTGTCCAAGTTCGTACTGGGCATAGTCTGTCTGAAATTAATATTCAGGGATCAAACAGTCTCGCAAGTCCACTTAGATGTCGGAGTTGGGCGGGGAAGAGCAGTTTGGGTACTGGGAAGCTTTTTTTGGCCCCTCTTAGGAGTAGCTTTCATTTTCATTCCACCTTGTGATCCACTGTTTTTTTTCAAGGTTATCGATGTATTTTTCATCTTTGATCTCCCGCTCTTCCTTCCGGATCCTCACAGCATGGTATCGGGGAACGCTATCGTCGTACCTGGAGCGTTTAAAGAATCCGCACTGATCAAGGGGAGAGAGAAGCAGAAACGAATTAAGGATTGCAAGAAAAGCAAGTGCACAAAATGGGAATGTCTAAGCTTTCTGTTCAGCTACGCCTACCTCTGGACAAAGGGAAAAAAATGGTTTAAGAAGGAACAAGCAGGTTGAAAAGACAACAGCCATTGGGGATAAGCGTAGGAGAAGACAGCTGTAAAACTAGAAGGAAAGTCCGTTTTTTCCATCTTGTCTTTACATTTTATAACAATGTAGTAAGCTACCTCTTTACTAACAATTTCAGAGCTCTGGAACAGTGCTTCCATTTTTTATAATCACAATACTCTGCTAAAAAGATCTCAATTTTAGACTAGATGTTAAAGAACAATCTTTTTAAAGGCCACGAACTAAAGATTATTTTGTGTCCTTGTCTCACAAAATGAAATCAAATCACCAATATTTTTACAGATTACTATTTGACTATGCCAGTGTTCAAATGAGTCATTTTAAGGACTTTCTCTCCTCCGAGGCTAAGTACACATCTCTCATGAGCTATAAGGTAATTTACATTGTGTGAATTTCCTGTTGTGCTTCCAAATTTAAGCTGTTTCATTAAATCATGTAGTAACTGTGTCCTATAATAAAATGAATCAGGTACTGCAAAGAACTTGAGGAAAGTATGCCATTAAATTTCAGAGCACCCCTATTTTTTTTTTCAGAAGACATTTACACTTATTTATGAATACATTTTTTATTCATTTTTTAAAAAATATTCAATCTGATCCAAATTAGATTTTTATGGAGAACATATCAGGAAAATTTTTAATCAAACTGAAATTTTTAAATGAATAAAATATGTTTCATGGAAAAGATGTGTTTTGATTTAAAAATGCAGCTAGGAGGAGGATGAGGAAGATACTTGGAATGGTTAATGTGTATCATGTGATAGGAACAGAACATTTATGTTGAATGAGGTTATAAAAATGTCATGGGGCGGGGGCACCTGGGTGGCTCAGTGGGTTAAGCCTCTGCCTTTGGCGCTAGGTGATGATCTCAGGGTTCTGGGATCGAGCCCCGCATCGGGCTCTCTGCTCGGCAGGGAGCCTGCTTCCTCCTCTCTCTCTCTCTGCCTCTCTGCCTACTGTGATCTCTGTCAAATAAATAAATAAAGTCTTTAAAAAAAAAAAATGTCATGGGGCAAAGTAAAATTAGATTCCGTCATCACTAAATCATTGGGAAAAATGGACCAAGAAGTTTTGTTGTAAGGCCATTTCCACATTGGACTCCTTTATTATTTTGTGCAAAAAGCCAAAATACCTATTGCAAAATGTGGCTCTTGCTTCATTTTAAAAGAGGAGGAAGTCAAGGGTGGTATGTAGAACTGAAATGGAAAGGTTGGGATTCATCATGACAGTGTCATGGAAAGGGATTATAGGAATAATTCCATCCCCTCGTGCCCACATAAATGGAAAAAGGAATTACCACCAATTCCTGTTTCCATGGATTTACAAACAAGGGAAGCAAAACACGAACTTAAAACCAACCAAGACCCAAAGTTGAATAAGATCTCTAGGAACATGAAACAAGGTCAAACTCCATTACAACATATTGAAACCATAACTGTCCAGAGCATTTTTATATTAGAATTTTGTATAATGAAGGTCACTTGGTAAAGAGTGATCTTCTGAAATTGGCCATCGTGTCCACCAGGTCAACACATTCATAGTTTGTTGTAGTGGTCTTTGACCCGTAGTAGATATGCAGGAAAAGGAAGTCGCATGCTTAGCGAGCATAAAACAATTTCTGAGCAACAAAAGCATTCCAAGCCTTCCCCCATCACTTTATAGCAAGATCAGAAAGGACAGTAAGGAAGCCTTCTCAAGAGAAACACAATGTTTCCAACATGCAACAGGTTAATTAGGCAGTCAACACAAGCTTCTATCTGTGGAAAATCCCAAAGTGGACAAGAAATCTGCAGTGATTTCTTATTCACCTTTGAAATTCCAAGTGGGATGCTATATACTGGGTTGACAACACATGGCAAACTGGGCTCCTAGGGAGGTCCAATGCCTCCTTTTGTGTGTACATAGAGTCCAATCATCTTCATTGCTGTGGGTGACGTTTAACAACACAAAATAACTCACCTGCAACAAAAGATTCTTTGTGCATTTCTAAAACACAAACAAAACTGAGCTTTCAAGTGAAATAAAACAAATCAAAGCAAGGCAAGCCAGTGTGGACATTTGGAAACATCTGTTAATGGGACACACACAGCAAGCTGTTGCTCTTAAAGTTAGCCACCACAACCATAGCGGGTCCCACAGCTAGCAATGAAAAAACATTGATCAATTACCACAGAAGTAGATCAATACTATGCATCAGAAGTAAGCCTCTCTTTATCAGACGGCTGAGCATGGATCTCAGCCTTGTGATAGGTGGCATCATAATGATCTTTCTTATTTCTCTTGAAGAAACCACACTATAAGGAAGCAAGGTATTTAGTCAGTTTTACAGTTTTGTGTATGAGAGAGAAACAAAAGAAAAATCTCAGATTGTAACCTGTTTTCTAGTTATAGCTTGTTACGAAGAGACCACTTATGGATCAACCAATAATAGCTTGTTACAAAGAGACCACTTAGGGATCAACCAGAAGTGAATAGCCGCCAAACCGACCTGATTACCATGGGTCTCTGGTCTGATACTTAAACCGGATGACATTAATTCGCTAATTGGTTTTTCCATCTGTAACCAACATCCGGAGGACCAAAAAAATCATCCTAAAAGGAAAATCGTATATCCGTCTGATTGTAGCTTTGGGTGGTTTCTTCATGCAGGAGAATATGAACTCTAAAATAGGCAAAAGATTGACTTCTGCAGTTTTTCTGCGACAAAGAAGTACACAGAGATTTAGCATAAATCCAAATAAAATAGATATGGCATTTTTCTGCCTTTCACAGGAAGTTTCATGGAACAACTGCTCTGTACTTGAGGACTTTGTATTTGTGGGTAAATCGTAATATAAATTTGAATACACCATCATGAAAGAACGACAGCTGTCATGTTCCCAAATTTTACCCCACCAGGTAACTGTTAAGTGGTAGGAACTGTGCTCCTCAGGTTAGGTCACTCTCAATCAACACAGAGATGTAATTCCCCTTTTTACTATAATTTCCTTCATTCGACGAGGGGAGGACCTTTTCTATTTACTTGTTTGTAAGGCTGTGGAACTACCCTTTGGAATCAGCTTGGTCAAATAAGTCTGCCCTCCTGGAAAACTCTGCTTCCTAGTCTGGCCACTCCTTAAAGTGAAAATCTAGATGTTTCATATGGCATGGGAACTACATGTGGGTATTCAAAGTTAAATCAAAAATACCTTCGTGGCAACAGCCACATGCCAAGTGCTCAGTAGCCACATGTGTCCCGCTGGCTAGTGCAGCTTCATAACGGCTCCATTATCCTAGTTTCACCCTTTATCTTGATGTCTACTTGTGACTCCCTCCATCTAATACACAGTGAACACACCCGGCCAACTTGCAGTAACACATGCAGGTCAATAGGGAACCAAGTGTCCTCGTCCTGCTTCCGGCCTGGCAGCATTCTTACCCTCCACAGGCATGAGCATCCTTGTTGGCAAAATGAAGGTGACCAGACCAGCCTGAAGGAAGGACTTTCCTCTTTACCTCCGAACAAAACCCTGTGCACCATCCAGGTATTTAAAGCAGATAACATCAGGGGCGCCCGGGTGGCTCAGTTGGTAAGTGTCTGCCTTCGACCCAGGTGATAATCTCGGGGTCTGGGGATCGAGTCCGCATCAGGCTCCCTGCTCGGCGAGGAGCCTGCTTTTCCCTCTCCCACGACCCCTGCTTGTATTCCCTCTCTCACTGTCTCTCTCTCTCTCTGTCAAATAAATAAATAAAGCACATAACATCAGAATGACTCTGGCTGAAGCGGGGATATTGGCCCTAGCTGCACCACCTAGCTTAATCTTGGCACCTACGTGGATGTGCAAAACCCAGTTTAATGGCCACTGTACTGGAGTCCTTTCTGGCCCTTAAGCTCCATGATTTTAATACATGAAAAGGCATCGTTCATTTTAAGAAAGAAGAGTATCAGTAAAGTAATAAAAGTGGTCTTCGTGTAGGGTTCATAGGAGGTTGATTAGGGTTCACTTGTGAGTTCTGGATACCTTAGAGCTACAAACAACCCATGAGATTATATAGTCCAGTCCACTCACTAAAAAGTGAAAGCAAACCAGTGCCCCAGGAAGATGAAATGATTTGCCTAAAATTATAGAGCTTGGGTGTTTTTTAATTCTAACCCCATAGCTATGTCTCACCCTCATTAAACACTGCCAGTAGGACCTGCTCTGAAGAAGACTATCCTTGTGACCGCCTCCAAAAAGCACACAAAAGCCATCCTCAAATACTAAATTTCAAACTCAGTTTTTGATACCAGAATAATTTTCAGAGCATCTCTTACGGCTGGCTGTGCTGACCAGAGAAACCGGCTGTCTGGAGGGGATGTCAACGGTAAAACTGGCCAGTACCCAATGCAGGGAGGAGTCTTGGTGTGAGCAGTCACCAACCTCTGAATCACACATTTGGAGAACACCAGAAAACTCACTCAGACTGGTAAAAGGCAGTTGCTTGGAAAAATAACATACAAAAAAAAAAAAAATCCCCAATATTTGAAAGTGACAGTATCTGAATCTTTGTCAATTATACTCTTGGATCCAAGGGAAAGGATAAAGATGGTCTAATCCTAGAGATTGTTGGTAGAGGTTTATAATCATTTAATTCAAAATCCTCTGGACCAGACAGGTGTGGAAATCTAGAATTTGGGCATTTTAGAAAAGTAATATGCTGCATGCATAAAACTACTCTAAGCAAAACTATTAGTTTCACAGCAGAACCATTAAATAAAGGATAAAGAATACAAATAGCTTCTCATCACATGGTGTCCAGTTCTGCGGCCAAATAAGTCATTATGAACTTTCAGCTTTCAGAGTTTTCTGCAGAGTTGTCGATAAGGGACTGTGAACCTTCATTAGTCACTCAGAATAATCCAAACTCTATGGGTCATAATCTTTGCCAACAAAAGTATGCATCCATCTCATACATACGTTTTTATAATATAGACTGTTTATTGGCAGAAATCCAGGAGAAGGTACTAATTTTACTTGCAGGACCAAATTCTAATGAAGAATGTCCTATTAAACCCGGATCTTGTTTGAGAGAGGCAGTTGAGGACCCCCTTGCAATGGAGTTATGAATTTTTGTTTTTCTGTTCCTAATCTAGTTGCAGCTGTCACAAGCCCCCATGGCTACCGTGAACATTTCTTTACAAAAGTTGAAATTAACAAGGATACAAGTTCAGATTAATGTGACAGCCAATAATTTGGCTTCGATTCAGAATCTTAGATAAAGAAAATGCTGAAGTGGTAATGTTTTTTAAATTGGTATTTGCCAAACATGCTAAGTTATGTGATAAACACCAGAATTTATTTAAGAAACTCCTTATAATATACAAATACTTTTGAATTTCAGGTATGAGGAAATATACAGGTCTTCATCATAAAATTCTCAAGTGTGCTTCACGTTTGCAAAGTTTCATAATGAAATGTTGAGAAAAGGGAAGCAATACAAAGGAATATACAGATTCTATCAGTGTAAATTCACTCTTTTAAAAAGCAAGAGATAAAAATTAGGTCGTTAGAACTCAAATGCCAAATAGGACTTACCTTCCATAGTATAAACACTAAGAGAGCCAGCATCAGGATCCCAGCGAGGATAGCCACTAGGATAATCCACCACGGTATTCCTGAATACTGAGCGACGGTCTTGGAGGGAAACACAGTCACACGAATCTATGGGGCATAAAAGCAAGCGCCACTGTAAGGCAGGTGAGAATACCAGGAGTTTATAGTTCCAAGTCTGCTTCTAGACACATTTTGAACAATGCAGCCTGTGGAGGAACGAGATGCCTTTCTGATGTGAGATCTTTTCCCAGAACTGGAAAATGCTGGACTGTGTTTTGACAAAGTTATTATTATTATTGGTAACTCATCTTTTTTAAACTTTTATATTGAATCAAAGTAATTGTGTAATAAAGCACTTTTTTTCATCTCCAAGATTCAACAATCGTCAACATACAGCCCATCTTGCTTCATCTGTATAACCTGGTATCTTGTTGAGAACAATCACCTTCCCTTTTCGTTTTCAGTAGTGGAAATAAAGGGGCCATTTTTTGTAGAATTAACTTATATTCCTCACTTGGACTTTAAAGATCTTGTGAAAAATAAAAACAGGGACGGAGCTGCAGTGCTGATACCACGGTAACTTCCCTTTAGGATGTCTAATGAAGGACCGTCAGGCACAAGAGGATTTCCTTAAACGGCCTGGTGCATGCTCTCCGACAGTGTATTTGGACAGAGCAGACCCTTTCAGAGGTGACTTCAAGCTGTAAACAGTAGCTGATGAGAAGCCTAAGCTCTAGACATTTGATAGTTGGCAAATATCAATTAAACAGAAGTGGGGTTTATTCAGAAATCTAAAAAGTTGCTTCTGGCAATTTGCAACAACTCGGTTCTGTGCCTTTAGTGGATTTCCATAATTCCAGGAGACTATTTTTCAAAGCTCCTGAAAGACCTGGTGTTTGCTACAAATAGGATTTCATAAGCTAATAGATTAGAGAGCTTCCAGTTTGAAGTTTCTGGTATTTCTGACTTAAGAGAATGTAAAGTGAAGGATAAACAAAAAGTGCGAGCCATTAAGTTCTGAGAAGTGGTTTCAGTCCAGTACTGTTAGTCCCGGATGCTGCCTAAAAAGGCTTCCATGTCTGCCTACATTCTGCTTTGATTAACAAAGTCTTCACTAAAATACTTCCTTTTCTACTTATACTAGAAAACAGCTTCTCAACTCATCTGACTTTAGAATATACTTTGAAGCAAGAGAACTGCTTTTCTTGGAACATTTAAGAGCGAAGAAGTCCCTTTTCAGCCTGTTCTACTGACTCTAACACCTTTATCAGCTACTGTGTTTCCTGTTAGGCTCTCAGTGAGGTTTGGCCCAAACTGCCAACCAGCCCTACCCCTGGGGAAGGGGTGCCCCATGGCTCACTTCCCCTCACCTCCCTTCCCCCGACAGGCACCCCAGCTTTAACCTAGAACCCTTTCTTGAGATGACTAGGTCTAGCACAGGGGCGTCCACGAAATGGGAAGAACAGTGGAAACAGTGATAAAAGAGGGCACTTGGGATCAGTAAGCCTCCCTACTGTGAACCCAAACAAAACCACTAATGAGCCAGCTCCGTATCACTTATTCTGCCGATCTAGTAGAAGGAAGCATAGAGTACTTCCTGGGGGCAAGGGGACAACCTGGAAGGGCCATCCTCATTTTTAAGCCTAAGCTCTGTTAAACCTGGAAGTGGAGAGCGGAGAATGGTCCATGGCAGGGGAATCAGCTTTTATAATCAGACTGTGTACCAGAGCCTTTCAAATGGCTGGTAATAGGGAAAACCATTCCTATAAATGGCAGCAATCCAAAAGTATGAGGTGGGGGATGGGGGGGGGGACTGTGTATGGAAATCCAGCTGGGAGATCTAGCCCCAAGTCTGGCTACCATTCAAACCAGATTTGGGAGCCTTTTAGAACAACTCACTGGGCATCAAAGACAGAGGACTGAAGCCAGGGGCAGAGCCACACACTTAAAGGGCAGATGGGCTCTGCAAACCCAGGCTGGGTTTAAGGCCACACTGTAGTCCAGGAAGGGGAGGAAGGCCAGTCAGCTGAGATTTTGTTTCCTCAAACTGTCAACTAAAGTTTTGTTCCTGTAGGATGGTCATTCTCCAGCAGGGACTGGGAATAAAGGGGGATGGAACCTCAGAATCGGGTCAGGGGAGGCCAACCGTGACCAAGTGCCCAGAGCTCTGGGAAGCCTGGTCACATCTTGCCACGGCAGCTGTTGTTAATGGACAGTGACAGGTTGAGGTGAGTAGCAATTACTCCCAACTCCAAAAACAATCTGGGGGGGAGGGGATTTAAAATCTAGGCATTTCCATAGGGATGACCTATGCATGTGAACCTCATCCGTCATGTGCCCATGAAGGGGAAATGGGGCCAAAGCTCTGCTGATGAATCAGTGCGATCATGAGTGAGCAGGGCTTACCCCTCATTCACTTGCTCGCCGCCAGAATTGTTGCCCTGAATCACTCTAACGTCATACCCTCTATTCTTACTGCACATCAGTGTAAGAAATCACTCCGTGAAGGTATTTTCATGTCTTTCACAAAACTATGTTAAAGACCTCATTCCCTTAGTGAGTGTTCCTCTTATCAGAAACTCATCTTATTAAAAGGATCCATATCTCAAATTCTCCAAATTTAGAGCCGAAAGAAGAAAATCACATTGCCCTAAAGAACGCTGTGTCTTTTACCTACCATATTTTCTCTTATCTCTGGCATCCAGAAACAGATACTCTTTTCCAAATTCCTTAGGAATGAAGTGGGGGATATAGAAATACAACCAATAAACAATTCCTTCCTCAGCTCAATTCAACAATTATCTCCTGGTTCACCGTGAATCATGAAATTCTTAACAGTTCACAAGGCGTATCTTATTACTTCTGCTTCTCTATCATTTGTGCAGGGAAGGCACACAGTGTGTCCTTAGTAAGTGCTTGTAAACTGGATGGATTTCACTGGGGCTAAAATGTAACCATTTTATCTGGTTTAGCTAGGAGACCAGTTCTATTGGACTTTGTTCTAACAATGTGTTAAAATTTTCATATTAAGAAGTGAACACAAAACTCTTAAAATTGGTTGGGTTATAAAGGAAACAAAAAGGGTTATTTTCTTCTCTTTTAAAGCCAGGAGTAGAGTAAGAGCAAGGGGAAGTTTTAATATGAAGACCAAAAGATAAGGCTGAATAACCCCACCTCCTCGCTTCTCTCTCCAAAGAAAGATGATCTTCGGCTGGAAAGGACAGAGGAACCAAGATAAAGACACAACTGAAACCCACAATAAGTGAGGGAATAAGAAAGGAAAGCATTGTAACACTTGAATTAAGCTTAAATCTTTAGGCCCAAAAAAAGTACACTTTAAAATACTGAAGAAACCTGTAGGGAGGACATGGGAGCTGTTGTCGCTCAGAAATCAGTCAATAGAAGAGGTACCAGAAGACTAGAGGCAAGAAAATGTCTCTCTTTTCAAAATAAATGCACTCTAGATATAAGACATTAATCCACTCACATACCTACCAATTATTAAACCAAGGAGGATCATAGCAGGGATCCCAATTCCTGTGAGCAGGCATGAGCTCTCCAAGCCCCAACATCAAAGGCCCAAGAGAACCTCACTTTCCTGTGTGACCCAGCCGCTAGACTGGTTACCAGCACCCCAGTTCCATCACCTTCCAGCCAACAAGAGCACCCGAGGAGGACTTAGGAGCCCACCATCTGGTCTCCCCTCCACATGTCTGCCAGTCCTGTGACCCTGAAGGAGAGAGAACCTTCCTTGGATTGTTTTCTCATCTGAATTTGAGATGTGGGGACTTACAGAGTTAAGAACAGGAGCCCTGAAACCAGACGGATTTACAGGTTTCCATACAGGAAACTAGCATCCCATGCTGTGCCTGCTTCCTTTTTTGGAAAATGAGTCCATCTACCTCGTCATTCTGAGGTTTACATGACTACACACAGATAAAAAGTCCAGTAAACTGTAGACATTTTATTAATGCGCTATTAATGTCTGTCCCTTCCTGTCCCTTCCCTCTTGAGAGTGTGGTGTTCTTCCAGCTCTTAAATACCCAGTGATTCTCCAGGTTGTCAGTTTCAAGTTACAGAACACTATGACCACTGCCTAAGTCAGAGGGGCAGAGAAGAGCTTCTCAGGGAGGCTCTGGCTTGGGTGACGATCCCTTATGATGCCTTATTGGTAAGAGGCGGGGAGGTGGGCTGGAGTAGCAGGCAGAGAGCATCTAAGGCTAGGTGACCAGATGTCATGGTTAAGTCTGGACCGGTCCTGATTTTTAACCCTTGTCCCAGCATCCCGCCCAGGTTAGCATTTGCTCCAGACAAATGTCTTCAGGTGTGGATGATAGATTTGAACAGCCAGGGATCGCTGTCTTCAGGAACCAGTGCTCAGGAGGCTCACTGCACTTTCAGCCAGCTCAATGTCCGAAGCCAGAGCACGTCCATAGGGACATCAGGAGATCAGCTGGAGAACAGTAAGTGACCACCTTTCTCTCCATTCAGTCTCTTTTGCAAAATATTCTGGCACATGACATGCAGGCATTGGATCTCAAGAGCATGACACAAGGCCCTTTGGGCTCCAGACCACCCCCAACAAGGAACCCTTCCCAGTGTGCCCCCACCACCACTGGTCCCAGTTCTGGTCAGTATTTTCTCAACTGCCTGGATGAGGACAGAGAAGCTGTGCTTCTCAGCTTTGAAAATGATAAAGCTCGCAGCAGAAGAAAGCTCAGAGAGGGCAAATGGTCAAGACTCAGCACTACTTTGTGAACTGAAACAATGGGCCACAAACAATCCACCCAAAATGTGAGGTTTACATTTAAAGGCATGCATTTAGAATTTTTAAAAATTGCTCAAGGATGGGATATGGGAGCTATCGCTTGACAACACATCCTGTTGAAAACACTTGCAAATTTCAGCAGAACAGAAACACAGCTGCTGGAAGTACAAACACAATCTTCTGTGTACACTGGAAAAACCAAGTCTTAGGCTGCCTGAGAGCAGTGTGGAGCCGCTGTGTCTGGAGGGAAGGACCTCAGGGCGAGCCAAACTAGGCAGATCATGCATCCGTGCTCTGCCCACCCAGGAGTAACACTGCCCAACTAGGGCCAGCCCAGGAAGGAGAGCACCTGGCCTGACGGGTACCTGAAGGGCTGGAGGCTTTGCTCTGAATAGAATGAGAGACCCATCCCAGGGCCATGCCAGTTTCCTTCCGTTATTCCAAAGGCTACTACGTGGCTGAGAAAGAGAACTTATTTGGGGTTTATCCCAAGGGGCATATCCAGGAACTGACTTTTTAATATTCAACCCTGCGTTCATATAGAAAGAGATCTTTTCTACTAACTATAGCTGGCCACACATGCCATGAGCAACTCCATAAAGTGGTGGTTTCCATCCCTGGGGACACTGCAACAGTGGCTATGGCATCAGGGACAGCAGAAAACCTGGGGCTTCTACAGAGGTGGGAGGTGCACCCTTTCTTTCACGGGCCCAGCAGCTCTCAAATCTACCATGTGCCCTGCAGAACTGGAGGCCCTACGCGCACTTCTTTTCCCAGTGATTCTGTTACAGTGCAGCGTGGAGTGGTAGCCCCTTCAGGCATGGTCGGACTTCTCCCGACTGGGAGTCACAGTGGCGTGGGGGAAAGAATGCCCACATGGCGTGTCCTCAGGCTGTGGGCGCCCGGTGGAGGCGGCCTGCCGGGCTCTGAGCTGTGTGAAGGTGGGGAAGCCGCTCACCTGAGTGCCTGCGTTTGGCAGCTTGATGTTCTCAGCAGTGGCGGCCACATCGATGGAAGCCCGCACGAGAATGTCCAAGTAGTTCATTTTGGAATATTCCTGTTCGGAGACAAAGTTAGCAAATGCGTCAAGGAAGTGAGAAACGTTCTAAGAGATGGCAAATGATTTCCAGGGGACAGCCTCATGGCAGGGCCAAACCTCTAGAAACGTGCTGTTCCATAACCTTGAGCGCAGAACAACAGAAGCCTTGCTGTCCAGCCCTCGCAGCGGGCAGCTGATGTTCACGCACTTCACGTTCGTGCTGCAGTTCTGGAGAGAAAAGGATGGTAGTTAAAATCCAACAGACTGGGGGCCCAGGTGGCTCAGTCGTTAAGTGCCTGCCTTCGGCTCAGGTCATGATCCCAGGGTTCTGGGATCGAGCCCCGCATCAGGCTCCCTGCTTACCAGGGAGAGTGCTTCTCCCTCTCCCACTCCCCCTGCTTGTGTTCCCTCTCTTGTTGTGTCTCTGTCAAATAAATAAATAAAATCTTTAAAAACAAAAGTAAAACAAAAAATTAAAATAAAATAAAATCCAACACTATGGGGAAGACCTTCCTGCCACGATCTTGTCCAATAGTCACGGTTATTGAAAAATACTTACAAGGGTTTGATATTTTCTTTCAGCAAATAACGAAAATTTTCGGCTATCATCTATCTGTTTTTCAGCAATTTCCCGTTTTCTTCTTGAGTTGTGAGACTCCTGAAAAGAAATTATATCCAAAACAGTTCTACTGAATGTAACAGTCACTACTGCTTAGACCTCTTGGGCACCCTCCCAAATGAGGCCAAACTCACATCATCAACAATTAATAGTTCCCCATCTCCTGTCACCAAAGCCACAGAAATAAGTGTAAAATCTACACATGTTCCAATCTCGTTGCAAGTTCATTGACTGAAGTAGTTTATTTTCACTCTGACTTTAAAACTCAGGCGAAGAGAAAGCAGGCTTTCTTTGCTCTTCTGTCTCCTCACCAAACTGAGCAGCCTGAGACCAGGCATCAAATCTCATCCCTACGTCCCTAGTGCCCAGCTTGGTAACTAACGCATGGTAAAAAGTCAGCACATCTTGAATAAATAAATGACACCGACAAACGGAAAAAAGCAAAAGAACTGGTATGTGACTTATTCAGAGTAGAGTCCTGAAAACCAATCCACATAAGGAGTTTTAAGATAGCATTTTCCTTAAGATGGATTAAGAGTCACGGACCATCTCGTTTTTCAGATGATGAACAGAAGATCCTTCTAGAAGCTGCCAACAGTGAACACGGAGCTCACCGTCACTTAAACAGAGGAGCTCCCTCACTGCGATCTACTGAAAGTCAGCCCTCAACACAAGGATTAAAAACAGAAGAAAAGAAACAGACACACGGTAAGGAAGCAGATGGTCACACTGGAGCATACGGTAAACCAGGACTGTCAGCGTGCAGCAGCACATGCAGTCACGAGTATAGGCTTTGAAAACAGAGCAGAGCTCGGATGCAGAATCAGCCTCATAACGGCTGAGTGATTCTTAAAACGTTAATCTCTCTGAATCTCTCTTCTCTGATCTGTGAAATGGTAGGAATAAGAAAAAATACCTCAAAGGACTATCAAGGGGATGAAATGAGAAAAAGCAAATAAAATGTTTATTTTAGCACAGTGCCTGAGACACAATCAACACTTGATAAATATTTACTATTTTAAAAAATAAGAATGAGGGACACCTGGGTGGCTCAGTCAGTTGAGTGTCTGCCTTTGGCTCAGGTCATGATCCTGGGGCCCTGGGATCGAGCCCCATGTCGGCTCCCTGCTCAGCGGGGAGTGTGCTTCTCCTGCTCCCTCTGTGTACTTGCTCTCTCTCTCCCTCTCATAAATAAATCTTTTTAAAAAATAAGTAAGAATGAAAGCTTTGAAGGTTTCTTGCTAACTAACATGCCAATCTCTTCTATAATGAGTTTGGTTCTATGGGGGGTGAACACTGACTGGCCCACCCCAGACGCACATCCCAGTCCTGTTTATAGGTCATACTGGGTCTAAAACTCCAGAAACATCATTTCCTTCAACAAGCCCTGGGTCAGACTGATGTGCCATCATGGCAGCTGATCAGCAGAAATCCTCAGCCTGACTTGGTTATTCAACTATGACAGAAGATGTGACACCAGAGAAGAAGTCAGCACACCACTATGTCACTTTTCCTCAGGAAATTAAGGATTTTTTCCCCCACAGAAGTTTGCTTTCCTTATATGCGCTACAGAGATGAAGGGTAAATCGATGTACCTTTAGGTTCAGGAAGTTTATTTCATTTCGTGGCTCACAAGCAATCTTTTCCAATCCTTTGGATTCTACTTTCACTAAATAAAGCAACCATTTGCCGTTGCTAATTTCTTTTGGCCACTGGATGTTCAAAGTTGCCGTGCCAAGGTTTTTAAGAGGTTTCCCCAAGTTAATTACCTGTAAGAAAATAACACGTATTATATCCCCATGTAATTCTCTCACTCTAAAATTAAGTAGCCACTCCTGCGGCCAGGAAGAAAAAGCATGACCCTACGATGAAAAGTACAGGCTCCAGAGCTGGACTGCAGAGAGCCCGGCGCCCACAGCAGAGATGCAGGCCTAGGAAAGGTCAGAGACAGAGGACTGCTCCTTCAACCCAGCAACTCCTGTGAGCAAGAGAATCTGCCTTGTTTGATATGCCATGCTCCCGACAGGGAAGGTCACAGGGGTCTGGGAGTCGCTCTATAACCTCCCAGGCCCTGCAGAGGAGTGTGGCCGGTGGCAGCGCGCCAGCAACCTGCTTCTAGGAAGCCCCTCCTTATGCCAAAATGAAGCCACCTCAGTCCACTACCACAAGGGAGGGCAGGGGAGGGGGGTTGGGTAGCAACCGAGAGCAGGAATAAAACCACTACAAAGGCAGGAGTTCAAGCCGGGAACAGAACAGCTTCCTAAGCAGAAGCCAAATGAGGAGTGAGCTCTGTGTGTGGGGCAGGACCGCTGTGGCACCCAGGGCCGCCTATGTCAGCCATAACCATGCAGGCGTCCTCACCTCCGCTGCCACCACCTATCCCAGCTGTGTCTACAATGCTGAGAGAGACCCTGAGCAGAACTCAGCCCCCCATCCTGCTGGAGTCAGGGGTGGGCACATTCTTGCCATCTCAGACCACGGCCACTGTGCTGTCTAGGCTGATTTGAGCCACGCAGACCCAAACCCACAGATGAGTCACGAGCCCCCTCCGCACCATGCCCTCCTGTCCACCCAACCGGACTGAGAGTCGCTGTGATTCTTGCTTAGAAATGCTTCAGAGCAAGCAGGAGTGTTCCTCACCAGCACCGGCCTTGTAAAATGTGAGGGAACATAAACCACGTGCCGTAAGAGAGAGGACCTCACAACGGAAGAAAGAAATCCCAACACGGTCTAAAGAAATCCCAACACCCAGATATCAACTATTTTGAGATTTGTGTGTTACAGACAGACTCTGGGGAGAGAGAGGGGGCGGGGTATTCCTTTGTCCCTACATTGCTTATACACGAAAACTAAACTGGATTTTGAACAAGTCCCATGTCGAATGATAGTTGTGTTCTCCATTCTGAAGGACAAAACTTCTACTGTAAGCTGGTATGTGACATAAACATTGGTGAACTCACTTTTAACTGAGGATTTATCATGCTTATTTATTTTTATTAATGTTGCTATTACATATTAAAGCTACATATCCACATTAAAATTACATTACATATATTAACATATACAGTAGATGTTCGCCTTTGATATATAGAATAAAAAAGACTAACTGCTGAAACTTACCCTGAACTCATACTCTATTAAACTTCCCACCTCGTCTTCAGACTTCATTGCTTGCTCACCAACAACTGTACCTCCAAAATACACCTGGGAAGGTTTGGCAACTCTGTTAAATTAAAAAAACACCAGTTTTAGTGAGGATTGTAAACGGTTCTTTTAAACACTGATTTGTTATGCTAAACACAAACACTTACCCAGAGACCGATAAAAGCAGTTCAATAACCACTTTTGCTGTAGCTGTAATTGAAGCCAAATTATCTTGATTGCTTGTTCTGAAAATGAAAAGGAAACAATAGGGTTTCATTTTAACAGTCAGTTTTCTCATTACAATTACACTCCTTTTATGAGTCAAAAGCAGAGCCAATTCATAACGGGCTGTGTTTTCATGAAATAATTCTGAATGGAAAGGCTGAAGCAATTCTTACGTTTCCAACTTCAGATTAATATCCAGATCCGTGGTGTCAAAGGTGACCTCGGTTGTGCTTAAAATCAAATAAAAAGTCACCTGAAAAACAGAAACAGACATTAACACAGACCAAGCGTGTCGACCCTGTAATGGCACCAGACATGGCACAATGTGGGATGGGAAGGCATCACCTACACTGGAATTTCTTTTGAAAGGATTTCCAAGCTCACAGTCCGCTTGCGAGCCATTTTGATTGGCAACACAACTCAGCTGCTTCTCCTGTAACAGAAAAACAGGAGATTACCCTCCATGCTTGCCCCCCCTCGACACCCTGAGTCCCCCCCCCCCCCCCCCGGCTGGGTTGTTTGCTCCCAGCGGCTGTGAAACCACTTACAGGGAAAGCCCGCAGTTCTCGGTATGCCGAGTAAGTCAGAGTGTCAGGGAAAGTGGCCACAAGCTTTGCTTCGTGAGCGTCGTCTCCGTCTTTTGCGGGGTCCCTCGGATCGGAAGGGCTGTTGGTCACGGTTATTTCCAAAGCAATGTCCTTCTGGTCTTTTAGAACTAGTTCTGGTACACCTTTTTGACTATAAAACACATACACATACGCACAAAAACAAAAATGACAAAGACCTCAGGATGTTTTCAGTAACCCACTGCAAAGTCAGTCATTTTTGCCAGGATGACAGAGTGATTCTTACATTGGTAAATAAGAAAATTTGTCTTGATTTCCTTCTCGGGTACAAAACTTATATTCTAGTTTAAGGTTGCTGTTACATACATTGTCGTCTCCACATCCCTCTTTTAAGAAGTGCACCTGTAGGAGAACAAAACCATTGTTGTTTTGTTTTGGAAATTATTTTTAATTTTTTAATGTAAATTCAAATTAAGTGACATATAATGTATTATTTGTTTCAGAAGTACAGGTCTGTGATTCATCAGTCTTACAGAACACCCAGTGCTCCTTACATCACGTGCCCTCCTTAATGTCCATCACCCAGTTACCCGATCCCTCCACCCACCACCCCTCCAGCAACCGTCAGTTTGTTTCTGAAGATTAGAGTCTCTTAGGGTTTGTCTCTCTCTGGTGAAAACAAAACCATCACAGTTCTTGCCGTTGGGGACTGCAACAGTGACTGGCTGTTTCCATACACCCCTGTCCCTGTGCGAAAATTACCAAAGCAGAAGCTTCAACTATACTCAGCTGTGCACCCAGTGCCTTTCAGGGAACCGTCTTTAAACTCTGTCCTTGAACAGAGCGGTGCTGTAAGAACACGCTGACCAGGCCCCTGAGGTGTAGTGACGAGCATGAGCCCAGCAGCCACACAGCTCCGCCTTCCAAACTGGCTCTGCCACGCACTTAGCCGTGGGGCTCTGGGCAAGTCACTTAACCTTTCAGACTCCAAGGGATGTCCCTGGTGATATGTGGATGCCACCGGCCGACTTTTTAGGGATAATGTAAGAAGTGCCAGTAGTAGTGATGATGCTACCTAACACGTGTGATTACTTATTTTAACTCCATTAATCCTCACAACAGACCATGAGGATACGGTCATGGGCTCTGTTGAACAGAAGAGGAAACAGTCTGAGGTGAAGAAAACAAATGGCACAGCGCTAATGGGTGCTTCACAATCACACTGATAAATAAATAGTGGGAAAACCGTCTCCTTGCTTGTTGTATTCAACATGACTACAGAGCTGGGAACATCCACAAGAAACAGTCATGTGAGAAGCAGTAACATCCAAAGTCTATGAAAAAGTATGCAAAAGTACAAGGAACTACACTTTGTGACGATAAAGACAGTGTGCAGACTGAGGCACCATGTCCTAGGTCTGAACCAGCAAGTACTCGCTTCTGAGAGGCTTTGTCAGGGGGCCACCAGAACCAAGAGCCACACGGTGGACGCTGTGGCACCGGCTGGATTTTGACGGCAGGTGCACAACGCCAAATCCAGACGCCACAGCTCCCCCGCCCTTTCTCACACCTCAGCCACCTTAAACCCCAGCATATAGGTCCCCCTCGTAGGAGGCATACAGCAGGCCGTGTCACAGAAATGGTCTTCCTAAGACTACACAGGCTACTTTAGCCATGAAGTTACTATTTCATGGCCTTGCTGAATTTCATATTCCTTGATTTTAACGTCCGGACTAACAAGTTTATTTTCTACATTTTAATGTCCTCAATGGTACAGAGCACTGTCCTCAAAAATACAGAGCGCTGTATTTTTCTCCATACGGCCAGAGGAGAAACTGGATGTGAGAATGAGTTCTGCCAGTTATAGTCGCAGTAAGGCGCAGTGGCCAAAAGTTATTAAGAACAATACTCTAGCTCCAAACTGTATTCCACATGTTTCTATATTCACTGTTAAGTTGAGAAACGAATCTCAAAATTTCTGTATATTAAAAAGCTTACTTGATACAAAGGAAGAGACTTTTAAAAAGCAAATCACTAGTCCTCCCCCTTCAAAGACACATGATTTAGCAGCATAATACAGCAGAAGCTTTGGCAACACCCAAGTCAGAAGACTTACATCTCTGTGAACCGTCTTGGGTTCGTTTGAATTCAGAATGGGAAGAACTTCCGGAAGTGAATTCACTCTCCTCCGCGTGTTTGGCTCTTGGATCTCTACCGAAGCACTTATGGGAATGGGACGCAGTTTATCTCGGATATTTTCCTGAAAAGTGTGCAGAGTATGGTATCAACACTCCTGGGGAGCTCCCAACAGTCCTGAATGAGAGGTCGCTGGTGTCAGGTTCAGAGATCTCCCTAGGCCACCACAGAACCCATCTCAGCCCCCTGTAATGACCGGCCTGAGCAGGGCCGCCCTCACCTGGAGCCAGAGGGTCTCCTCTATGCACGCCTTCTGCTTCTGCCTGGTCAAAGTGAGCTCTTCCGTATACTTGGCCTCAGAGCCTTGGTTTCGAAAGTGAACTCTTGATGACAGCCCAGATTTCCTTCTCTCCTTTTCAGCCTCGAGCGTGCCCAAAATGGCTAGATACAATGAACAAAAGCCTCTGAACTCAGAGTATACCCACATACAGTTCAGCTGTAAGGACAGTGAGTTCCCTTTGATGTTATTTTAATCCCTCATAGAATGTCTCCCACTGCCCTTCTTGCTGATCACATTTCCTGGTAATGTACATTTTGCCTGCGTTACGGCCTTTCAGATCAAGTTGTCCTTTCCTGCCCGCTGCCGTCAAGAGTTTGTGAAGTTAAATTTCCATTGGGCCACCTGGGGGAGCCCAAGAATAAGTCAGAACCTCTGAGCGGCATCCAAGGATTTCTGGTTCCACATCAGGCACTCAGAGCACTAAAGAGAATGGGCACCCAGCACTCCTGAAAGGCCTGCACTGACTCGCATCCAGCAGGCTGTCCCTGACAGGGCCCCACACCTGGAGAGCAGCGGCAGTTTCTCCTCGCATCTCCTGGACAGTGAGAACCTCAAGCCCCAGCCAGACCTACTTAACCAGAATCTGCATTTTAACAGGACCATCAGGTGGGTCTTAGACCCATTAAAGTTTAAGAAGCACGGATAACAGACAGTTGTCTGAAACAGGAATAATACATAGGAGAGATAGAGAAGTCTTTTGACAACAGGCGGAGACTTCTCACTTAAAAGAACTGAAAGGTAAAACACATTCCTTTTCGAGGCTAGAGGACCCATTTGCCAGCTACCATGTCTCCCACACCAAAGTTTCCGACCTCCAAAGGCCTAGAAGACACCTCCTGTTCTTGATGACCTCTACTAATGGAGCTCGGAGGCAAGCCAGGATTTGGATGATCAAAATCTCATTTCTCGGCTTTAGAATGCATTCTTTGCTGGATGTAGTCACTATGTTTCTTTATGGGGTAACATTTAAATTACTTACATTCATTCATCAATCACTCAATAACCACCAGAAGGGGAAGCAAACCAAAGTGCGTATAGGGCCAGAGAAGGCAGCTTCAAGGGAAAAAAAAAAAACTTTCTCCAGAAAACACAGAAAATGAACCACCCATGTTCTAATATTCACGGTGGACTTCAGAAGAGGCCTTAAAGAGCATCTATTTTAACACCCTCTTCTTGCAGGTGAGGAATGGATGCCCACAGAGCTAGAGGCCTGGCCCAGGATCACACAGAGAAGGACAGGGGCGGCACCAGCTTCAAAGTCTCTGTCACAAACACACAAGACAACTGCTTTACGAAGCCTCTTGGATGTCCAGGTTTCCACTTCCTCCGGGCCTCTGCTTGGGGCACTCTCTTCCTCCGCCAGCAGGGCCCTGGTCCTCTCTACCTCCCCCCGACTGCCTAACTCACTCCTTCTTCAGATCTCAGTGTAGACATCACTTCCTCGGGGGGGACGCCGCTGACCTCTCCGGGGAGGATTGGACAGTATTCTATTTCCCCACTCACTACACTTAGCCACTGGGACTGCCCAACCATCTTCCCCAGGCAAAGGTCTGGACAAGGACCCCATCAGTCTGCTCGCCACTGTGTTCCCCGGCGATGGGACAATGCCTGCCATAAGTATGATTTTAGAACAGCTGAATGGAAGTGGGAGGGACTGCACCACACCCACATACCCACCCATGCACATAGAGACATGCACACAGACCACAGAATGTTATCCTTATACCAAAACAACAGCTACTGAGCTACAGCAAGACCAAAATTTAGAAACACTGACAGTTTCAGTAGTAATTTCTGCCAAATGGAATGTGCCTCCATTTTAGCCTTGTAGCCTTGACATCATCCATTTATCAACGACCTGTTAACTCCACAGTGAACCCGACCAAGGCTCAGTGCTGAGTGCCCCTCACGGCAAAAGCAGGGGAGGGTGTGGGTGTGTTAAAACCCTTTATCTACCAAGCCCACTCTAACCTTCCCTGACCCCCCAGACAGTTCACGTTATCTTAAAATCCTTGCAGGCCGCCTTTGCTGACCTTTCAAGGGGCAAGCCAGTAGAATACTCATTAAGGCTCAATTATAAATATCTGTCTGTAGACAACACCACAACCGAGGACCACCGAGTTAAAAGGGCCTGATCAAACAACAAGCTCACATTCTCAGGCATCGGGAACGGATTTTAGATGGATTCACTTATGCAGCTTGGTGGAAGTCCTACCTGATGTAGAATTTCCCAGTGCTGTGGAAGTACAGGCAAGGAAATACAGGGTCCCTCTAAATGTCTTCACAGAAAAAAAGTTCTATTCATGATAGCCCATCAGTAAACACTCAGCTAACAGAGTCGTTAAACACTTGGTTAATGGTGTGGCTACTGAACATGAAATTAAAACACAGGGCATCAAATGCTACGTGAAAGCTAGAACAACATCTGTAATTTTATGGAAATGATTGATGTAGGGGAAGACAAGGACGGCTCTGATGAGATTTCATCACATCTACGGTCAGAGTGGTGTGGGTAAATGACAGACTCAAAGAATAAAAATGTTTCCCCATTTCCTCTCCTCACCTAGTCAAAGAATCACAATTTCTCCTTGTCTCTCTAGTCTACTTGAAACACAGTGGTCAAACACCCATTATCCAAACAGGCAAGTGTAAGGTATGGTGTCTGGGTAAAAATAACACAAAATATACTAATAGGATAACAGAGTGTGAGAAATCCTAGAAGACATTTTCTTCTCAATGAAAGCCACCTCAAGAATTGTTTCCAGTACTCAGTGAAATACCAGCCACATCAAAAGGCCAAGTGAGAGGCCACCATGGCCCTGTGCACAAACCGTGATACAGCAACACCAAGCACATATCCCACAAGGTAGGTAGATCCTGGGAGAGGCTACAGCAGGAGACAGCCCTGCAGATGGGCCCAAAAAGCTCAGGGAGGCAAAGCAACTGCCTGAGGATGGCTTAAAATAGGGGAAGATGGAGGCTTAAAACAGGAAAAGGGTGCCCATGACAGGGTGAACTGGGGGAAGACAGACTTATTTGCCAAATTCTGAAGTATGAAAAGCGATATCTTTTTAATAAAGAAAACAGAGTAGTACTTTACATAACAAGAAGGAAACTTAAGAAAACTCATTACGTCAAGGTAAAATAAAAACTGCAGACCACCCTATCCCCGCAGAAGGCTTCCGTTGGTGGCATGCAACGCCAGCCATCACATGGGGCCGCCAGGACCATCCGATCACCCTCACTCTTTGTACCTGCTTCTTGGGGAAAAACTTTTCTTTAAATTCCCATGTCCCCATCTTCACTCTGGAGCTGGAGCAGATTGCTTACACCTGAAAGCGTTTAGCTCTTACTAAAACCTACCGTGGAAGGCTTTGAGGACGATCACCACCGTTAGAGTGTCATTAGCCTTGTCTAAATGTGTGGCCAAAAAGCCGGTTTGGATTATAAAGAAAGGAAGCCACATAATACCTTATAAATGACAGATGGCTTTCACCAGAGTATCTCCTTTGCTCTCCACCACAATCCTATGTAGGAATTCCTACTAGAGACATTTTTATTTCTGATAGGAAAATGGAGACTCCAATGTCTCTGCTGTGCTGCGGGGTGAGCCGGCCTCGGAGCTACAGCCCGGAGCAGAGCCCCGGGCTCTGAATTCCCAAGACCAGCCTTCCGGTCCCCAAGGAGCCCGCCCGCAGGGGTGTGGCGTGGGTGTCCTGGGCCACGGAGGCCGCCCGGAGGGGACGACGCAACAAGGAGAGGCTAACCCAACAATTCTGCACAAAGCTTGGGCTCTGGGACTCATCTACAACCACCACCCACCACCTCACAACCGCAAAACCAATTTTCCATGTTGCTCTTCAAAGGCAGAAATGGAGAAAACAGTTGTGGTAGCAAATGAGTATTTTGCCAAGTCCTGCTGTCCTAAACCATCTGCTCTGGAAAATTCAAATGAGGACCAAATGGAAACTTTTCCCCTCCTGCACTTCGCCCTCCTGATTAAAGAGAAGACAGCAGAGCCACTGAATGCCTCATACAAGAATTTATAAACCAACGTTGGCCACAGCAGTTTTATTTTTCTGTTACTTATGCATTACTTTCAACCTGGTGGACAGAACATATATAATTTTTAAAGGTACTAGGTACTTACTTATCGAAGGATTGTAACCTGTGGGTTTGGCAGTGTATTCAAAACAGGCCTTCACCTTGAGGCTATATAAAATCAAACACATATTCCTTAAAAGATGCATCGCTGCAGTAGAGAGAAACAAAAACCCATGGTCCCCAGGTCTCGAATCCCCCCACTGCCCACTGATGAGTAAAATGTTCTATGTTCATTTGACAGATTCCTTGTCCCCTTGCTCATTTCTGTCCCACTGTTGCCCATGGCTCCTCAGAGCAATAGGGTCCCCCTAAAGCAAACATATGAAAGTGAGGGGGTTCCGTGCATACAGTGGGAGCTCTCACCATATCCCGCTAGGTGCCCCGCAGAACATTTTCTGGCGGAGATCAATTGTGCTTGGTGTCACAGTGACCGTTTTCTGAATATTAATCACAGGCCGGGACCTGAAAAAAAAGAAGCAAAACATAGGCTTGGCCTCTTACTACCTTCAGTGTGAGAAGAATTCACATACTCTCAAGCTGTCTACTACTACATCTTAAAAACCATGGGGCAGGGACGCCTGGGTGGCTCAGTTGGTTAAGCAGCTGCCTTCGGCTCAGATCATGATCCCAGCGTCCTGGGATCGAGTCCCGCATCGGGCTCCTTGCTCAGCAGGGAGCCTGCTTCTCCCTCTGCCTCTGCCTGCCACTCTGTCTGCCTGTGCTTGCTCTCTCTCTCTCTCTGACAAATAAATAAACAAAATCTTTAAAAAAAAAAAAAAAACCATGGGGCAGGGGGCAGCAGCGGGCGGGGGAGATGTTCCCCTGTGGCCAAAGAAAAGGCCTCATTTAAAACCTCATTATATGCCCTCAATGTTTATAGCAGCACTGGCCACAATAGCCAAACTGTGGAAAGAGCTGAGATGCCCTTGAACAGACAAATGGATAAAGAAGATGTGGTCCATATGTACAATGGAATATTACGCAGCCATCAGAAAGGATGAATACCCAACTTCTGTATCAACATGGATGGGACTGGAGGAGATTATGCTGAGTGAAATAAGTCAAGCAGAGAAAGTCAATTCTCATATGGTTTCATTTACTTGTGGAGCATAAGGAATAGAATGGAGAACATTAGGAGAAGGAAAGAAAAAGTGAATTGGGGGAAATTGGAGGGAAAGATGAACCATGAGAGACTGTGGACTCTGAGAAACAAACTGAGGGTTTTAGAGGGGAGGGGATGGGGGGAATGGCTGAGCCTGGTGGTGGGTATTAAGGAGGGCATGTATTGCATGAAGCACTGGGTGTTATACCTAAACTATGAATCTTGGAACACTGCATCAAAAACTAATGATGTATTTTATGGTGACTAACATAACACAATAAAAACAAAACAAAACAAATTAGATTTCTGTATGATCTCAAAAAGATCTCATCACCCAAAGGATTAGTCTAGTCTCTATTAGTAAAAAAATCCCAAAAATAAAATACACTTTCTCTTCTGCAACACCTTGACAAAAATAATAAATAAATAAAACCTCATTATATGAATTTTACCCAAAAATTTTAAATACATTTATTTATAATTATAAAATGTCTTGTCATTTTAATAGAAGTTTTCAAACGGAAAGGAACATGGACAATTTGTCAAAATTCTAGAGTTTTCAGACACGTATTATGGCTCCATCCTCACCTAAACCCCCAAGGGGCCTGGCTGTCCTTCCAGACGCCCCTCTGTGCTGCTTTTTCTCACTGACCTTTCAGTGGCCTCCTCCTGTCTCTCCCTAGATCTAGTTCCCAAGTTCTCAGGCCAGTGGCGCTGTTCCACACCAACGCAGCAACAGCAGGGACCCAACCAGTCCCTCAGGGGTAGACGTTTATGCTGTTTTGGGGCTTTCGGCTCTGACAGACCTCCAAGGACAGGTTTCTAGGCACACATTTGAATTCCCCTGTAGGATAAACTCCTAGCAGAATTTCTGAGTTGAAGAATATGTGCACGTTTAATTATGAGTAATCTTGCCAAAATACCTTCCAAAAAGGTGAAAAACCCACATACACCTAATTACCTGGGACGCTCTCTATCAGGGTTTCTAGGTACATGCGAATTTTAGGAATACAGGCAACCCTGAGCTGACAGGACTCCATCCCACAAACCTCTGCCCTTCCTCAGAACGTCCCATCCCCAGCCTTAAGTCTTTGTCCTCCTGTCAGCAAAAGGGACTACAACTTTTCCACCCCCACAGGATTTCCATAAGCAAAAGCTTCAAGCCCTCAGCCTGTCCCATCTCTGCTCTGCCTAACTCCATCCTCGCAAACCCACTCAAGCAGCTGGAATCCCACACTTGGGCCCTTCTCGCTATATAAAAACATCTCTGCTCTCCCTTCCATCTTCTCCCCTACTTCCCCAGCCTAAGGCGTTACCACCGGCCTATGTCCTGACCTCCGCCGCAGATACAGCAAGTCCAAGTATACGGTGCAAGCGAACGGGGCAAGGGTCCCTCTCGTCCCTATCAGTCTCCAGCCAGGATGCGGAATGCATCCAGTTAGACTGACTTTAATGGGCTTCTGGTAACCCAACCGTCCTGGGGAAGACAGGAAAATGCATTCCAAATCCCAGACAGCGAGCTGGAACTTCTGGAATCAATCTGTCAGTAGGCTAGAAAAGACGCGTGTACATTCATGGGCAAGGCGCAAGCGTGCAGAAGGACAAATGCTGCCCACACTCCTGCTTCTAAATGACTTCTATTTTGGTTGTTTACCTTTCCACTGTTATTGTAGACAGCTGCTAGTTTCTAAGATACTAACTAGACACATTCCTAATTAAAGTTTTGAGAGCATATTTAAGAGGCAAAAATCCACAAATTGAAAGCAATTGCTAGAGATGCAAGAATGTTTTATAGATCATAGTGTTAAGGGGACATAGATATCAGAAGTAAATATTAACACACACCTCTCCCTAAAACATTTCTATTTGTTTTTTATTTAAAATCCTTTTAAGTTTGTTTTTTCAGTCATCTCTACACCTATCCCAGGACTCAAACCTCAAGACCCTGAGATCAAGTCTCACGCTCTTCCGACTGAGCCAGCCAGGCGCCCCTTCTGTTTTTTTTTTAAACATAACAACAAATACAATTTCAAGCGCATAGTACATGACGAACCGGGAAGCATGTGCCTTAACACATAAAGCAAATCTTACTGGTTCAGCTACCTCTCGTTTGACTGGCATGTATTTAGGATCTACCTTAAAGTACAAGTGGGAAAAATGCCCAGACGTTGGGATCCTGGTCTCCCAGGATCCAGTCTTCAAATCTTAAGCAGTCCTGGGCCTCCGTTTTCCCCATTTGTAAAATAAGGGAATTGGGTTCTCATTTTTTTAATAAAAGGACTTTTTAAAATTTACTTTTGTGCTATCTCCAAAGAAAGAAGGCTCTTCTCGGAACAAGTCTACAGGGTTCATACTCAACCCACTTATTAAGATAAGAAAATAGTATTTTAATATATACCAGCTATATTCAGAAGCAAATATTTATTAACTCACTAAAAATAGGCTGTGCTGTGTGCTGTGAAAACATGGTAAGCAAATTCTGGTACAGGAAGTCAAGTCTTCTTGATACCCGAGGGCTATACCTCAACTAGAAATGCAAACTGCATTTTGATCAATGTTCTACAGTCTTCCACATTTTATTTTTATTTATTTATTTATTTATTTTTAAGATTTTATTTAGTTATTGGACAGACAGAGATCACAAGTAGGCAGAGAGGCAGGCAGAGAGAGAGAGAGGAAGGGAAGCAGGCTCTCTGCTGAGCAGAGAGCCCGATGTGGGGCTCGATCCCAGGACCCTGAGACCATGACCTGAGGCAAAGGCAGAGGCTTAACCCACTGAGCCACCCAGGTGCCCCAGTCTTCCACATTTTAAAAACACTGACTATTTTAAGGGACGCCTGGGTGGTGCAATCAGTTAAGCATCCAACTCCTGGTTTCGGTTCAGTCGTGATCTCAGGGTCATGGGATCAAGCCCTACGATGGGCTCCACGTTCAGCGCGGAGTCTGCTTGAGAACCTCTCCCTGCCCCCTGCCCGTGCTCGTGCATGCTCTAAAATAAATAAATCTTTTTTTTTTTTAAAGATTTTATTTATTTATTTGACAGAAATCACAAGTAGGCAGAGAGGCAGGCAGAGAGAGACGGGGAAGCAGGCTCCCTGCCGAGCAGAGAGAACCCGATGCGGGGCTCGATCCCAGGACCCTGAGACCATGACCTGAGCCGAAGGCAGAGGCTTTAACCCACTGAGCCACCCAGGTGCCCCTAAAATAAATAAATCTTAATAAACATTGTATATTTCAAGATTAATACCTATAGGAACAAAGAGAAACAGGCATATTATAGGCAGTGTTTGAGAACCAACAGACAGAACACAGGCTGAACGTGTTAATTAACCTTGGAAGGCACACAGTACCACACACAAGTGTCCCCAGTGTGACAGTTCAGAAGGACACTGGGCTCCTAGGACAGATATGTATAACCACCAACACAAACCACTACTGAGCTAGCCATGTTTTCCCAAGGTCTCTCTTTTCTCAATCACTTACACATGGTTCATTTAGTTAACTTTTTTTTTTAACTTCCTTTGTCCTCACTAACATCTCAGATACATCCTTCTCTACTTCTTTTCATGTCTCCTACTCTTGCCATCTCCAACTTCTGTGGTGGTTCTTCATTTTTCATAGATCTTGCCATCTAACCAGAAAAGTATTTTTCTATTTTCTATGATATTCTACACTACATTCTATACTATATTGTATATACTATACATATATATATATACTATATAATATACTATATTGTATTTTTTTATATTATTCTCTTCAGAAATGTCCTGGCATCGGTTTCTTATAAGACTGAGGGGTTTGGCTTGGGATTATATTTTAGATGTTGGGGCTACATCTCTACCTGACACTCTCTGGAATTCTACAGGGTAATGATGTTTTTCTTTTCTTTTCTTTTTTTCCCCTTTAGGGTCTCACTGTATATTAACACCCATTTAAAACATCTTTAAAGAGGGGTGTCTGGGTGGCTCAGTCAGTTAAGCATCTGCCTTTGGCTCAGGTCATGATCTCAGGGTTCTGGGATGAAGCCCCACATCGGGCTCCCTCCTCAGGGAGTCTGCTTCTCTCTCTCCCTCTGCCCCTGCCCCCTGCTTGTGCTCCCTCGTTCTTGCTCTCTCAATAAAATCTTAAAAAATATATTTAAAGATGTCTTTAAGATTAAAATAACTATAAAGCCAAATAGTTAAAAAAAAGAGAGAGAGAGAAGAAAAAGAAAGGAAGGAAGAAAGAAAAAGGAAAAACCCAAATGGTTAATTCTCACTAAGAATCCAAGAAATGCAAATTCAGCCAAAGGATGGGGACACAAAGCACACGAGCAAAAACCAGATTCATCATGTCTGATGCTGTTAAGGGTACGAGGAAACAGGCTTTCTCACAGCTTGCTGCCATGACCAAAAACTGTCACAACCTCTCTGTAGATATATGTATTAATACAAAAATGTTCTAACCTGTATCCTAGGGATTCTATTTCTAGGAATTTTTCTTAAAAAAAAAAAAATAGAGATGTATAATATTCTGTAGCACACTGTTTGCCTTAGCTAAAGGTCAGAGACTAAAAATTCCATTAATTGAAGATTAAATGCTTATAATGGAACAACATTAGCTCGTTAAAAAAAATAAGATGGATGTGTCTATACTGACAAAGACAGAGAACCAACAAAGATTAGATTTTTAAGACCCAGGTTAGAGCAGTGAGAATGGCCCTTTGAGGAAGCCCTTGAAGCAGAAAGATACCCAAAACTATCCAAAGTTGTTTCGTGGACGATGGGAATATTGGGGAACTTGGATTTTCCACAACTGTGTATTAACTTTTTTACAAGAACGTGCTACTTCTCAAATTACAAATGAAATAAATGATGTTAAGTGGTGAGTCCCAGCAGTGATGAAATTCACTAGGAAAATGGCGACTCAAGCAAAGCTGATGGGCAAACCGAGGCAGCCTTTCTGGAGGTCATTTTGGTGAATGTGAATCTAAAGTCTGAAAACACATATGCCCTCCACTCAGCAAACTCACTTCTGGGAATTTATCGTGAGGGAAGAATTCAGGACGTGAACAAAAGTAAAGGATGTTGGCCAGCTGGTGTATCACGAAAAAAACAAAACGAACAAACCTGGAAAGGAACATAAATATCCAAGGACAGTATGGTGATGGTTAAATAAACTAGACCCAGCCTCGTGACACATTACAGGCAGCCAGCAACCTCATCGCAGAAAAGTGTTCAAGGACAGGGGAAAAGCCCTTGTGCATGATAAACTCACGGACGTGGACAAAGTCCACTAGGCATTACAGACAAATGCAGATTACAAAACAATACGCACACTGTGAGCTCCGTTTTGTTAAATATACACATGCACTCACAGAACACAAAAGACTAAAAGGATATAAACCAAAATTTTGGAGCTGCTTAATGGATCGTGAAAAACGGGGGTTCTTATTTCCTTCCTTATATTCTTTGCACTGTCAAATATTATGTTTCCTCTTTTAAGAAAATATAAGGTTTTAAAAGTACCTATGAAATAAAAATTTTCACCAGTTCTGATTTCTTTTTCAATTCAAAATTAGTGAGGCATTACAAAATAGTTCTTATCACATTGTTATATCGCTTTTTAAAAAAATCTTCAAAATCCATATAAACCTTAAACTTTGAAATATGGGTATTAGGATTTTCAATTAAAAAGGTCAAAATCTGAGTTAAAGCTGAATATTGAACATACTTAACTGAAGTCAGAGATCACACACCTGAACACAGCCACTGAGTCTGAGAGGGAACCAACTGCAACATCAGGGTAGGAATTTCGATCAAGGTCCATATTTCCAGCAATTGAATATCCAAAATAAGGGGATTTACCCTCAAGAATCTGAAATGAACAGGGCATCAGAATGAACAATGGGCCACCAAAATGAGCTTCTTGATGCTTTGAAAAAAAGCCAAATGTTTCCTCATAAACTGAAGTCTAAGAGTTTACTTATAAATTATACTAAATTATAAATAAATTATAAGCACACATGTGCTCCAACACTTCATACATTTTATCTCATAGAAGTCATCTGATTTACATTCTATCTCAAAGGATAAAGGGGCCAATTTTTGATGAGCTTCTTTTACTATATACCAAACCTCTCTACCTGCCCTCCAAATGTCTTGTTTTTCTCAAAAGCAATTTTAAATTTTTGGCATCTCAATCCTCCATGTCATCACAACCATTTGGTTTGTTTGTTTGGGTTTTTTGCCCATTTTACCTCCAGTTAGTATCCCACTAAAGGAAAGAGCTCACGTTTCCATCAATTTATGCTATCTGGGTAAAACAGTCTTTTTCCTTGGACTACTTTGATTCCCAATTTATCTAAGAAATTTTACAAATAAATGCAACGATGTGCTTATTGTAAATCTATTTCCAAGCTATCTTCCAATGGTACATTTTTAAAAAGCACAAAGTTCACACTATTATAGATTTGTCAATCAAACATGAGTAGCATGAAAATGCACATAAACCCAATACCCTACTACAAGGCAAAACACGGAGACCCTCATTGTAGAAACCCAGGCTGTCTGGTTACCTGTGTCGGCTTGGTATTTATTCCATTCGGGGATCCGTGATAGATAAAAACCTTTCCCATATCATCGTAGGGAGCTCCAACTGCAATATCTGTTGACAACGTCACATTTCAACAAACATCCCAGTACGATGCCATAAGCATTCATTATTTTGGACAATCAAATAATCAGCCTGTGAGCATCATAACTATTTCACCATCTATTACCTGGGTAGCCGTCTTGATTAATGTCGCCAATATTTTTTACTGCAATGCCAAACATAGAATCTTTGGTTCCATTAAGACGAATGGGCTTGACTTTATTCCACCTGCCTTGCTGGTTTATGTAAACATACACGGCACCTCCAACTTCTCCATCTCTATCAAAATACTGTGGGGCTCCGATCATTATATCTTGCCACCTAAAAACATAACGAGGGATAAAACTGAACCATCGGCTAAAATACCAGCGAGCTCACAGAGAATGCCATCAGCCCAGGTACTAAGGACACAGAGACAGGACGCAGAAAGGACCTCAAATCTGGAATTGATTTCTCATCCATTAAAACATTTTTGTAGGTGTGTTTATGTAATGTTCAGATAATGTAATGTTTAGGTATGTAAGTGTTTAGGTTTAGGTAAAACATTTTACACAACAGCCCACGATGAATGCCCAGAGGAAGGTATCAACGGGAAGAATCTGAAGATAGTCCCCAAGTTGGAACGAGAGTGCACAGACTGTGCTCCCCTCCACCCACCCCCCAAACCACCACCACTAGACATAACTATTACTTTGTCGCCGATCCCGTTTTGTTTTTTTTTTTTTTAAGATTTTATTTATTTTATTTGACAGATAGAGATCACAGGTAGGCAGAGAGGCAGGCAGAGAGAGAGAGAGAGGAGGAAGCAGGCTCCCTGCCGAGCAGAGAGCCTGATGCGGGGCTCGATCCCAGGACCCTGGGATCATGACCTGAGCCGAAGGCAGAGGCTTTAATCCACTGAGCCACCCAGGCGCCCCCGATCCCGGTTTTTAAAAGGACTTTCTGGATGCTCCCACAGCCCCGTGAGAAGCCACAGCAGAAGAGCCACGTAGGTGTCATTTTTCGAGTTAATGTTTTTCCATATTTTAATTCTCACAGACCCAAAATATGAGTGAAAATGAAAAAGTGAAAATGTAAATAACCTGAGGAAGGTAATGAACGTCTGCTGCCAAAATACAAGTGATAAGGACGTGGCAGGAAGATAAACATCTGGCAGCAAAAATGTTCTTTGAGTCAACGAACCTGAAAGGATGGCTCCACTCAAGACTGAAAAATGCCCAAGAACCAACGGTTTTTGGCAGATGTAAAGTAACCGAAGATGCACTTACCCATCTTTGTTAAGGTCTGCCACTGCCACGTCATAACCAAATGAAGAAGCCAGACCTTCCCCGTCAAAGATGTATTCAGGGAGGAGATGAGCAGACTTCGTGTCCCTTTTTAGCAAAACCACAGCTCCACTATGATTGGCTCTTGGAGCACCAGAAACGAAAGTGATCTCGTCTTTAGAAACAATACCTTTTCCTGAGTCTAAAGAAAAGCCTAGAAAAACAAAGTAATAGTTCACATCACCGTGTATTTCAGGAGGCATCTAACACGGTAACGCCATCACCACCTTTGCCTCTGGCTTCCCACCCCTCTCCTTCCAGGCCTTTTTTAGCAGCTGTCACACTTACAACATGAAAGAGTTTGACCCAAGTACAAAGCAGTAGGCTAGGGTCATGGCTTTCTGTGACATACATGAAGACTTTTTTCACAGAAATTACCTGTGCTACTTAGCTTATGGGTAACTTGGATCATGAAACACTCATGCATCTCCCGAAGCTGTTTGCACTCTACTTTGATACTAGAACTGTGGTAAAAGGAGATCAAGCTAGATCCTAAAATATCATGGGAAAGTACAGACCAACATACCTGAGTGCACGTTATAGGGTTCTGCTATAACGTAATGATTAGTAACTTCCACATTTATCAGTCTCCTTGGTAAAACAAATGCTAATATCCTTCATCTACCACAGACAGCATTTCAGTATTTCGGACCAACTTAATTCTCAGACACAAACATGCAAACAAGACCATGACCGGTGAGATGGAGTATTTGAGAACCTCGTATAAACAATAGAGGTGAGCACGTTCTCACTGTTGATAATCATATACTCGTTCGGAGGGCAGAAAACATACGGCGCCCAATTAGAAAGCATCAGCTGGGGGGGTCAGGTAACAGACAAAGATCTGCCAGGAGGTGCATATCAATGCCTCTGTCAAAACCACTCAAACTGAGCAAATCTTCCTATAGGGAGGGGAGGCAGATGCCAGAGAGCATAAGCTCACCCTTCTTATTGTGATTTACAAAAAGCTTCACCACTACTGTTGCAGTTCTCAAACTGTGAAGTGAGTTGGAGAATATGATGAGCTCCGAGTTTAGAACAGGGTGATGTAATCAAATGCAGCTCTGCAAACCACCTGGCAGCAGAGCCTCAGCCTGGCGTGCTTTTCAGCGTGCTTCACTCAAAATGGAATAGAAAATGAAAAGATTTATGCTCTGTATGGATTCCCCCCCCCAAAAAAAAATTTCTTTAAATGACCATGACCAAGACAATTTATTTGTCATCTCAGAGGTCACAAACCTAGGTAGCTATTCATCATCACATCGGGGGATGTGCCGGGCTGCTCCCTGGGAGGCTGTGTTTTATAAACAAACTGATCAGGATCTGTATAGGAAACGCTGGTCAGAAACAGCAGGCCTGGACACACGCATGGAACGGAAAAGATTGAAGAGAAAGCAATTATGCTTCGTAAGAGGCCTGCCAGCTCCCGATGCTCTTGCTGCACGAGGTGGCCACCCCCGCCTCTGGCTGGCCAGCCTCACCAGGTTCCAAAACCACAAGCAGATCACTTGCTTCCTCAAGCCCATTGATTTTTTTGAAACAATAGACACACAGACAGCACGGACAACAAAAATGTGACAACACGAACTGGACTCTTTGCCCCTCCAGGCAGCCTCTTTTGAGGCAACCCATTCTTAAAAGGGGCTAATGTGTTTAATAAAATATGCCAAAACCTCTCGAATGCTCCAAGAGCAACTGTTTGTAAAAATCCACGGGCATCTATCTTAAAAACCAAAGTGGTGGTTTCTTGACCAGAAAAACCTGACCAGGTTTCTTAACCATTACATTAAATTTTAATTTAATATTACTTCTCATCAAAAATAATCCCTAAATAACACAGTTGATGAGAGGCTGCCTGTTAAAATATATTCAAAGAACATACTTGTGTGTTGATGGTATTTACCCTGAAAAACCATACTGAGTAATTGAGATTGCAAACGGATGGCGTCTGCGTCCCATTTGTGTCCTGCAAAGCCACTGACCCAGCACTCACACACCCAGCTGCTTCGCATCCTGCCTCATTTCCACGAGCCTTTCTTTCCTTGGTTGAGGGATGAGCAACTGTGTGACCTTGGACTAAGAAATGAATCTCCCTAGGTCACAGTTTTTTTCCATCAGCAAAAGAGGGATAATCATACCTATTTTATAATATTATTGGGAAGGTCAAGTACAACTTGTATAGCAATAAATACAGCACATGGTTGGCACTTAACAAGTGGTAAGTTTAACTTTTCTCTGCCCTCTTCTATGCCCTCACATCAGATTTTTTATTTGGAAGGAGGAGTGTCTGAAAAGTTGTGGTTTTGTTTTTGTTTTATTTTTAATTAACAGTACCATTCATGCATATCTCTATAATTAGAACATTTTTAGAATATGCTTACTAACACATTGTTTAGAATTATTCTTGTGTTTTTACTTTTTACCTTCCATTGTTCCAGTAACATCTCTAGCACAGGGGTACTTTAAAAAAAAAAAAAAAATGTAGGTCACTATTTAGGTTTAGGAGATTTTTTTACATTTTTTCCCAAGAAATGTACAGTAATTATTCTTTATGTCAACTCATACCAAGAATTAAAGCTTTTAAAAGCCTTTGTGTAATTACCATAATGCACATGAATAATTTAGGACACCCATTAGTAATGCAAATAAGCCTGAGGAGTTAGGAAACTGGCACTTAGACACAGTCTGGGGGTCCTCCAAGCTGCTCTGGCAGTGCTGCTCAGCTGCCACTGGAAAGCCACCATGCCACCCGCCAGGGGGCCTGTGACAAGGAGGCCCCAGTCCGGAAGCAGAGCTGACCCTTGGAGAACAACAGTCACCAAGGAAGGACCTGGAGGTCTTGACCTGCCACTTCAGAGTAACTTCATAAATGTAGCTCTTAAGAGTATCTCTAGAAAGAGGCACTGGAGGGAGAGAGGAGGCAGCTCAGCTCACTGCCAACATCCCTGCCTCTCCCCACCACCCCCTGTCCCAACTGCCTGTTTCCAGTTTACAGAGGCCACTGCTGGCCCAGGTCAGAAGGGAAGAGTCCCAAGCATCACCCAGGTTACCTTGGGATCACCAAAGCTTAAATCCAATTCCCATCAGCGCAGCCACAGGCCCCTGGCTCCTCCTGGCCTATTCTCAGCCTCGAAGTCCAGGGTCCTGGGCAGACAGGGTCTCACTGAGGTATCTGGAAAGGCGGGCATGCCAGCTGCGCTCATTCCTACCTAAGTAACTGTTCGCGGGAACAGGAACTAGACTTTCATCATGGTCAGTCTCTCCACCAACTTCATAAGGCCCATCTTCAAAGATGTTCATGTCAAAAAAAGTATTATTCTTTTGCTCTACGCGAACGATGCCTAAAGAAATGAAATGGCAAAAAAAACAACAAAAAACCATGAAGATGGAACAAAATAAAAGAGATGGTTCCTAATACACATGCCTCATGTTCATAAGGACAAGAAGAGTCTGGAGGAAGAAGGGCGGAGGAAATAGAGGGCTTTTGAGGTTATTAAAGTTTAAAGAATCATGGTTATGTGAATTTTTACAAAGAAGTTTGTTCTAGTAATGAAAAAAAATGCATTTTTAGGAATTCTCTGTAATGTCACAAAACTGGATGGAAAATGAAATGTTTACTTCATTAACTAAATCTAGAGAAAGTAACTTTTTAGAAATTACATGAGCCTGATGTATTTTATATCGTCTGTCATCCTACCATCAATTTACCTACTTTACTAGAGTGTAAAGCTGAAATGTGTTGATCCTTTCTCCAAACCACCTGAACCAAGATTTCATCTTTCTAAAATTTTCAAAATTAACAATTAAAAAGAGAAGATTTCATATAGTAAGCCCACTATGTGACTTTTTAAAAACGGTAACATTTTAAATCAGGGTTTATAAAGCAGGTAAAAAATGTTTCCCATAAATACATACATACATAACTTGTGGGTGTTTTTGTTATTTTAACCATAAGTGGCATCTATTCTTGCTATGACAAAACTATTTCTAAATTCTATGTGTTATTTGGATGAGGTAAACATAACCTGACAAATACTGTTATGTTGGGAGTGGGGAGGCCAAAGGAAATTCCTCCCAAAGGTTACTATGGATGACATAAAGGGGAATATGTTCCTCAAGGATTATATCTAATAGGAATTCAAACTTGGGGGAGTTTTTTTGAGTGCAAAAGGGAAAATTTCCCTAAGTTATTCTTAACTACAGAAAATGTTATAACACATTTATTTTAATAAATTTCTCAGAAAAATGTCTGATGTCTAAATCCCATGCATTTCTCTTCATTGTGCGTTAGAGTTAACTGTCCTTCATAACACAGTGATTTTCTATGCCAGCCTAATTTCTTGAAAGAAGTTAAACTCAGTCAAACTGAGGGCCCTTCTCCCCACTCCCTCCCAGTGTCTCCTTTTACCCACATCACAATCATAATTAAACGATACCATTAAACAACTTTCCCATAAATTATCTAAATTTATCATCTCGCAATGCTCTAATTTGTCATCTACCCTTCTAACTTCTCTACTTTACTAGCAAAACACAGCCTTTTAAGATATAATGAAAAAAATGTCTGTATTAATATACTGTTACTTGTACATGACACCACACAATTATTTTTTCAGATCACTACCTTAAAATGAAATGTCCGCCAGCATTAAAACTTAAAATACTTTTAGCCTCAAGAAACAGGAAAATACAAAACAGAAAAAACTACGGATGTTAATTATTATATTCTTAGAGAAAAAAGTTAACTACTTGTATTAATGCAAATTGCTGAGAGAGGAGAAACATATCTTCCAAAATACATTTCCACCACTGTTTTTGAAATCATATAATTGAGAGATTACAAATCCTACCTTACTTCTGTAATATACAAGTGCCTTGTAACATTTTGTTTTAACTTCAAATGTACTCAATCACGGGTGCATGTAACAGAAATTATGCAGTCATTCGAATCTCTATTGCTATAAATACATGTCCTACCTTTCCAGTTGTAAGTGCCCGGGGCTCCAAACACAATGTAATGAAAGTCTTTAGTAAAAGTAGCAGCTACTCCTTGCTGGCAAGAACCAAATTTTTCATGGCCTCGCAATCGGCCATCGCAAAAACTCCAGTCTCCTCCATCCATGTCATCCTCAATCCTCAGATTCTGACTCAGGACATAACATCTTCCAAAGATATCTCGGGATTCCTGCTTTGTATTGACATGTTGCCTTTTTTCATATCGGTGAGCACATGTCTGCAAACAGATGGAATAAAGCAGCCCATTCATTTTTACAGACTTTATGCTCATTAGTGACCATTTTATCAATTTGTAATAAAGAGAGCTTAATTCTAAATAGGATGTTAAACATGTCCCTCATCCTGGAATGGGATCCAAAACCAGCAACGGTTCTCCAAAGTGGCACGAGGGGACCACAATCTAGCATACCAGAACTAGGACTTCTGTCTTATTCTCACCTGGAAGATAATGCTCCAGTCCAAATACTGAATGCCAGTCTGTAATCCACAGGCAATGTATTTGTAAACTGACCTGTCACATAAACAATGGGAAATATCTTCTCTCATTTTCTTAATTGGCTTTTATTAGCCGTATAAACTTTCCCATCAGTATGCTGGTGAAAATTTGTAATTATGTTCCAGAGGGGAGCAATCACGGACATATTTTCCTAGGACGAGGCAGACATAGCTAAAACAAAGACATTTCCCTTTTACCCACACTATTTTTTCCTTATAATCAGTCCTAACTTGTACTCTAAGCTCAGATTAAGGTTATTTTAAAAGGCAGAGTGAATTACACTGCCAGAAAAAATGAAATACTCTTTATAATTTTACAAGGTATTCAGGGTTACTTTCCATACAACGCAGGCTGAAGAGACTTTTTGACAGCCAAGTTGATTTCCTGTAATGATGATCTCTTAATTATCAAAACTTAGGATTCAGCAAAATTCTCATTTTTTTTCAAAATCCTGTATCAATTTGTTAGAGCAACCGGATTTTAAAAGAGATAGAGACAGAGCATCGTGATCCAGCCAGGCAGGCATTTCCAAGGCCATCTCCCACAATCCACTGAACAAACCCCTTTCTTCCTTCACTGCTACTTATATTTGAAGATGTTCAGAACAAACAACCAGACTTTTAAATTTGCTCTCACTTTCCTCACTTTCCATGACCATTCCCACGTTCTTTATAACTCATCTAAAAAAGTCACATAGTTTCTGGGACATAAGCCACGTCTAGTTTTCTCCTGCATTCTAAAGACCAGCTGGCATTTTAGGAATATTCAGTAAAGGTATAGTAATAAGTTCTTTGAGTCTGAAAGCTCTAAAGAAAAGCGGGTTTTATGACTATTTCAAAGTGTATCAAAAATCACAGAGGGGCACCTGGGTGGCTCCATCAGTTACTCATCTGACTCTTGGTTTCAGCTCAGGTCATGATCTCAGGATCACAGGATCGAGCCCCGAGTCAGGCTCCATGCTCAGTGTGGAGTCCACTTGAGATTCTCTCCCCTTCTCCCTCTGCCCCTCCCTCTGCTTGCTCTCTCTCTCAGATAAATAAATAAATAAATAAATAAATAACATCTTTAGGAAGTCTCTCCACCAACTCATGCCTGATTTCTTCTTGACATCAATTCCTGCTGTAAAGCAGCAAGTCCTCGGGACTGTCCACGGGGCGGACAGGGTCTCTGCCCGCCTTGCGCACTGCTGTCGGCCTGGTGCTGGCACACGACAGGCGCTCAGACCTTGTGGAATGGGCACGCTTCTCCACACTTACCACAACTTTGCCCCCTGGACCTTGGCTCTGCACGGTGACCCCCATCCACTGATCTTCCTTGCTTTCTGATGAAGGGTCCGCTGTGGAAAGCAGCGCAGGTTACGCAGGTTACGTACACACAGTTAGCATTTCAAAGTCACTGAAGCAGGCAATGCACCAAGAGAGGAACACAAACACAAGATGGTTTCTACTCTGCCTAGGTTCCGAGTCTTGCTCCTTAGTAAATTCAGTTACTCAATCCAGAAAAATTATTTCTCCTTTGAAGAAACAGGTAAGTGGTTCCTGGTAAAAACCTTCTTAAAATTCTTTACATAAACTATATAGCTTTTACCTGGTGGCCCTACACTCTTTCTGACAACCAGGATCCTGAGTACAAAAACCTATTTGAAAATTATAAGACTCAGGGGTAGCCTTCCAACATGTGCGGCTTAAAGCATTGATGGAAAATCCAGTCTCCAAACTCCAACTGTCATCCAAACTAACAAGAACTGGGCACTTCTCTACACAGTCCTAAATTTGTCATATAACAGCATGCACTATTCTTTTCTTTCCTGGAGGAGAGAAGACAAGGCCTCAGATTCACTTTTCATCTTTCTATCAATGCCAAGAAGGAAAGTAATTTATTTAGTTTTTACCTCTCCCCCGCAAAAAAGAGAGAAACCACAAACACCATCATGTATGTGTTTATTTCAGTATCAATCTATACCTAAAGTTTTGCCTTCCTCAGTGAGAAGACAGGCACCCTTTCTTTTTTTATCTTGAATCATTGCAAAAATGTGAAAACTAAACAACTTTAAGTAGAGTGAAGCCAAAATGCTATAATGTTAAAGAGCGATGTCTAGATTACCCATGGTTTTGGGGTTTTTCTTTATATAGGTTGATGTCTTTTGCAACTTTCTCACAATTAACATATATCATTTTCTAATCAGTAAAGAAAAAAAACCAAACGTTATTTCTAAAAGATGAAAAAGAGAAGAACATAAACATGAATCTGCAAATCTACTTAGACCAAGTGCATCAAATCTGGCTCGCTTGGAGCTTGTCAGTATGCTAACTGCTCAACTCAGCATAGATCCCTCACAAGACAAGCCTCTGTTGGAGCCAGAGGGCAAAATTATCCATGATGGTCAGCTCTCACTTTAGAGAGCTCTGATATTTAAAACAGCCTTTCTCCCAAATATTTTAACAGCAAGCGAGAACTTTTGGCAGCTAAGTACAAGCTATGCACAATTTTCTTTGCAGCTCTGAATTTAGTTTTTCAACAGCCTCCTGTAGAACCTCAGCACAACACTAGGTGGCGACATCCATACACCATATCGTTTTAGAAAGCACGCTTAGGAAGGGCTGCAAGTCAGTATGCATCCCAGCCTCATTTAAAAAGTAGATGTTTTCAGGGCAAACAAGAAACAGTCAAGACAGGTATTTAAGAGAGGCTCTCTCTCCAAGAACAAAGGCTTGGGCTCCCCCTCCCTCCTCATGGAAAAGGCAAGTGGGGTCTGGCCAAGTGAACAGAGCAAGGACAGAAGGACACACCATCGTTATCGAATTCAATCCGTGTACAAGGTCCCGGGGAGGTGATGTCACAGCTGTACAAGCCTCCTGTTCTGTTGGCCCTCTGCAGTGGAAGGGCCGCAGCCCGAGGGGCCCCCACCAGCAGCCTGTTGACAAAGCAGAGAATTTGGAGAGTTGAGTTTAACAAACACAATTAACATTTCAGTTAGAACCGTGATGTGGAGATGTCAGCATTATTCGTGGTCAAGAGTTCCCAGATGCCCCGCTGGCTTAGGTGCTGGGGACAGTAAAGGTGGAGTCCTATGGCTGGTCCCTGCAAAAAAAAACACACACACACACACACACACACACACACCCAGGTGAGTCAAGCCCAGAAAGGGGTTGTTGAAACAACGTGAAAACTGTGCCATCTCTCATGGTATCAGCACCTCTCAGAGTAGGATTCTGGTGTTTTAAAAGATACATTTTATAGAACATGACCCCTAAACCTAATTCAAGGACATATGGAACTCAACATACACTGGAGGGGGAAGATGGCCCCATTAAACTTAACAAGCAATGATATGTCAACATCTAACACTATGCCTTCCTGAGGCATTTTTCAAAGGTAATTTTGGCTAGACGCTGAATCTTCGGTTCACATACTGTCTAATTAATTAAACAAGGAGGCCATTAGGCCCATGTGGCTTAATGATGTGGCAGTTATCTAAGCCTGTAAATGCCTCAAGGTTATAAAATCAAACCCAAGGGACAACCAATCACATGCAGCCAACCAGGCTTTAAGCTACAGCTGATTAAATAATTTTTCTTTGCTTTTCTACTTTCTCTGTAGGAGACTTTCCCCTGGTGCCTGTTGGCAGAGCACTCCTAACCACTTCCAATCTGCCACTGCCAGATTCCTATTGATTTTTGCTCCAACTCGTAAAGTGTTTTTTTTAATATGCCTTAGTTAGTTCATCTTTTAATAATACTGTTTAGAACCTAAACTTGCCCAAGATACAACTGGCCTGAGTCTCCTTCCCTCTGCCCAGCTCTCGTGCTTTCTTCCTCTGCCTTTCCGGAGCAGCTCTTACTCTGGGAACTCCTGACCCAAATGGGTTCAGCCTCCATCAACCCATCAGTCTGGCGCAGACATGGCAGGGAGGGTCTGGGCAGCATGACCGGTGTACTCGGTATCCTACTATGCCTTCTTCCCTCCCTCCCCAGTGATGCTAGCTCCATTAAGAGGAGGCCCTAATCCCAACCCACAAGCCTTAAAAATCTCAGTTTCACAGCCAGGAGGGATCTTCAGAAACCCACTGTTTCTGCAGGACTCCTTTTGATAATGCTGTCCACACACATCTGTGGGTCTGGCTGACTCACAGAACAGCTAGGAACAGTAACAAAGGGAAGGAACACATCTCAGGGGACAGAGAAATGAGGCTGGAGCTGGGGGAAAGAGCTGGACACACACATGTGAACCAACAACTCCTCAAACAGAAAACAAGCCACTCCCAGCCTTTAAGAAACCCACAGATCTCAGATGCAAAAACAAAAAACCATACACACACCAAAAAAACCCCTACAAACAAAACAGTCCCTCCCACCTGTCTTTCTGATCCCAATAAAGGATTGAACAACAACAAAAACTTAAACCGATACAATGCAGCAGGTGCAACAGAAGGAAATGCACTCAAAAAACAGGGAGGGCCAGTGAAGCATGGTGTTCTAGAATGAGGGCTGGCTCACATGGGAACACACGTCGCTAGCACCATCCCTCTTCCCACATCCCTGCATGGCAGGCATAGCCCACTTCCACCCCACACTCTGTCCCACATCCGAAGGCATGAATAGCATGCACCAACACAGAGAACTGGAGTGGAGACTTAGGACCAAGGCAGGGTCCCCGGGGCCTGAAAGTTTTCTTGGCAGTAGGTAGGGGCAAGGTAAAGGGCCACAGGCATCACCACAGGACCACCACACACATATTCCACCAATGTTGTCCCAGATCCCAGGAGCTCCCACAAACAGCTGAGAGGTGAACTGGCCTCGGCCGTAAGTGAATGAGCTCAATTACCTGGCTGATCTGGGGAAGGAACCCTGACCCAGGGACTGGGTGGGATTAGCCAAGTGCTGGGCTCAATAGCACTGAGTCACAGGATGTGAGCCTGGGAAACAGCAGAGAGCATACAGCCCTCTAATTCTACAGATAAGAAAACAGAGGCCTTTGCAAGGAGGGTAATCCCCTAAGATCCCCTAAGATCACTGCTAGATATATATATAGATAGATAGATAGGTACATACATACATACACATACACACACACATATATATGTGTAGGGACAAAACATTACTTTGGAGCACTATTTTTCCCATTCCTGTCAAATGCTTCCTAGGCTATAAGGCATTTATAACCTAGGGGAAAGGGCAAAACCTACACAATTGAAACACAGAAACAAGAACTGCTTTGTTAACCGACAGATGGAGGCAAAATATGGAAAGGCTGCTGGCAGGCAGAGTGAAAGCGTTCCTGGAATCGGGCGAGGTGAAGACTGGGGAGAGGTTATCTGCAAAGGCAACCAGCTCCAGCAGGAAAGCTGTAGAGAGCAGCCCCGGAGTTCCAAAGTCATTACAGAGTCTTCTCTGACCACTTCCTCTCCTTAGCCACACCCGAGGAGCCTGGCACCTAGGAGCCTAGCAAGCTACCTAAGGCAGGTGCTGGGCTTGCCAATTCCTGTTCATTATACTCACTCATTCAGGCATTCATTCCATGAACCTTCAAGAGCCTTCTAGAATGAGCAAGGGTTGCCCCCCTCCCCGCCAAACTCTGGCCCTGAAGGACCAGACCCGTAGGCAGGTATGAAACCTGAGAGCAGCCAAGGCGGTGGGCCTTGGTCGGGGCGGGGGGGGTGGCACTCAAATCTGCCTGTGAGGAAGGGGGTCCCCAAGCAGCCGTGGGGCAGGAGGCGGCAAGGGAGGGGCCTGCAGTGTGCAGAGGCTGACAGGGCAAGAGCCAGAGGACACAGCGGGGTAGGAATCAGTGATGCCACATGATGGGCTGGAGGATGAGCCAGCCTGCTCTGCAGAGCCCGGGGTTCTGGGGTAAAGGGCCAGAGATGTGCACCTGCAGACCCCTCAGAGCCCAGGGGTTGCCGGCACTGCTGTGCCCTACAGGGGAGGGCGTGGACAGCTTTCCTGTTGTTTCAAAAGCTGCGGAGCTTGTTCTATTTCTGCAGACAGTCGGACAGTCGGTCCCCCTTCAGAGCAGGCCCGCAGCTCCCCACCCCAACCCCACCCCTACCCCCAGCCCCCTTTCTCCCAACTGCCTGCCCACTGCCTAGTTCTCCCTCCTTGGTACCTCCGCCCTCCATGCCCTCCACGTGTTCTGCTCAGCCAGGGGGTGGCTAAGGCAAGCCTTTAGCAGGCAAGTGAGAAAGAGGAGGCATCTCATTCCACTTTGCCAGCTGGTTACAGAGGCTGTGGCAGCACAATTTCACATGTGCTAAAAATACCAAGTTCTTTTTTTTTATGTTTAACAAAATTTATTATGGTGCTAAGCTCTTGTAGGAGTCCACACATTTTACTTAGGGCAGCTACTGCAGAGGAAAGCCAACCATACAGAAGACTGGGAAGGGCAAGGTTTGAGGGGGTGGGGAGGGGCAGAAAACACAGAAGAGAAGAGAACTCAGCAAATAAGAGAAATGTGCCTCTGGAGAATAACATTAACAGCCACATTGCCTCCTGGTGGGGGGTGGGGGGGCCTGCCCCCACGTGTTTCCAGCACAGTTCTTCCTCCCAGGGCCCTGGACAGTTGGCATAGTGGGCCCACTCCAGAATCTGTCCTACCTTAGATGGGAGGGAGGCCCAGGTGCTCTGCAGCCCTTGGCAGAACCCCTCTGGTCCCTGGCCTCGGGCACCCATCAGCCAGAGGAGAGAGAGGCAGCGATCACCAGGGGGGCTGCCCCTGCTCTGGATGCATCTGGTTCCCTGGGACCACACTTCATAGGACAATCAGGAAAACAAGGACCAGTGGGGGCGGGGGGCAGGTGCGAGTAAGTTGGATAAAATCAGAATCATAGAAAACATGAGGAAGCACCTCGATGGAAGAACACAGTAACTAACCCCAACCAAACTCAAGCAGCAGGTGTCCTAATTCTCAAGGTAAAAGTGGTCTTCTCTGGGTCAGGAAATAAGCAAACTCTTAATGGAGCTTGAACCCTGACTGAATCAGGAGGTCATAGCCCATTCGAGGAGGTTATGCTTAGCAGGAACAAATGACCAAAAAGAGCTGTGTCCAGTCAAACAAAGGCACCATCCCTGATGTAGCCCATCCAAGCCCTGTAGGATGCGCACTGGACTAAGCCATTCAAACACCGCTGGCTCCTGAGTTAGCGGACTGTGCACAGCTCCCAAAGGGTTAGTCAGCATGCAGAGGAACACAAAGGCCACACCAGAATCTAGTTTCTGTTCAAATCCCAGCTTTCCTCACTTTGACCCCAAGGCCCCTTGATGCTGGCTCAGTGTAAGCAGCACACATTCTCTGGGCACTGCCAGGATACCCACAGCAACGCCCGGGACTTGGGCAGCAGCTGCTAGGCTAGTCAGTTCATTTCCTCCTAAGAAGCAGTGACAGCAACTGCTGTCATTACTGACCCACCCAGTATGTATGGAGGAATTCAAAACTACAGTGACAACTCACATTCAAAGTGACAGGGACCAGGGGATAGAAGTTACGGCCTTCAAAGGGAAATGGCAGAAATTAACATAATGGGGTCTGAGAAGCCTAGTCCCCTATCAGGTCAAAAGAAAAACTGTCAAGGAAGGATGAGGATCTAAGTTTGAACTGGGATTGTTTTAGATACCAAAAGGAACAGGAAGAATTACTCCCGAGAGTGCTTCCCAAGGGCTAGTGAACAATCACTTCCACGATTTTGAAGCTATAATGATATAAAAACCCGGCCTGGGATTCCAACATACTGAAAAGCCACATTTAAAATACAAAACTCCGGGCGCCTGGCTGGCTCAGTAGGAATAATGTGCAACTTTTGATCCTGGGGTCATGAGTTCAGGCCCCAGGTTGGGTGTAGAGATTACTTAGATAAAACTTAAAAAAAAAAAAAAAAAAAAAAAAAAAAACCTAAAACCTGCAAAACTACATCATCTTTAAAGACAAAAAATAAAATTTGAAATAGCAAAATACAATATCAAAGGCTAATGATGACACAAGCTTGACATAAAACTGAGGGCAGGATATAAATTCAGGTCTTTGTGGAGTCTAGATGAGAATTTCTGACACAAGTATTCGGGACCCACTCTCATACTATTAACCACAGGGTTACTTCAGACTTCAAGAGAGCCACACTCCTATTTCATATCCTCAAGTTCTCTCCCAAATAGAGCTGGTATACTTTTGTGTAACTACTTCAAACCAAAAGATCTAAACACTGGACCACTTTTGAAACTCTAAGGTCAATAGCAGCTTTGCTTCATTGTTTTTGGCAGTAATTCGTTTCCTCAAGGATTAAAGATTCTGCCTTCTAGCTACACGACTTTGTCCCAGGAAATATGAACTATTGCTTCATTAGAACAAGGACACTATTATTGGTGAATATAAAGCACAGCCTTCTTAGTTTGTCCAAATTAAGTAATAAAAAAATTAAAAGATGGCATTACCATGGCATTTGTGTCACCTCTACCTTTAACCCAAGTTCAAACTCCATTTTTAATTTTTGTTAAATACATATAAATAAATGACAAGAAACCAAAAAGTAAGAAAGGACTTATGATGGAAAGCTATGATGGAAAGCAGCAAATTCCAAACTCATCCCAAGCCTCATTATCTAGGAAATTAAAAAAAAAAAATCTGGATTTACTTCTCCATATCTCCATTACTTCTGCTTCTACTTTTATTTCTTGATTTGTCAGCTTTGGATGATAACTGAGGACCCCACAACATGAAAAGGGAAGAACTTACACTACTTGCTACTTCACTTTCCTTCCCATGTTTAGTAACCATATTATCTTAGTTCTTCTATTTGTTACCCCTAAAGTTTTACACAATGTATTTAACCTTCTATTTTCCCTTCACCGACTTTCCACACCATCTCTCCCTTCCCTGAACGGTGAGATGCAGCCATCAGCACCCTGACCCTTTCTCCCTCACTTTCCCCCCAACTCCTACCACCGATTAGCTAAACTTTTACACTATTGTCAGACTAGCCTACCACTTACATGCTGTCTTGTGTAATCACAAGACACCTTTTACATAACCAGGTAAAAATTCAGTGTTCTATCAGACCACATTGAACTTATGTGCTTTCTCTCTGGGACCAGTATCAGAGCCCATGGCCTTAAAGGAAACTGCTCCCAGCATCAAGGTCAAACAGACATTTCTTCCATTCATTCTATCAATTGCTTGCTGTACTTCCCATTTGAACCATGACTTTGGCTTGTCTTGGCATTTCTCATTGCCTTTTTCCTTACGCTGTTTGCCTCGATCATTTCTAAGCTCCCTTGCATACCTTGTATTAAATCAGGATTGCTCCTTTGCTCGGGTTTCCTCCTCAGAGGCCTCAGATCCTTCTGCAACTCCACGAACTGTTCTAGGACTGCCTTGCTGGGCTGATCTGCTTCAGAAAACAGGTTTCCCTCTTATTCTAATTACTTTCTTAAAAATCATACTAGAGAACAGTACATGACAGGTAAACTTAGTCCCTCCAGATACAAAAATGGCATTGTAGGACTCTGGGTTAAAAAACATTTTCTTCAGAACTTAGATGCTACAGCCTTTATCCTAGTATCCAGCGGTGCCAACGAAAATCCTAATGGAGTCCAATTTTCATTTCTTTGAACCTTCAGTCTCTTCACTTACCCTAGGCATTCTGCATGGCACAACCACATACCTGCATGTGAGCCTTTATTCACTTACTCTGTGCTGACTGCATGCTCTTTCGACTGACCGACTCACGGCACGTCAATCGCTTCACGCGTCCCATTTTCTGTGCTCTTTCTGGAACCCCTTAACTGCTCAGGTATTGGGTCTCCTGGCCTCCTTCCCTCTCTGTGGTTCTGAAGTTTTTCCAACTTGATTTTTTAATATTTCTACTGAAAAAGTTAAATTTCAGGAGTTCTATCTCCAAAAATCTTTCTTGGTTCGTCGTGCCTTTTACTTAATAGCACACTCTATTCTTAATTTGTGGATCAACATGTTCTTAACATTCTAAGCATTGCATTTCACCTGTAAGGTCTCCCCCCAACCCCGACCCAGTTCTTGTCCTGTTCCTGGATTATGTATTTCTTCCAGTGTTTCTCTCGGCTTACTTCAGCCATTCCCTTTTATGCTGCTAGCTCTCACCACATGCCTCATAGTCCTTGGTTCTCCTGTGTTGGTGTTGTCTAAAAAATGTCCATTTTTGGCTTGGTGTCACCCTGAGTAGGAATTCTGAAGGGAGCCCTGGGTGGGGTCAGGATTCACTTTACGCTGAGTGGGTAGGGAGCTGCCATCAGACTGAAAATCACTTGTAAAGCAAACGCTAGAGGAGGAAGCCTTAAATTTTTGGGGTGCCAGCATTCACACTAGAAAAACCCTGGTTTTTAGGTTTTTGTTTTTTTTTTAAATAACCATAACCGCCTTGTCTGTAAGAATCTATTCTGTATTTTTGAGCTGTAATCAATTTAAGCTCTGTAAAACCTGCCAACCTTCCCATCCCCTACCCCCAACCCAACCAAAAAAGTGCTCTGGTATCGTTTTTGGCCAGGGTGTGAATGCCAGCAGCCTATACTCTGTACAGACATGGGGGCTGATGGTGCTATCTGGCATCTGTGGTCCTGCACATAGACCTTCCAGATCTAGACCTCAGTCCCCAGTCCCTGCCTTACCTGATCATTCCCAGGGCGGTCACAGGGCAAACCCTCTCCACTTTGCCCTAGTCCCAGCATGACCTGCTCCAGACTGTAGCTCTTCCCCTTTGTTACAGTCGTAAGCCAGACCATCTGCCTCCTGTCTTATAGTAACCTAATCTCACCTTTTATGGAGCCTTGAGGAGCCTGGAGGGAAACCTGCACAGCGAGTCCACCATCTGCAACCTTAAGTCAAACCCCAGCCATTTGAAGGAATCCAATGTTCACCTCAGCCCTGTTTCCTTGCAGTCTAAAGAGGTCTTTCTCCCAGCTATTCCCATAACACCTCTTAATCTTTACTACCACCCCTCATCTACTATGGATGCCTACAAATACGATTTCCTCGCTTGGAAAAAAAAAATTTCAACACGAATTTTTTTGGCCAATTTGTATTACAAGCTTTTATGAATATAGATGAAATAGCCAATTGACATCTGATCCTCTATACAAACATTTAAATAACATATTAAACATTTAAAAGTAGCTTTACTTGTATTCCATGAAGTGATTTTATTCACACTCCATATATTTCTTTGATATTACTTTCTGAAAACCATGTCTAACCCAGTTTTCAGGAGCATTCCCAGGACATTTTAAAGTTTATAAACACAACCAAGACTTGCAATTATGGTGTCAAATCCTGAGGAATTATTACTAAATGGGAGGTAATTCCTTTGCCTCCTTTTTAAAGGCAATTTATTTTATTTAAAATATTTTAAAACCAATTTAACCTCTATCCACATCCACAATTATAACTAATGGAGGTCCTATTAGGCTAATGTGTTCATAACAAAAAGAACTTTCTTGTTCAAAATAAAGTAATCAAGAAGGCAACTCTCACAGGAGAACAACTTTTTAAGGGCTCATATATAAGGTGAAATGATTTGGGGGTGAAAAAATGGATCTTGCATTATAGTCCAGGCTGTATAGAGAACAACTCTTCAAGGCCCCCTGGGCTGTGGACAAGCATCTCAGGAAAGGCCCCTGGGTTGCACCTTCTCTCCTGGAAACCCTAGTCCCCTCAACACAGAGGCCACGTTGTATGGAGTCATTTTTGCTCACCAGACTATCCACAGAGCGGTTAAAGTTTTCAACTCTTAGCTCAGCTGACCACACACCCAGGCCTTCCCAGAATAGTCCTCGCTCACACCTGTTGTTCTGGACTCCCTCTCCCTCACACAAATAATTCCAGTTTGGTAGACAAATTATGCAGTCACCCCAGCCTCAGATATAAAGCTAGCAATGGAACTTGACTGATGCAACAGCTTGAGTTTTAAAACCCTGCGCTTGTGGGGCGCCTGGGTGGCTCAGTGGGTTAAAGCCTCTGCCTTCGGCTCCGGTCATGATCTCAGGGTCCTGGGATCGAGTCCTGCATCGGGCTCTCTGCTCGGCAGGGAGCCTGCTTCTCTCTCTCTCTCTCTCTCTCTCTCTCTCTGCCTGCCTCTCTGTCTACTTGTGATCTCTCTCTGTCAAATAAATAAATAAAATCTTAAAAAAAAAAATAAATAAAACCCTGCGCTTGAAATTCCAGCTATATGGCTGGATCTGGGGATGGTTTCACAAGCACTAGTGAGTTATTTTGGCCTGGGAGGCCCTACAACCCATCTCCCCATGTCCGGGCTACCTGAGGTCACCTTGTCTGGTCACCAAAGCTCTCCTGGCCTTAGGAGCCAATGACATGGACTCTCCAGCTGTCCACTGACATACTTCTCCCTCCAGCCAGAAGCAGGACAGCACTTCTGCTCTCCAAGGGCCAGTGGTCCACAGGGGATGTCCGTACGTACCCCTGCACCACCCCCTGGTCACCATCAGCACCCCAGAGAGCCTGCCCAGATTGCTGAGGAGTCTTGTCCTTCCCTCTCCTTAAAGATCCTCCTCCCCTCTCTTCCCCACCTGGTAAAGAGAAGCAAGGAGGCATTAAAGCTTGCCTGTGCTTTTATCTAAACCCAGCAACTCTGCCTGCGTCAGGCTCTTTCATGGGGAGAAAGGGCCTGCTTCTCTCTCCTTTGCAACCAGAAAAATCAATCATCAGACTAATACATCCTGTTAGCCTTTCCAGCCAAAATATGTGTGTGTGTGTGTGTGTGTGTGTGTATTTATAATATACTTGTGTGTGTGTGTAGCTATATACACATATAAGTTATGAAACCTTAAAATGTTTTCCTTATTTTGGTGACCGGTCATTTGGAGATTTCAAAAATACATCTGAGAACTCTGCACTCACAAGTTTATATCCAGTGGTGGTGAGCTGGAAGTCTCTACTCTCATCAGCCCTCTGTGGAGCTCAGGGCTGTGCGGCACACGGACTAAAGCTCTCGGAGGGCACAGATCTTTCTGTCTTGAACCCACCGGCTCATCCCAAGCTCCTAGAGCAGGCTCTGGCTCACAGCAGTGCATAATCAATATGTACTAAGGAACCATCATAGCCAGCTGCTTCAAGACAGGATGTGTAGTTGTTGGTAGGAATGCAAATTGGCACAGCCACTTTGGAAAATGGTATGGAGGTTCCTCAAAAAATTAAAAGTAGAGCTACCCTACGACCTGGCAATTGCACTACTGGGTATTTACCCCAAATATGCAGATGTAGTGAAAAGAAGGGCCATATGCACCCCAACGTTCATAGCAGCAATGGCCACAATAGCCAAACTATGGAAAGAGCCAAGATGCCCTTCAACAGACAAATGGATAAAGAAGATGTGGTCCATATATACAATGGAATATTACTCAGCCATCAGAAAGGATGAATACCCAAATTTTGCATCAGCATGGGTGGGACTCGAGGAGATTAAGCAGAGAGAGTTAATTCTCATATGGTTTCACTTATTTGTAGAACATAAAGAATAGCATGAAGGACATTAGGAGAAGGAAGGAAAAAATGAAGCGGGGGGGGGGGGGGGAATCAGAGGGGGAGATGAACCGTGAGAGACCATGAACTCCAGGAATCAAACTGAGGGTTTTAGAGGGGAGGTGGTGGGGGGGATGGATAAGCCTGGTGATGAGCATTAAGGAGGGCACAGATTGCATGGAGCACTGGGTGTTATATGTTAACAATGAATCATGGAACACTACATCAAAAACTAATGACATACTGTATGGTGACTAACATAATAAAAAATAATAATTAAAAAAAAAAAAAAGGATGTGTTGGAGCCGAACACATCATCAGAGGTCATTACTACCAAGTGACTTGGTGGCAACAGCCATCTCTGCAAGGAGACCCTGACCTGGGCAGATGTACTGGTTTTCTGTGGCTGCTGTAACACGTCACCACAAACTTGGTGGCTGAAAACACCACGAACTTAGCATCTTACAGTTCTGTAGCTCAGAAGTAAAAATCAAAGTGTCGGCAGTTACTCTCTGAAGGTTCTAGGGGAGACTCGGTCTCGCCCTAGCCGGCTTCCAAGGCTGCCAGCATTCCTTGACTCCTGGCCCCTTCCTCCTTCTGTGAGGCTAGCAGTGATGCGGCTCCAAATCTATCTTCTGCCTCCTTCTTCCACATTAGCAGGCTCCCTCTGATTACACTGGCCTGCATGGGTAATCCAGGATAATCTCCTTAACCTTAAAGTCATCTGATGAAGAACCCTAACTTGCAACTTTAAGTCCCCCATGCCACTTAGCCTGATAATTTACAGGTTTGGCAGTTAGGACACAGACTTCCTCATAGGCACTAGGCTTTCTATTATGGCATGAAATCTAAACAGTCTCCTTCCTTATTCATAGTAAATTGTACTCAGCCACTGGGAACTTAATTTTTGATGATAACCTAAAATATTTTTGCTGAGGCTAGGTATTTCTGAAGAGCACAGGCTAAATTAAACTTTTCCCTCACTTTGGACCCTTTAGCTAGACCGGGCTTCTTTCAAACCCTTGACCACATGCTCTCTCTCCTGGCTCAGGACTTTCGTACACGTTCCTCTCTCTCTGGAATCCCCTTACTCAACTTGAGGTCTCTGTTTAAAAACCCTCCTATACCTTCCAGGCTAGGTCAGGTGTCCGTTCGCGTTTACCTTACTTTCATAGCAACAGCCATGGTCAGTCCTAGGAGGACTTGCCTATTGTCTGTCCATCTCCCGTCACAGGGTTGGCTGCCCAGAGGCTGAGGCCACATCTATTCTGCTCACTGCTGCCTCCCCTCCCATCCAGCTCCATGCTCGGTGCTTCAAGGACACTCAGCCAGTATGTTTAACAAATGAGTCACGTCCATACAGTAGCTTGCACAACTTACTCTTAACAATTTCAACCCAGCAGATTTAAAATCTGAGGAACCTTGAACCTTCAACCATTTCTACAGAGAGCCTTCTAAAAGCAGCGGACAATGGGGAGCACTGCCCACTGCTGGTTATCCTCATACCGCAAGCCAGACACTCCTCTGAGGGCTCTAGATTGTTTTTAAAGAAATGAGAGAAAGAGAGAGTGCACAGGAGCAGGGGGGAGGGGCAGAGAGAGAGGGAGAGGGAGAAGCAGCCTCCCCGCTGCACAGGGAGCCCACAGCCCGACTGAGCCACCCAGGTGCCCCTGCACTGGGAGTTTTTAAATGTAAAAGTGAGACTGTAATGATGTGATATTGTCTTACAGTTTTGTCTATAAGTCTGAGTAAAATGACATGGAAATGCTGGCTGCCAATTTGCTAGCACAACCCCTCGGTCATCTGTTCATTCCTTCACTCATTCAGCAAATATTTCCCAAGGCCCTCACTAAACGAGTGCTCTGGCCCACGCTGTAGCTGACCCGCTTCCCCAACTCAACTAGACCTATTAGAGTTGTCAGCGGCCCTAATTCCAGCGATTCCTACTGATGAATATATTTGCAGAGAAAACCAGTCTTTCAAAATGAAATACTTAGCAACAACTTACGCAGAGAGCAGTTTGCCTCAAATGCCCACACCACATTTGGAAAGGCTGGAAGGTATCAAAAGGAAACTTTAGGTAACAAATGCCCTCAACTAAAAGGACAAACACCAAAATGAGCCCATTAGACGGGTTTTGAGAGAAAGCTTTAAAACTTCTTGTCAAAGGAAGCTTGAACTTGGTTTCTGGTTTGAAACACACAGAATTCTCAGTGCCAGTGTTTCTGAAGGTCTTTAACTCAACCCATTTTGGAGTTTCCACATGGCTGCTTACAGATGAGAAAATACAGGACAATCACCTCTTCCCATACAATAGTCTCCCTTATACGTGGTTTCTCTTTCTGTAGCTTCAGTTAGCCATGGTCAGTTGTGGTCCGCAAGCAGGCTATCCTCCTTCCAACCCTAGCGGGAAGGTCAGGTGTAGGCTAACACAGAGTCACTAGTGTCCCAGTGCTGACATCAGTCACCTCACTTCACCTCATCATGCCGCCGAACATGGCTCACAAACGTGAGGTAACTAACATCTCACAACATCACACAAAGGATGAGCAGAGTACGATAAGGTATTTTAAGAGAGACCACATTCACCACTTTTATTATGGTATATTGTTATAACTGTTTAATTTTACCATTGTTACGAGTCTCCTACTGTGCCTAACTTATAAATGAAGCTTTTTCAGAGGTAAGCAGAATAGGGAATAGGAATAGGAAAACACATAGTATATACAGGGTTCAGTACTATCACAGTCTCAGGCAGCCAAGATCCCAAGGGGTCTTGGGAATGTATCCCCCTCAGATAAGGCAGCACTGCAGTGTATGAGGTCACCACTGGAGCTGGTCCTGTGACACTGCAGCCTCGTCACCTCCCCATCCACAACCACCCAGGCTCCAATCAGACCAACCCTCCCCCTCCGAATGCATCCTTCCCAAGCTCTTCACCAACATTCCCACACCCCGCAGAAGCTCTGCCAGTGCTGTCCATTCCCCACAGAACATCTGCCCTGTCGCCAGCTCTTCCCGACATTTTCATTCCCCTGGAGTGTCACCCCCTGTGTGAGGCCCAGCCCCTGCTGCCTCCTCCGGCGCTGGCTGCCACGCACACAGGAACTGAGCCCTGGTACCCTTGGGCAGAGCCACTGCCCTTCGACCCCCACCAGTCCCTGGTTTCCTGGAGGAGCTCAAGGAGCCCAGCTTGATCTCATTTGATTTCCTAATTTTAGGGAAACAAGAATGAAGTTTCACGGAGGACCTGCCCAGGTCCCAATGTTAATTATGCAGCTTGCATTTAAGACCTAAATAGTTAAAACAATTAACCACCCAGACAGAGGAACGAGAAGGTCCAAGAAAGCTGGTCAAGGAAACAGACTACCTAATCGAATTCTAAATCACTTTTTTTTAAAGATTTTTTTTTTTTTTGAGAGAGAACATGCACAGGTTGGGCGGGGGTGTGGGTGGAGAGAGAGAATCCTCAAGCAGACTCCCCACTGATGCAGAGCCAGATGCAGGGCTCAGTCTCACAAACCATGAGATCATGACCTGAGCCAAAACCAAGAGTCAGACATCCAACCGACTGAGCCACTCAGGTGCCCCTAAACCACATTTCTTTATATCATTCCAGAGGAATCCCCAGAATGTCAAACTCCTTCACAATCTTACCAGTGTGATTAAGCACCAGGGGCCCCTCTTCATTGTGAGAGCTTTAAATGATTATTCTAGAAGGGTACCATGCAGACAGAGCCCCTTCTAACCTCTTCTCCCCCCGGTTTAACACAAAGTGTCCATTATCTGTATATCCTTCACAGTTGGGAACTATGTCCACTATGACCACTACTGTCTTGCCCCATAAGAGCTTTGAACTGTGGGCTCACTTCCCTTATTTATTAGGAGGAGAGGGATATGAGAGTCTCTGTGACTTGCCGTGTCTAGTTCAGTTTTGACCCTTGAATCCTGTCCAAGTAGGAACTAGACTGGCCTGGCTGAAGAAAGGGCAGCAAAGTCTGTGCGAGCCTGTGGATTCTTATGCCCCATTCACTGGCTGCTCCTTCTCCATAAGATCTCAGACCCTCCCCTAGTCTCTCACTGTAGTCTTACTGTTGTGCTGGGTATTCCTTCTATTAACAGAGGACCCTCAAAACAGCTTTCAGCTCACATGTTTCCCCTAAGCTCCACACTCTAATACCAAATTGCCTGGCAGGCATCTCACATTCAGTATTTTCAAAAACACAAGCCCACTCCCCTCCCTGCTCCCCAGAAGCCTTCCCTCTCTCACTTAGTAAACATATACTCTCTACCCTGGTGCTCAGGCTAGGCACCTAGAAGCCCCCTCAATGGCTCGTTTTCCCCTCCCATCCCATATCCAGGGTACCCACACCTCCTTCTGGCTCTGCCTCGCATCTCACTCTTACCCATGTCTCTGCTATGCACGCCACTGTCTGGTCACAGCTGGACCAGGGTAGTATCGTTTCAACTGGTCTACCTCTTTCCGCTCTTTTCCACCCCACCCCATCCCCCCCAGAGCAACCACTGTTCTCTCTACCTTGTGAGGCACATCACACCAGTCCTCTGCTTACCACCCCCCAATCAGCCCCCGTGGCCACTGGCACGAAATTCAAATTGTGCTGTGCTCCGCAGGACACTATTGGAAGAGCCCTTCATCTGTCCCTACTCACTCCCCCAACACTGGCCTGATTTCTGTCCTTCAACCACACCAACCTGGCTTCCATCTCAGGGTCTCTGTAGTTGCTTCCTCGGGCTCAGAACATTCTTGCCCTGGCTCTTTCGCATCCGTCGTCGCTCAACACCTGTCACTACCACCTCAGAGAGGCCCTACCTTGATCATCCCAGCTGGAGCTCTCCCTCCGTCCTCCCCACATCTGCCGTGGTTCATCATATCCCCAGTCCTTATCAGCACTTGAGATTAGCATATCCCATTTTTTGTGTCAATTCTCCATCTCTCCTCCAGAATGCTGCCAGTCCAGGGGAGCAGGGGCTCTCCCTTACTCCCTGAGCACAACAGCTGAGGTAGTACCCAACACAGCCGTGGCATTGGATGTGCTCACGGACGCAACCCCCGCCCCCCGCCCCAGGTAGATACTGCTCTCGCATTCCCATGCTCTTCTGAGTAGGGGAGGCAGCAACCCTGAGGAGGGGGGAGACTGCTTGCGTGGATAGGAGGCTGTAATTATGAAGTTATTCACCTTGACCTTTATTCAAATGTTTCAGTCATCGGCAGGCAGGCGTCTACATCTCAGACAAAGAAAGCGAGGCTCAGACGCGGAGGGATAGCAGCCTCCCTCCGAGCCATACCCCCGCCTGCCACACCTGGGGGCCACGCCCAGCCATTCAGCACGAGCTGCCCGCACCTCCCCGCACCTCCCCGCACCTCCCCAGCACACAAAGGCCCCGGAGCCTTCCCTCAAGATTTTCCTGCCAGCCTACCCGGCTTCCCCAGGGCTCTCCTCACCAAGAATTTCCAAACTCCAGCTCCAGGCTTTACACATGAAGCAGCCTTCAAGCCTCTGCACTCATGTTTCACCCTCCCCACAGCAAGCTTCCCCGCCCTGCTTTAAATCAGGCTATAAACTCCTCAAGGGCAGGCATTTGGTCCTGTGTGTGTGTGTGTGTGTGTGTGTGTGTGTGTGTGTGTGTTTGTGATGGCAAGAGCGGCCAAGGAAAACCAAAACCCTATTTAACTGTACTAACTGGCTGATCCAGTTGGGCAAGTACAAGCTAAAATTCACAGTGGAACAAATCTGTTCACCTCCTTGCCTCGGGTTTTCACGTTTCCACAGAAAGGTGACTGAAAGGCTGACACTCCCTTCTGAACTGCAGTCTCACTTTCAAAAGACTAGATTTCTAATGACCTTCCAAGAAATCACATAAACACATATCCGACCCGCAAATTAGGGCAAACAAGCTATTACTGAGAATGCACTGGCAGCTATCATGTCTTATTATAGAAGAGGCACTCTGAGTTCATGAAGAAGCAGACACCATTATCACCACCTAGTTTACAGACGTGGATGCAGGTTCAGAGAGGACAAGTAACTCGTCTGGTGTCACACAGCTGCCAAGTAATGAAACAGAAGTTGGGCCCCATACTCTCTGATCATCCTGTGCTCTAAACCACCCCACCCCAAATCTCCTTTCTGCTTCATCGCAGAACATCACTAAAGCACTTTCATTTATCTACCTTTACACTTTACAAGAGCATGGCCAGTTATAATTAAGGTCTGTAAAGTACTTTGAGCTCCATGGCACAAGGGCCTAAAGAGTATCTGCCTTCCTTATATGGCCCACAAAACCAGTCATCTCGTCCTGGCCATCCAAACATTTAATAAGAGCCTCTCTCCCGGTCTCCTTGAAGAAACATGCTGGAACTAAATCCAGTTTTCAGGGACTGTGAAGGTCCTGTGACGTTTGAGCCGGAAGGTTCTGGTTCTTATCTGACTGGGGACATTTTACCATAGGTGTGTCTCTGACCAAGAACAAGGGAGCCCATGCAATAAAGAAACACTCAAAGTGTTTTTATTATCCACAACATTCATCTTGTCTTCCAGCTCAGAAACATCCACCATTACCAGGGTGGGGAAAAAGTGAAGTCAGGGCACCAATTTCAACCACTTAAATGGAATACCAACAAGAACAGTCAGATCGGCGAAAGGGAGGAGGGGTGGAGAAGGAATTCTGGTTCCATCCCGGCACCAGTTTTTGGAGTGAGTTGGGTTCAACACTGGCTTCCAATCTCCCAACAACAAGGATTTAAATAATCTACAGGAAACATACAATTAGCATCCAACAAGGTAAAATTGCAATAGACTGTATTTAAAACGTCCAACAATTCCACTTCAGCAAAAATTTAGAAAGTGTAGGTATAACCAGTTCAATTAAAAAATAAAGTCATTAGCTAAAAGTGCTTTTCAGCTGATCCAGCCACTCATTACCAGTAAGTCCTCAAAGAATTAGATGAAAAATGCTGTTATCCACTGCAGTAAGGCAAGGGAAAATAAAAGGTCTCCAAGCAAAACTGTTCTTTCAGTTTTACAAAGCAGCTGCTTGACCTTGTCAAATGCGCCATTTGAACACTTCCTGTGTTTCTGAATTATCAGATACCTGACTTCCCAGCTGCCAAACAGAATCGCATTTGTCCTTCTAGAGACTTGACCTTTCAAGGAACCAAGTCTAAGAAGCTGTATGGGCTGGACCGGGAGCCCAGCCTCCCATCTTTGATCTTCCCATGCCGCTCGGCACATAGTAGGTAGGCAGTTAGATGAATGAAGTTTATTTGATAATTAGCTTATTACATTTAATAATTTTCAATTTGAGTATATTATTACCAAGCAGGTTTTTATATGTCAAGTGCGCTGAGCATCAACAGTATCAGTGCTAACTCTTAAAAAAAAAAAAGTCTTTCTTAAAAGCTGTTATCAAGTAGTTCATTTGCAAAGTAAAAAGTGACTCTTCAATTTCCATCTTCTTCAGTAACATGTTTTTAATTAAAAACCAATAAGATAAAAGGTATATTTAAAACACACACACACACACACACACACACACCCCTGGTAAGTCACCATATCCATTTTACTATTCCAACAGCTTAGGAAATCCAAATTTTTCAATGTTTAGAAAAGGAAATTAGTCCCACATAGTTTATTTTCTATAGGAGATAAATGAAATAACAGGTCCAGTAGCTGTGCCAGCCACTGTGAGCTGTGGCCCAGGGCTGGTTCTCCCTTTTTTCCACAGTGAACGGATTGCCTAGGCACAAGGCTCCCCTCCCTCCCCGAATAAAGATGGCTCATCTCAGCCTCCCTTTCCAGCAGGACGTGACCTAGAGCTTGGTCCTGCTAAAGGGGACGCACAATGAAGGATCACATTGCTGCTTCGGGAACGTTCCTTAAAAGATGGTGCTCGTGGGCCTTCGGCTCTACTCTTCTTTGACCCCTTGATTGCCCACCTAGAACACAGATGCTGCCCTCTGGGAGTATGAGGTTGAGGCTACACATGGGGGAACAACAGGGAGAGTGAGTTCCAGTCCCCCCCCGACGCCTCAAACCAGCTACCCAGATTTTTATATCCAACAGCAAAACACCACAAAATGCAAAGCCAAAAGAGGCCTTTTGGGCTAAAAAAAAAAAAAAAAAAAAAAAAAAAAAAAAATTAGAAATAGGATACTGTGAGCAACAAAAAAATACAACTTCAGAAGCGTATGTACATAAAAATATTTACAGAAGCTACACTGCTGAACATTCATAGTGTTTACTACTCCACTCCTGCATTTAAAGATATCTGAAAATATTTAGCAACCAGTATGGCTTGGAAACCAACTAATCCCAGACAGTGGCACAGCGCTGCAGCTGCCCTGTTGGGTTGGGGCCCTTCCCCTTTAGTTGCTGGATTGTAGGGAAGCATGGAGGGTGGGAGGGGGCTGTCCATAGAACATGGCCAAGGCCATGTTGAGGGACACTCAGGGGAACTGGGGCAAAACTCTTTCCCAAACAAGTATTTCAATAGCTTAACCCCAAGGACTGCTTCATTGGCATCCATTCACTGGCTGAACAACAGTCTTTCTTGGAGCCGCCATTATCGGGATAACACGGTACGTGTTTGCAGCAGCTACGACCTCCGGAGAGCGCACGCCTTCTTACCTGCCCCGTAACAGACTGGCAAGCCAAACCGTCATTAGAAATAGCGAGGCAGTGGGGCACCTGGGTGGCTCAGTGAGTTAAAGCCTCTGCCTTTGGCTCAGGTCATAATCCCAGGGTCCTGGGATCGAACCCCGCATCCGGCTCTCTGCTCAGTGGGGAGCCTGCTTCCACCTCTCTCTCTCTGCCTGCCTCTCAGCCTACTTGTGATCTCTGTCAAATAAATAAATATTTTAAAAATCTTAAAAAAAAAAAAAAAAAAGAAAGAAAAAGAAATAGCGAGGCAGTGACTGGGAGAACTGATGGGTTCAAATCCTGGCCAGACCACCTATTTGCTGGGTGTCATCTGTGACTCGGTTCTAAATATTCTCACAGGGTGTCGTAAGGATCAAAGGAAAGAACATCAAACAATCTCACAGACCCTGAGGTAGCGATGAAGCAGCAGAGAGCTCTTGGTGCTATTCAGCTCACACACACTCCAACCAACCATTCTCAAGTTCAAACGTTTTTTAACAAGCATAGGTACAGGTGGAGTCCAAATGCTGAAGCCGTCAGGAATCCAAAGGCATGAGTGTGAGACGGTCAGATCTAGTTGCTGCGGGGATTCCAGTAATCCCACAGGCAGAGTGGTGGTCTCTGACCCTATCAGGTGGTAGCACATCATTTGTGACAGTCACAGAGAGCGGCCAGTCACTCCTCGAGAATCAGCCTGGATCATTCCAACAATGCGGGGCAAACCACGGCCCTGGGAATGGACCCACGACTTAAGAGAACGCAAAGCGGGTATCAAGCTCTTCACCGCAGCTCCGCTTTTTAACAGTAAACGATGAGAAATCACTTGAAGATCCAGACTGGCTAAATTAATCATGGTTCACCATTAAAACTGAATACTATGCAGACGTTAAAAACACTAAGGAAGCTCTCTATTTAACACCTCACATGAGCTCTAAAACACGCCAAGAGAGAAAAAAGAGCAAGGTGTGGAAGAACACACGGCATGCTACAGTATGTATAAGAAAATGTATGTATTTGCTGATAACATGTACAGGTACCTGTGCAAGGATTTACAACAAACTGGTGAAAAGACAGTTGACCCCGGAAGTACAGGGTAAATGGAGAACAGGGCTTAGAGGGGGAATTTTTTAAATACTTTTTAAATTTTTATTCAATCAACATATAATGTATTGCTGGTTTCAGAGTTACAGGTCTGTCATTCATCAGTCTTCTTCTCGTAGGGCACGTGATGTCATGGGCACTGAGTGTTATAGAAGTGCCCAGAAGTCACGGAAAAATCAAACCTCGTGACCACATGAGGCAAGCTTACACGTGCCATCATTATGTATGCAGCTACAGACAAGCAAAAGCCAGCATGGACGGGTTCAGCGGGTTCCAGTGCAAGAAGGACACACCAGTAAAGCAGCAGCCAAGCCCTACCTCGGGCACAGCCGGCACTGAGCTGGCCATGCGGGCATTACAGTAAAGGTCCCCTGGGGCAGGGGCAGAGGCTACAATCCACAGAGCTGAGGGGGTAGACCAGCTTCCCACCATGGCCAAGGGAGCCCCCGAGCGAGCTGTCAGGACTCCAGAGAGGAGCCAGCCCCTGCCCCCAGAAGTCTGGGGCAGTCAGCGCTGCTGGTGTTGGGAGGAACGTCTCCACTATGGAGGACCAGCGACCCAAAATCCGCACGCCGCAGGTCCTGCTTTCGAAGGCAGTGAATCCGTCCAGCTCGGGGGCATCCCCACACGCAGAGTTAACAGGCAGTGAGCACGGCTGGGAAAGAGCCCCGGGCTTTCGGTGCCGGCATCCAGTCTTCGGAACCACGACACGGCCCCACCCACTTGGTGGCACCCACTTGCTACAGGGCGGAGCAGGGATGAGTCAATGGGCTGAGTCAGGCACCTCACCTTTCATCTCATCTACAGCATGAATGAGAGGAGTGAAGCGACCTAGGACTCCTTGTCCAGGAACAAGCCAGAGGGGGTAGGGATCCATCTGGGGAACAGCAACTGCTTGTCCATGTGTGGTCAAAGGCAAATCCAGGCCCGGTGCCTCCTCAAGAAATGCTTATCTTGGGAACTCCAGAGGGCAGCTCTTTTCCACGAGAGAAAAGAGAGCTCTCTTTTTCAGAGCAGCTTGGTGAGACAGGAACACATCTGCTTAAACGTCTGTGGACAGCGTATAAAAACAGCAGCACTGACTAGACCAACCCCTGCTTGGGAATAGAGGTAGAGACCAAGGGTTCAAGTACAGGAAGTGAGGGGGGACGAGGGTGTAGGTGCAGCTCCATTGGGTGGCTGCAGGACCTACAACAAATCCTAGGCCTCCATTTCTTGATCCACATAATAAGGGAGATGGTCCGTCTTCCTAGAACATTTCCTGGGTTCCTTCCCAACTTCAGTAGGTGATGAATAGTTCCAGTGGTAAAGAAATCCACAAAAGCATTAGTGAGTGATATTACTAGAATATACCTGCTCTCTCCATGCAGATGAAACACCTATGACTTGCACATGGCCTAGATTTCTTTTAAAACTGCACTTTTTTATTTTTGAGGAATGACATGTGCCAGGCTCCACATTAAAGTCCTGGGCAAGCACAGATAAATCGGACCCAAATCCCTGCCTTCAGGAGGCCCCAAATTCAGAATCGTCAGTGAGCTTCTCAAGCTCCCTAAAAGTTTATTAGAAATTCCATGATAGGGATAGGGGGCACCTGGGCAGCATGGTCGGTAAAGTGCCCCACTCTTGGTTTCAGCTCAGGTCGTGATCTCGGGGTCATGAGATTGAGCCCTGCATCGGGTTCCGGGCTCCATGCACAGTCTGCTTGAGATCCTTTCTCCTTCTACCTCTTCTACCTCTCCCTCTGACCCTTCCTGGCTCTCTCTCTAAATTTAAAAAAAAAAAAAGAAAGAAAGAAAAAGGAAAAGGAAAAAGAAATTCCATGATAAATACATCAGTAAAAATAAAGAGAGTCTATTAAACTAAATTGAATCCAGGCAAGAGAGAAAATAATCATTAGAAAATCAAAGAGATAAGGAACCGAGAAAGAAAAGAAAGCTGCTCTGAGGTAACAGATGAACGAGGCTCTAAAGGAAGGCTGGGGTGAGGGGTGGGAGGTACCAACAAGGAAAGAATGTGCAAGACAAGCTAAAGATACCTTACTGCTAGGGACAGCTGTTAGTCTAATCAGACGTTCCCTGAATGCATACGCACTGCCTTTCAAACTTCAGCCCTTAATGTGCCACCGTCCCACCAAACCTCAGCTCCAGCCTGACCTCTGTGGCCACAGATGGAGGGTTCCTTCTAAACCTGCTGAGTCTGATAGGAAGAGCAGCAAGATGAAAGTGAGAAACCAACTACGGCCAGGCTTCGCATCTGCTGTGATTCTCTCTTTCACTCCCTTAGAAACTAGAGATAAGAACTTTGGCTTGTCAAGGACAGATGTTGAGGAACCCAGAGGTTCCACACCTGTAGCCAGCTGCGCAGCTGCTAGACCTAACTAGGACCAGTCATCTCCCAAAGCGGAAAACACAGGCTGCACTGGGAGAAATGACTTTGAAATTCTACCATAAATGTGTTCAACTGTTAATTTTGTTGCCAGTGATCCTCATTAGAATGTCCTATCAGATGATAGGACATAGCACAATTCTCAATTTAGTTCTTTTAAGTTTAGCTATCAATATTTTAGGGCCTCGTTAACATGGACATTCTGATTTCTGGACCCTCCAAAACAAGTTCAAGGAGGACCGAAGTAGTCACAACCATGTGAATATATTTAACACTCCAGAATTGGACACCTAAAAATGGTTACGATATAAATTTTATGTTCTATGTATTTTACCACAACTTAAAAAAAACAAACAAACAAAAAAAAAACACCATGGTGTAAAGGATCATCCTAAAAAATGGTCCTCCCACTTCCCGTCCTCCAGAAGTCTTTAATGTACCTGGAAAATTAAATCAACTCAAAGAGCTCAACCAGTACCACTGAGTACTCATCTCTATTAAGTTTGAACCAAAAATGGACAAGCTGTCAGCCTTGCTCTTGAGAAGCTCTCAGACCAGAGGGGATAATATCCATCAGGCAGACATTTTTTTTTTTTAAGATTTTATTTATTTATTTGACAGAGAGAAATCACAAGTAGGCAGAGAGGCAGGCAGAGAGAGAGGAGGAAGCAGGCTCCCTGCTGAGCAGAAAGCCCGATGTGGGGCTTGAACCCAGGACCTGGGATCATGACCTGAGCCGAAGGCAGCGGCTTAACCCACTGAGCCACCCAGGCGCCCCCATCAGGCAGACATTTATAGAGTGCCTTCCACAGCAGGGGATTTGGCCAGACCAAGTAAGCAAACAGGTGTTGTCTTAGGTGCAGACCCTCATTCATCAGTGGAGGCTAACCTCTGCTGATCTGGAGAATTCTGGGACTTGGCTGGGAAAAGTGCTATGGTGGTTTGGAGTGTCCCCAGCCAGCAAGAGAAAGGGCAATGGTGGCTGTATATTTGCTATCACTACTCCACGGGGACATTTAAAAATGTAAGACCCTGTTCTGTCAAGTGCAAGATGATGTAGCACAGGATTAATGCCAAGAATGGGCTATTTCACCAAAAGGTAGGACTGGATGGCATAGCATCGGCTGGACTGGGCACCAGGCAGCTGTGTTTCAGGACCCACATGTATACTACCCAAGTGTCACTTGACTGTTCGAGGTCTTAGCTGTCCGTCTGAGGAGAAGAGTTTGGGCTGTCAGTGCTTCTCAGTCATTTCCACAAAAGCACTGAATGACAAAGAGAGGTGAACATGTACAGGGGACATAACCCAACCCCACCAGAAATCTGCATTCTCTTTAAAGCCTCATGTTTTATATTAAAAACTTACACATATTTCATTCTGCACTACAAAGAGATAATTTAAAAAAATAACTCCCCACCATGCCGCCTCAGGGAGATGTGCTGTGATTAATTTGTGGCACCCCCAGGGCCATGGATGCTAAGGTCCTGATGAGTCACCCTCTTGCATAATCTCAGAGATATTCTATTTCCTTTCAGATTCACATTTCTCTCAAGCTACATTGTTAGCCTCTACCACTTATCTTGAAAGAACAGACTGAAAACTGCTAGTATTTAGCCCGGTCTTCCACATTCCTGACAATTCGACAAGGCCATGCCTCATTTTTACTCCATATACCCCATGATACACTAGATAACGTTGACCAGGATGACAAAGACAAGCAACCAGGCCCCGGGAGCAGGAAGTCAGGCTGCAGCCCCCCTGGCAGGCTCCTGACTCCATTCTGCCCTGCACAGCACACATCTACCTGTCAATGTCCTCGTGTCTATGGTGGGAGGGCAGGGAGTGGGAGTGACAGACACCATGCCATCCTAGACGGGACCGGACTCTGGAGCTGCATATGCTCCCATGCTGGCAATGCTCACTCGACACCTAATGTGAGCCTTGTAAGAATTTAACAATATAGAGAGCTGTGGTCTTCTGCATCTCAAATATGGTATAAGGAACTCGAGATAGCTAAACAGTTTTGATGTGTTGCCATTTTGTCTTTCTTCTTCCAAGTCCCATGTTTCCCTGTGGGAGGCTGCAATAAGGCTTGAGACGAGGACCAAACCAGGCCCTGACTTGTGCCTCCTTTAAAGTTCGAATAACCTAACAAAAGGTTTAGGACGGGAAAAGTTGAGTAGCACTGAGAAAGGGTCTGTGCTATGGGTTGTGCGCTCACCTACGTGACTTCCCACACACTTGCTAAACAAATGAGAACAATTAGGTTGGGGTCAAAAGTTCGTTGCTGGTCCTTGCTGCCCTAGTACAGCCCATAAATTACTTTCAGGTTTGCTGTATCAATACAGAACAATTGTACTGGCATCACTTGGCATCACGAGGTCTGCTTATAGTCAATTGTGAAACTTATTATGGGAACTCGTGGTTGTTTAACTAGACACAGATGTATTGCTTCTCCTATTGTATTATCACTATATATATGGCCTTAATGCTTTGAATAAACTTAGCACTGTTGGACATCCTCCTCAGTGCTCCTCCTGCCCCCATCTCTCTGCTTCTCGAGTTCTTTTCTTCATCCTCTTACCCTCACGTTCCTGGTCGATTTGTCGCGCCGGCCACGACATTTCCCCTTCTTCTCTTCAAGACGACACTGTAGTTGTCCACGGCCTATGAACTGCCCCTAAGTCTGGCTGTAGCCCCCTTGACTATGGGGCAGCTTCACCTGTGACCTAACCCTAAGAGGGGAGGGCCTCCTGGCCATCAGACTTTCAAGACAAGATAGCAACAAAAGCTCTGGGGTAGGGGAGGAAACTCGACTCCTATTTTAAGGGGCCCACAACAGTAAAGGTTGAGGTCTACTGGATGTGCCAGGCATGAGGCTAAGTGCTTCTCCTCCCCATGCTTCTACTCCACAACCCCCTCAGGCAGGTACTGTCAGCACCGCCACCTTCCCAAGGAGGACAAGTACCTTGCCCAAGGTGAAATCCACAGAATGTGAAGAAGCTGGGATTCAAGCCCCACATTCCTCTAGCTCTAGAATGGAGTTCTTATCCCTTACAAGGCAAACTTCTACACAGGTTATTGAGGAACTGAGGGCTAATGAGTATGGTTATTGATGAGAGATGAGAAGCAACCAGGAAAAACCTCCCACAACCTCCCACTGGGACAAGCACCCAGCTACCCGCACCTGTGCCCCCTTATTCTGTGGGGAGATGAGCCCCCTGTGCTCCAGTGAGGAAGCTGACCCCTCCGCGGGTCCATCCCTCTCACCCACCCACACACAGCACACCCGCAACTCTCTCATCTCCTGTGCTCACTTTGCCTTTTCTACTGAAGCATCCTCACGCTGGTGAGTAACAGCTCGCTGTAACTTGCTTTCATCATAAACAATAATGCCTCCTGAGCCTATTTCTCTTCTAGCTCTTGCTCTGCTCTCCTCTTCAACAAAACTGAGTTGCTTTGTTCCTTTTTTTTTTTTTTTTTTGGTCTCCAATTCATCTTCTCTTCTCACCCATCTTTCCAACCAGGCACTGCTCCCAGCACCCCCACGAGTGCTCTGCTCAGGCTGCTGCTGGTCTCCACATTGCTATCCCAGTGATCAGCTCTAAGGAGGCTGACACAACTCATGGATCACTGCCTTCATCACGTGGCTCCCAGGTTAGCACACCTAGTTCTCCCGCTTACTGGCCATGGCCTTCCTCTCCCTAACCTCTGCCTGGGGAGTGCCCTACAGCTTTACCCTCAGTACCTATCCCTGCTTCCTTCGTGACCTCATTCAGCATTCAGTCCTCCACCGGAAATACAACCTAGACCCCCAGGACTCTGCTATTTGTATCTCCTGCCCAGACCTCCCCCACTGAACTTCAGACTCTCATTCAACTACCTAGGCAGCACCTCCACTGGGATGTCCAGACATCTCAAACCTAACACATCTAAAAATCAAACTTTCACTCTTCCTCCAAAATCCGTTCCTCTTATGTTCTGTCCTAACCCATCATAGGACAACTTCATCCTTCCAGTTGCTCAGGCAAAAAACCTTGAGGACATTCTTTTTTACTTTCACTCTCTTCATCTTGTCAACTCTACTTTTAAAATATATCCAGAATCCAACCACTTCTATCTTCATTGCTACCACCATGCCCCAAACTACCACCATCTCTTATCTGTCATTATAAGTGCCTCCTAATTGATATCACTACATCTATCCTTGCCCTCACGCTTGTCTATGTTCAATCTAGCAGCTAGAGAAAACCATTGATAATCTAAGTCAGCTCAGGTCATACTCTTCTCAGAACCCTGCAAGGATTCCCATCAAAGTCAGGAGTAAAACCCAAAGTCTTTCAGTGGCCGATAAGGCTCCATGCAATTTGCCTCCAAGGAGACCATAAGCTTCCTTGGTGTTCTAAATTTGCTAGGCATGCTTCTGCCCTAGGACCTTTGCACTGGGTGGTCCTGCTGCTGAAAACACTCTTCCCCCCTAGTACTGACATGGCTTACAGCTTTGCCTTTCAGTGACGTCTTCCCTGGCTGACCCACTGCTGACCACTCCACAGTACCTGTCTCCACTTTCTTTTCCTCTATGTCACTCACTACCTCCTAACGTAATACCCCTATTTATTTTGTGTCTCCCCCAACAGAAGTAAACAGTGACTTCAGTTTGCTTCCATATCTCTAGCACCAGAAGAGTACCTAGTACATAGTAAATGCTCAGTGAATATCTGTTGAACTTACAACTTCTATTAAAAAAAGAAAGTTGATTATGGTTTCTCTGGAAGTCCAGAACACATTTCCCTCTAAATTTTTACTTGTTCCTCATGTTCAAGTAAGGATAAAAACCCCTACTTTATTTTATGTTGAAATATAGAATTATATATAAATTATATACATAAATGTGCACACAGAAACAAATGAGCTTACCAAAGATCCATCTCTTACCCTAGGACAGTGAAAAAGCTTCTCAGATGGCCATGGCTGGTGGTGCTGCTGAACTTGGGGGATCCTCACTTTGCAGCCCCCACCCCCTGGGATCATCCTGAGCAGGGGCCCCAGGATGCCTCTCCACATGCCCATGCCCTCAGTTCATCTCTGTAGCAGCCCCAAACCCTTTCTAAATAGAAGATATGGAAAATACTTTTTCTTTCGAAACTGGCAGATGGGATACGGCATCTGATATGACTTTATCATGACCTGAACATTAAAGCACATTTCCAGCTGGCCCCTGAAACCCTCCCTTGAGCTTCATACACATCTTCTCCAGGTTCTCTATCCTTGGGCATCTAGAAGGCCCAACAGTGTCCAAACCCAACTTTTCTTGCACTTGTGGGTTCCCGTGCCTCTTGTGCCTCTTCCTCACCCAGATCTTAAAGCCAGCTCTTGACTTTTGCTGAGTATCCTAAGTTGGCACCTGGGCCAGGTCTCACGAGCAGCCAGAAGGCCTCAGACGCAAGAGCCATTTTTCTAGAACGAGATGTCTCCGCATAGCCACCTGATCATGTCCGAGCCTCTTTAAGCTTTTCCTTGTTTGAAAACTCTTAGGTTTCTTTGTGTCACAGCAAAGCGGGATTCCTTAAGTCCTAGCCAACTGGTTTTTCAACACTTTGCATCTCCAGTCTCACCAAAGCCTTGCAGGATTCTAAACATTTCCATTTCACTTCAAAATACCCTTGTTCTCAAGAGACAGTCCTACACTGCCAGTTGGAGGGGTGTCAGGCCATGATCTGACAGATGAGTCCGTGGAAAGATGACCCAGGAAGGGCCGAAACAGAAACAGGACTTCAAATTCCTCCTGCTGTCAAGTGGTCCGTTCGCACCAGGAACAACCCTCCCACACCCCACCCTTGCTGGGGATCCTCTTGCTAACTTCAGATTACGTGGCTTTATCAGGACCACAGAAGACTGTGACCACCTGACCGACGGCAATATATCCTAAAGAGGAGGGCTCTAATTCTGCCAGGACAAGAGGGTTTTTGGCTCAGGAGATCTACAGTTCAGTGACATCCTTATGGCTTATGGCTTTGAAATGTTTATCATCTGTACACTTCCCCTAACACCCACACTTAACCTTAGTACGAGTCAATATCCTTTATAAAATAAAGAAACTATAGTGACATTGATATCACCAAACAAAGCAAACACAGCCCCGGGGAAACAGGCATTACTCTGCTCTGTTTATTCTTTGTATCGCTAACCAATGTGCCCTTTTCATACAATTCCAAAGTTTATTTTTATTTCTATACTTTCAGGCTTAGAAAGCATATTTCGTTAAAAGGTTTTCTTTTACTATATCTGAAGTGGCTCTTCAAAAAAAGGAATCTTCGGATTGTGTGACATTCAAAATAGATGTAGCCGCTTAGCAAATAAACTTGTGAGCGGATGTCCGTGGCTCTGTGTCACTTGCTTTCGCCTTCTGCTCTTGCTTTAGTGACACTTTCCCCTAATTCAGAACGGCCCTCTTGGCCAGTTCATTGGTTTTAGAGTCTTCAAAGTTTTTCACGTCTTTCTGCCAATTTGGGATTAGGTGAAATGACAGCAGAATCCAGTGCTGGAATCCAGCATGTATATGTGGGGGTGGACGGACAGAGGGATGGAGGGAGATGTGGGGAGAATCTGAGGCGACACTGTAGCCCATGAAAGAAGTCATTCTACAAGCACACCAACTCTGGAATAAACGGATTTGGAACCGTCTTGCCTTGTTTACCTAAACAGAAAAGCTAGACAGCAACAGAGGAGATGGTGATCATTCCACCCTGTTATTAGGCTAACAGGGACCCACACTGGTGAAGAGCCAATCTACCTGTCCCAGTTCAGGGCTAATTAACAATTAGGCTCTTGATTTATTTCCAAGGAATCACTGTTTCCAATTCCAAGTGTCAGTTTAACAAACAAAAACCTGCTAGAACACACTACTTCCACACTTCGTCCGTACGTCTTCAACCTCAGGCAGCTTCACTGGGAACAATCAGAGCCAGCTTTGCGCAAACAGACCCAGCCTTCCTATTGTGCCTTAATGCCAAACAAAGGACCAGGAAAATAAATCATCATCAACCCTGCCCTGGGTAGAGTGCAAATTACCCAGTCTCCCAAGGATAAAGTACGGGGATACTTCCAAAGTCATAGAGCTCTGAGAAGATCTGGAAACCAGGAAGTTTGTATTCCTCGTTAACTCTGCCCCATTACTTCACGGTCTACCCTCCACGGGTACCCGTGCACAAAGTCGCTGCCCACCCAGCCCCTCACCGTGCCGGTCATCTGTCTGCCCACTGATCTTTACATACTGAACCCCGACTGGTATTCACCCACTGCTTGGCAGCTACCAAAGGGCTATAAGGCATAGTTCCTTGGAGATGTACTTTCCAAACAGGGTCACTGTAGAATGGAAAGAAGGATATACACGTAACCATGATCATAATCAAACCCAACAAGAGAAACCACAAGCTGCACAGTCCAGGAAGCATGGAAGATGTAGACCAAGAACCAACTTGCCCAACGACGTGCCATGGCCACTACACTGCTTACAGCCCCGGTTTGCACATTTATCTAACAAACACAAAGGATAAGAAATGGTTGGGGCTGGCCCTGGTGACCATTACTATAGGGCTGAGTCTTTGCCACCCTCCCAAGAAGCCGGTAGAACTCTGGTTCAACCAGATCACTCAAGGTCCAACCAGATCACCACTCCACAGCTCTCAACGGAGGAGCTCAACAGCTTCCCCACCGCTCCCCTGAGAGACACACACATTCAAGAGTCCCTTGCGAGCCTTGAATAACTGAAGCTTTAGCCATCAATTCCCAAGTACCCCCACGTGCTTACTCTCATGTGATCCCCACATGCCCTGGTCCAGGGCTTTCAGCATCTTTCCCTACAGCCAGCCTCTCTATTTCATCTCATTTTAACAACCAACAAATGCTGAGCACCCACTGCAGGGCAGGTCAACCTGTATTTCTGAGGTCGAGCTCTCAAGTCAGCCTTTAAGGCGAAAATCAAATATAACTTAAAATCACTCAGGAAAATCCCTGAGTTGGGACGGGTGTCCTCTCGACAACTCAAAAACCAAGAATTATCATCTTGGGTGTCTATTTGCATGATGCCGATAGCTTCCCTTTCCCTGGGGGCAGCAGAGTCCAAGGGCTCCTTTGAGCAGGGAATGGCGAAGGGTTAAATCAAGGGATTTCTTGCTCTCTCTACCCTGAGTTGAAAGAGCTGATTTCACAAGTTAAATTGAGTGTATGATGATAGGACTCCACTGTATCTGCAAGGCATATGCTAGGTGCCATCAGGCAAAGAAATGAATCTAAAACCGCTGCCCTCAACTTACCTATAACCCAGTTGGGAAAGATTGGTTCATCCTCTGAAAATCGTAGATGACAGTTAAACACGAAGCCATCAGAACTGACAGACGTCGGATACTAAGTGCTACAGACATTCAAAGGAAAAATAAATGCTATAGTGTAGGGTGGGCTCAAAAGAATTTCATGGAGAAATTTAAACTGGCTCTTGAGGTATTGATCACATTCTTTCTTAAGATGGGCGGACCGAGAACCGATCAGTGTTCCACACAAAACTGACCTGGTCATCTAAGCATACAATGGTATTTTCTATTATGTCTCCACTCTCCCTCTTGAAAGTGCCAACTAATTCACTGGCCAACTCTGTCCACGGTACTATGTTGCGCCAAGGTCGCAGGGTAACCAGGCACCATAGTTCAAGTTCTACGTGGTTGCCAAAGCTTAAACTAAATCTTGATGTTATTGTTATGCTAAAATAGAAGACCATACAACTAAGAACAACATGCTAACTGCTTCTTTACAATCACAGAGACTCTTACATGAGCATTTAACCTGACTTTCCTGACAAATTATTCATACCATGAGTATCCTGATCCATTCTTTCAAACCCTAAGGCATTACTTGGATGGTCTCATACCAGCCTGTGTTAAAATTAAACTTTTCTATTTCCCTTTCTTGCAGAGTCCTATGACCTTCCCTAAGTTTCCCTGTCCATTTTGGAACTTTCTCCACTCTCAGAACTCAAGGTGACTGAGCACAGTCCCTGGACACTGGCCCTGGGCCACATGGCACTGTGAATGAATGTAAGGGAGCCAGTGCTTAGGTCCACATTTTGGACACAGCTCTCATCCCTGGCTAGCTCCACTCACCCCTCACTGGGCTTTTTCACAAGGGGAGGGAGTAAGAGACAAAGAAGGACCCAAATCTTATCCAAAGCCAGCTGGAATAAGGGTCAACTGGAAGAATCCAGGCATAGATATTTAAATAGATAGCCCTGATTCATACAGGAAGTAGTTTAATAAATCAACATAACATAGTACATTTCCAAAAATTCAGATACTGGCCAATTTCTCCAGGTCTGAAAGACATTTCTGACATTTCCTTCAGGAGATGGCATGAGCACAAGTCAGAAATACCAATTCAAATCCAGATTCTATTAAGATTCTGCTGAAGCACTTGTGAGACTTCAGACATTTCCTAGTTTCAACTTTAGTTTCTTCATCTATAAAGAGAGCCAGTAGGACTAGATGACTTTTATGACTAGATGACTAGTTAATGATTTTAAAGGCAGAAGTATCACAAGTCTGAGAAAAATCGAAAGCAAACATCAGAGTCAGAATAGAAGGGACAATGGTTGAGGGCGTAGGTTACCTGGGTGGCTCAGTCGGTTGAGTGTCCGACTCTTGATTTCCACCCAGGTCATGATCTCAGGGTCATGGATCCAGCCCCCATGTCAGGCTCTGTGCTCAGTGTGGAGTCTGCTTGTTCCTCTCCCTCCCCCTAAGTGTGCACATGCTCTCTCTTGAATAAATACATAAAATCTTAAAAAACAAAAAAAAAAAAAGAAGAAGAGGAAAAAGAAGGGACAATGGGCCCGGAGAGCCTCTGGAAGATGATGATCAGAAAGTTTCTGAAGATAACGGACTGGGGAAAACCCAGAATTGCTCTATAAGAATATCTTACAGATTTCTTTCTTCTAGGTTCTGCCTTACAGTCAAACACAGATCCATCTCTTCCCAGAATAGTTAAGAGTCACAGAAGGGACATACCCACAGATGTCGTCCCACACAGTCTTCTTGGAAGGGGTAACTTAACCTTAACTACCTAAGGGAAATGAAAAGATCCCCAAGAGTGCACACCCTGACCTCAGTAATTCAGACAACTACCTCACCATCATTTGGAGTCTCAAACTTCCTTAAGGCACAGCCTAAAAACCCGAGCGAAGTTTTACAGTCCCCAAAGTTTTACAAACACCCAACATGTTCTGAGGCTCTCAGATACATTATTCTGTTATAAAATCTTAACTAGAGTTCAAGGTGGTATTAAATATTTAAATAGCACTGTAGAAAATTTAACCCACAAAAATCTACAGCAGTTTCTATAATGGGCATTCATTTGCTATTTCCACATATTCACTTCTCCTGCTTCAATAAAGTCTCTTGTTTAGCAAATTTACTTTATCAGTCTAATTAAGACCAGTTAAAGTTAGACTGCTTTGAATATGAGTTTCATAAATATGACTAAGAGTTTAAATTATCGGTTACCCCACCTACAATAAACTTTGGCTTTGCTCTTTGGCAGTCAGAATGTGAATGGTTAGCACCTGTCCAGTAGCTGGCACACAGTAGGAATTCAATTAGTGCTTCTCAATGCATCACCACTAACCCCCAGTGCTTAGTCAGCAAGTCCCCACACCAGGCAGGAATTAAGCATTGTACGTGTGGTCTCTTACTCCTCACAACAACCTTATTAAATACCTCCATTTTACGGATAAAGAAACTAAGGCTTAAAATAAATTAACAGCTGCTCCACAGCCCAGAAGGAATTTGAGCTTAAGTCATGTCTCTCTCTCTCCCCCGCCCCCATCAGTTCCCCACTGAACTTTTCCACAGAATGCAAGAGTTTAGGACGCTGGACCAGAAGTTGTGTGGGTCTCAACCTCACTGGCTGTTATTTGCACCCACATCAGTTACAAAGGTGACAACTGATGTGATTATAGCCTGCGTGTGCTGGTTCTCCTTGGAGGCCCAAAGCTGCTGCTGAAAGCTGGAACACTTTACCAAAAGAAGGGAAGGAGGGGACAGGATTTAACATAAACCATACCCCCCAGCAGTGTGGTTACTGCCACACTCCAAGCTCAAGGGAAAGATACACTCCAGGATCTGATCAGCCACTCCCTCCAAGCAGAGCCTTTCTAGAAGGCAGCAGACGCCAATGGCAGGCTTATTCTTACCCACAGGAGCACTTGCAGCAGCAGTAACAAGTTTCAGCAAGCATGCTGCTCAGTGACAGAGATTCCTGGCTAGCCTCACATTTTCTAAGTCTCCATCCCAAAGATATTTTCTTGGCCCAGTACACCCCCTTCACAATGCTGGCTTGAACAAGTATTTCAAGGAAGCCATGACCGTCAGTAGGCGTCAGGTGCACAAGAATATCAGGCTGAAGGTGTCCCCTCCGCCAGCCCACAACCAGGGCTGCACTAAGCAGTTCAAATGCACCGTGTGGGCGGATGCACATTTACACACCCTAAGGATTCAGAGACACCAAACGTCATCCATTAACTGAGGTCACAGAAACCACCTCTCATTTCAGATTTACAGCTTAGCAATTATTTGAGAGAAGCCGGAGTACAAGCAACGGGCCAGCCCACCAGCCCTCAGCCTTCCCACCCCCAACAAATATCTTTGCTTCACCACCAGGTGTTAGCAGAAAAATCTGATGTTAAGATTCACCAGCTCCAAAGTTGTTAATCGCAGAAATCAAGAGGTTTCCTCCAGCTCTAACGTCCCATTCCACCCTCATAAACACAAAGTCCTCTCTTTCCGTGGCTGCACTTTGCTTTCTCCGGTCTGTTGGTCCTGGAAAGACCTTGGTTCAACTAAAAGCGTTAGGGGAGGAGGGAACCTCGGTGAGTTTATTTCTCAGTAGTACAGATCTAGATGAAGACTCCCAAACCCTCTCCAGCCTAAAGAGTTAGATCATGTGGGAACCAAACACTAAGAGAAAAAGAAAAGCTGAGCAGTGCCAGTCTCCACTTTCTCGCGGGAGGAACACCGCTATACTATGGGCGGGGCGGGGGGTGAGGAGGTAGTGATCTTCTAAACTGTGTTTTCAAAGCCCCAGCCCAGATCTGATATTTTGCTTTAACCCTTCGGCTTGGGCCTGCGCAATGCAGGGGCCCAAAGGGTCTTTGGATACCACCGGACGCTTCGGGGCCTGGGCGGGGGACGGGGCACACCACTCATACGATCTTGTTTTTCTCAGCTGATCTAGTCTTGCGAACAGGTGCTTGGTCAATTCCATCTTTCAAAAGGAGGGGAGGGGCATGTTAGAGTAGCTCCCACAGGAGCGCCCGCCGTGCGGGGAAAGCCACGCAGGACAGGATGAAAAGTGGCTTTCCAACTTCTGCAGGGCTCCCTAGTCTGCGGGGAAGCCGGGTGTTGCGTGAAGTTGGGAAAGGCCTGGATCTTCCGGAACAACGCTCCCAGCAAGCCCACAGCGGCGATACGGCGACCCTACACCCTGGGTCACCGCTCCCCCCACCCGCCGCCCCGCTCCAAACACACACGTGAAGCTCAGCAAAGCGTGCCACCTGCCGGGTTCCCAGCAAACATGCCCGAAGGGAAGGACCGCCGGAAAACACTTTGTTTAAAAAGAGAGGAAAAAAAAAAAAAAAAAAGAAACTCTCTCGGGGCCAAGAACAGCCTGGCCTGGCACCGGGGCCACAGTCCGCGGGGCTCGGCCCCCGGGGCCTCGGGTTTCTAGGGCTGAATGTGGGGAGGCGCCGCGACCGGCTCGGCTGCTGGCCGCGCTCCCCCGGGGGCCCGAGGAGTCCCGGGCGGGGCAGCCGCACGGGTAGGGCCCGCGGGCGGGAACGCGGCGCGCCCTCGCCCCTGCTCGCGCGCGGGCCGGCGCCGTGGCGGGGGTGGGAAGTCGGGGAACTTACAGCCGCCTGTCCTCCGGCTCCAGCTGCCAGTGCATGGCCAGCGAGAAGCCGAAGAGGCTCCCGGGGTCCCCCGTTTTCCGGATCACATTGTCCTCGCGGGTGTCCAAGTTGAAGGCGGCGCCGAGCCGGGGCAGGAGCCCCGCCGACAGGTAGAGCAGCCACAGCTGCCCCGTGGCCGCCATGGACGGGCGCACCGGGAGGTGGAACGGGAGCCGCGGTTGCAGCCCTGTGCTCCGGGCCGGGTTCGAGGCTGCGGGGCTGCCGGGCTGCTGCTGCTGCTGCTGCTGCACCTTCGTCTCCTCTGGCCACCGCGCCGGCCCCACCCCCGGGACGAGTCGCGCTAGCCGCCCGGCCGCTCCCCCTCGCGGGCAGTTCCTGACCGCTGAATGAGCCCGTTGTTCTCTGGAGACTCGCAGGCGTTTTATCAAGTGACGAGGACGCCGGCCCCGCCCCCCCCCACCCCTCTGGCCCCTCCTCGCGCGCCCGCCGCCCGGCCGGGCTGCCTGCACCTTCCCGGCCCGCCTGGCTGCTCCGGGTCGCGGTGCTGCCCCTCCCCGCGCCACCCCACGCCTCTCCCGCCGCCGCCTACCTGGCCCGGAAGCCGGCGTGGGACACCTGGGTGCTGGGGGGAGGCGAGCTCCCGGCCCCGCAGCTCCATCCCGAGGGTCCTCGGGGAAAGAAGCCCTGGAATTGTGGTTGCCGTTCCGTGCGGAGCCAGAAAGGCGTTTACTACCTGTTACGCAAGGAGAAGTGCTATGATGCACCGGCCCCGACCGCCTTATGCCGCGGATTCTCGCCCACCGGAGCCCACGTGCAAATGCTCACTTCATTCATTCAGTCCACGAGTGTTTCTGGAGCGCTTAACGCTCGCCAGATACTTGGGGAAGGGAGCTGCGTGGATTGTTTTCGGCCCTCAAAGAACTAACCGTCCATAATAATAGCGCAAACTTGGATAGTGCTATACAATTTATATAGCTCATTTTATAGCCCATTTAGCCCTCATAACAAGCTGCATAACAATTCTCAGATTAGAAAACTGAAGCTCAGCCTTAACCCTGAGCACCCAGGGATATGCCCCGTGAAAAGGAGAGCTTTTGGGACAGGTCACCGTGGTGTAAGCAATTTCATTTTCTAGGTGCTCTGAAGCGGAGAAGCAGCTTCTCGACAGGAAAGGATGGGTGTGTAAGGTGGTACCTACGAGCTCAGGAGCTCTTATTTCCTGCCCCCAAATTCCCAGGACTAGATTCTTGCCAAGAAGCAGCTCTGAGCTCTGTGTGGGTGGCCTAAAGTCTCCTGCCTCCAGAGCTTGGGGTGGAGCCTCCAGCACGGTGTTGACCTCCGGGGCAACTTTATTGGCGGGGTTCTTCAGCCGCAGAGACAGAGTTACTGTGATATTGGGGTGACAAAAAAATTTTACTTTTTTATTTTCACTAACCTCTGACATTTAGCATTTCCTTCCATTATAAATGGAGGGGAAACACCACAGTGGCAGTAGGATATGTATCTAGGACTTAGTCTCCAGTAGAACCCACAGGTTTTGTTTTTCGCTGGGGTTTTTTTGTTTTGTTTTTGTTTTTTACATCACAGCATAGTTGTTACAATATCATCAATTACAGTAGCTATTAAATAGACCCTCCACTAGATCTTGTTATGCAATAGGCCAACTTAAAAGTATATATATTGGGACACCTGGGTGGCTCAGTTGGTTAAGTGTCTCCCTTGGGCTGGGGTCCCACATCTGGCTCCCTGCTCTGGGGGAAGCCTGCTTTTCCCTCTGCCTGTTTCTCCCCCTGCTTTGATTGCGCTCTCTCTCTCTCTCTGAAAGATAAGTAAATCTTTAAAAAAAAAAAAAGTTCCTTTAAAAAAAGCATAAAAAAATTTTAAAGTATATATATTATACAACGCAATTTTTTAAACATTTTGTTAACTGTATTTCAAAATAATTGGTTTCATTTGCAATCCCATGTATTTTATGCTTTTAAAAACCTTGTTCTGAAAAGGGATTCATGGTTTTGGGCAGCCCACAAAATGGGGTCCCATGCCGCTAAAAAAGTTTAAGAAGTGCTAGCCTGAAGACTTCTGGAATGCCTTGGGGAGCCTGCCTTGGAATCTGATATCCCTGCATTAGAAACAGAAGCAGAGTACAGTCCTGGGGAAGACCTGAAGTCCCGTGTGTGCATGTGGGGATAGGAATGCCTAAAGGAGTATTTGTACAAAGGGAGCAGCACACACCGCACAGAAAGGCTGCCCGAACGTCATCAAGGGTTGTTGGGTGATAACAGTTTCTGGAGCAAGTCCCTCAGCTTAGGAGGGGCAGGGTCCCACTTGTCTGCCAATCAACAGCTCCAGTCAAGTATAGTCAGAAGTGGGGTGCAGTGAGTTCAAATTCAGCAGGCAATGTAGGAAATCAGACTGTTTTCACAAATGTGTAATAATCTTGCTAAGATTATGAGACTGTTGGCAACTGAGTAAGCTAAGAAACATCTGTATTATGATTTTTTCATGCAAGATAGCCTTTTTTCTTCATGTTGAACACATACTATTGCAGAGAAACAGGTCCAGACAATGACAGGTAGAGTACAGTAAGCTTCACTACAGCCTGGTACCCAGTGCGAGCCACTGACATGCCTGTAACAGTTGCTGAAATACTTCTGAACTGGTTGATAAAGGCTGTGCCCTGAGCTCTCTAGTGTCAACTGCCCCCACCCTGGCCGCTTTCCTAGGACTCACCAGCCTTCCACAATACAGCAACTAAAGGTTTAAACCCATAAGCCTTTGTGCTGCAAGGTTGGATATGTCCATGTCATAGCAGCTGTTAATGATACTGAATATGACGCCTTGCTTCTGTGCACCATTCTCCGCTTCCTTCCCAAGATATGGTTAGTAGATGACGTTTGAGTAGCCAGTTCCCTACTTGATCCCAAATATTGATTGTGCTCAAATTGACATTTTTTTTTTCAAATTGACATTTTAAATAATGTGAAATTTAAAAGAGCAACTAACAATAGAGTGCTACTAAATTGAACGACACTTGTTTGGGAAAAGGAAGGGATAAAGAAAAACAAAGATGAGAGTTGTGTTCTGGAGTGTCCCGAGTGCCCATTACCGATGGAAAACTTTCAGCCACACTCCTGCCTTTCACCTACCTCCTGCCTAGGATGCCAGACATACTTGAAATTGAATCAAACTCAGACTCTTGACAATAATCTCTTTGAAGATGGTCAGCTTTTCCTGATTAACTGTAACAATCAAGTTTTGTGAATCAGTTGTCATTTCCATAGTAAATAGGGTTAGGCTAACATAAGAGAGAAGTATCTTAAGAAAGGGAGATGTAGAGGTCTTTCAGGATCTGCTGAGGATATTGTCAGTTTCTGGGGCTGAAGAAATGAAAGAAGCAAGAAACCTAAAAATTAAGAGGTCAAGACCTGGGGAGGGAGGTACATAGTTTTAATGAAAAAAATAAATCTGAGACAAGAAGACACTTGTCTGGAACCAAAGGGAGAAAGTTAGCTTGGTGATAAAGATGTGCTGACTGTATAGGGCATGGTGTGTGTGTGTGTGTGTGTCCCCACACGCATGTGCGCACATCGCAAGAAGGGTTCTTCAAATCCAGTTATGACAAAATCACGTCATGTTCCCAAAAAAGGTTGATTAGAAAACAAACAGCAATACCTAAGAATATGATAATAAAATCACAGAAGATACTTCTACAAACTGAAATTTTAAATAAAAAAGGCAGTGGAAGCTTTGAATAGATATTTGCTCAGATGAGAGCTTTTTTTTTTTTTGAAGATTTTATTTATTTATTTGACAGAGAGAGAGAGATCACAAGTAGGCAGAGAGGCAGGCAGAGAGAAGGGGAAGCAGGCTCACTGCTGAGCAGGGAGCCCAATGCGGGGCTCAATCCCAGGACCCTGAGATCATGACCTGAGCTGAAGGCAGAGGCTTAACCCACTGAGCCACCCAGGTGCCCCCAGATGAGAGCTTTTGAATTATATTTTACCAATACACTTTTCAAAAGAAAATCATTTGCTCTATATCCCACCTTTGGTAGGGGAGCTTTCAAATAATTTTAAACCATTGGTCACCTGCAGAGAAGTCGAAGAAACTCATGTCATGCCTGAAATATTTCCCATTTCCTGGGACCTACTGTAATCATTTTGCTATCACGTTCACTATTGTACTGACTTCATCATCACCAACAGCAGAGAATATCATATTCGCTGCTTTTTAGGCCACATGGAAACTAGCTATGGAAAACTTCTCTTTATTCTCCTTTTGTGGTTGCATTATACTGATGGTTTTATATGTTCTCTAGAGCACATGGTCTGTGGAACCAAAGACCCTTGCTTCAAATTCTGTCTCTGTTCCAACCTGGCCAGATGACCGTAAATCATTTCATCTCTCCCTGCCTCAGTTTCTCCAGCTATGAAGTAGGGATGAGGATAGCATCTACCCCCAAAGAATTGCCTCGCCGTAAGCATTAGTAAAGTTAACAGGATCTGAAGCACTTAAAATGTATTAAAATCAGAATTTCCACTTGTGTACCGTCTTTCAAAATTTGGCTTTCACAAGTTAGGTATTGAACCATGATAAACATACAGTTTTATGAATTAGACATATGTAGTAAACTTTTCCAAGAGGGATTGTACTATTCAATGTCAGACTTTATGTTTCAGAAAAAGAAAGTTTTCCATTTTACTTTTTTGTCTCTTTATACAAGAAGTCAGGGGTTTCCCTTCCATACCGAAACTTACTTTTTTTTGGCATTTCATTTGCTCTAAGTCACAGCGCATTTTATAGGGGCAAACCTGCCTCTGGCTGGAATCGGGAGAATCCAAATTGCTAGCTATGCCTTTAAAACTCAGATCTATTTTTTCCAGTTTTATTGAGAGATAATTTACATAAGTTTAAAGCATACAATATGTTTTATATATATACATATGTATTGTGAAATAATCACAATAAATTCAGTTAACCTGTTACTTCATAGTTCAATTTTTTCCTTGAGATGAGAACCTTTCAGATTTACTCTCCTAGCAACTTTTAAATATAAAATACAATATTTTTAACTACAGTCACTATGCTGTGCATTAAATCTCCAGAACTTATTTATGCTATTAACTAGAACTAGTACCTTTGGACAACCCGTCTCTCTCTCTCACACACACACACATCTCTACTTGTGGTAACCACCAATCTGTTCTGTTTCTATGAGTTTGGGGTTTGGGGATTTTTTAGATTTCACATATAAGCGAAATGATACAGGATTTGTCTTTCTCAGTCTGCCTCATTTCATTTAGCATGATGTCCTCAAGTTTCATCCATGTTGTCACAAATGGCAGGATTTCCTTCTTTTTATGGCTCAATAATATTCTGCTGTATATATGTTTATTTAGAAACTCACACCATGTTTTCATTATCAATTAATCCATCAGTGGACATTAAGGTATATATTTTAAGGTATATACATTTTAAAGATATATTTTTAAAGATATATTTTAAAGTAAATTTCAGAACACCTGGGTGGCTCAGTTGGTTAAGCCTCTGCCTTTGGCTCAGGTCATGATCACAGGGTCCTGGGATTGCGTCCCACATCAGGCTCTCTGATCAGTAGGGAGTCTGCTTCTCCCTTACTCTCTGCCTGCTATTCTGCCTTCTTGTGATCTCTCTCTCTATCAAATAAATAAATAATATCTTTTAACAAAATAAAGTAAATTTTATTTGACTATTTCTAATTCATTTATAATGAGCTCATTAAGATGTCATATAGTATTTTACATTGTCATTTCAGGTGGGATTTTTTTTTTTTTAAGTTTGTTTTGAGGGAATTTTTCTAAGCCAAGAAGCCACAGCTTGTCAGCCAGCCAGAAATAAACTAAACCTTAAATGAATCATGTTAAATTTAAAACGGAGTTCCCACGACTGAGATGAAACTGCCACTTGGAAAATTTGGTTTTCTGTCCCACCGTCATCAGAAACAAACATGAAGTTATGTGTATCTCATGCCACACATAATGTTGTCTTTTGAAAAATTCAGTTGTAATTAATATACAGTGTTGTATTAGTTTCAGGTATATAATATAGTGATTCAACAATTCTATACATCACTCCTTGCTCATCACTGTAAGTGTTCTCTTAATCCCCTTTGCCTATCTCACCCATCCCCCCACTCACCTCCCCTCTGGCAACCACCAGTTTGTTCTCCGTATTTAAAAGCCTGTGTTTTGGTTTGTCTCTTTTTTCCTTTGTTCCTTTGTTTTGCTTCTTAAATTCCACAGATGAGTGAAATCATATAGTATTTGTCTTTTTCTGACTGACTTGTTTCACTTAGCATGATACCCTCCACCGCATCTTCTTTATCCATTCATCTATAGACAGACACTTGGGTTGCTTCCATATCTTAGCTGTTGTAAACAGTGCTGCAGTAAACAGAGGGTGCATATATCTTTTTGAATTAGTAATTTCATTTTCTTTGGGTAAATACCCAGTAGTGGAATTACATGTGGTAATTCTATTTTTAATTTTTTGAGGAACCTTCTTACTGTTTTCCACAGTGGCTGCACCAGTTTGCATTACCAAGGAGGCACCTTAGCCTCTTCCACTTCCCAGCTGAGGGGCTGGAACAAGTTCCTCTACTTCTCTAGGACTCAGTTTTCTAATCCATGAAACGGTCCGAATTCTGATCTCACCAGATTGTTCTACCGATTAAATGAATTATTATATAAGTGAGGTATGTAGCACAGTGTCTACTCTTAAATATGTAGTGAATAAAATGGTAGTTATGAAAATGAAGGAGGAGGGCGCCTGGCTGGCTCAGTGGGTTAAGCCCCTGCTTTCAGCTCAGGTCATGATCTCAGGGTCCTGGATCAAGCCCTGCGTTGGGCTCTCCGCTCAGCAGGGAGCCTGCTTCCTCTCTCTCTCTCTGCCTGCCTCTCTGCCTACTTGTGATTGTTCTCTGTGTCAAATAAATAAATAAAATCTTTAAAAAAAAAAAAAAAGAAAAGAACAGAAACTGAAGGAGGAGACAATATACTAGAAAAGAAAATAAGAGTAGGTTCAGGTAATGGGCATTAAACGCAGGGAGAGAGAATACATAAATGAGGTCACTGTACCCCACATTCACTTCCTGTAAATGGTCAGGATAAACCATTCCTTCCTCAGGTTAGAGCTTGGTAAATAGTCCCTGTCATTCCAGTTTCTCGGTGCCTGACGTTTGGGTGGAAGCAAGTCCGTGCTTCCCACTGGCTCTAGATCACTCGCTTCTCTCGTAGTGTTTGCAGAAGCAACAATGGGCCCCAAACTGGGCACCATAAGCTGGAAAGAGAAAAACAGCTCAGAGGACTAGCCAGCTAGGAGGCCTGGTGGGAGAATAAGATGAAAGCTGAAGGACATTCCCAAACACATTCTTATCTTCCTCTTTTCACAATCTGTTCAACCAGCAGGAGAGTTAGTGGTAAGGATTATCCAAAACCATGACCGATTTACAAATCATTGTTACTGTTTGAAGCTTTCGCTTATCGAATACATCTTGCTGCTAATATTAAAGCAGCTCCTACCACTGAAAATAAATTGGCAGGGGAGCTAGGAGAACATGCAGCTTAATAGGGAAACCAGACCCTGAACTTCAAAATTTCTTCGAAAATTTTGAATGTGGAAAGCAAGCCATCTGCATACAAATAAGCACTATATCTCACAAGAAATATGAGGGCAAGGTAATAAATTCTGCCCCGTGAACGTCCCACTATGTAGAACAAATAACAAAGAAAGCAGGAAAAGAATGCAGAAATCTGGACCACCTGATAGCTGAGAATGTTCCCATAACAATGGCTTTGCTGTCCCGGATCACATGATTAAAAGTGAGGCGTCGAACAGTTCCACATTATACAACATATTTCTGGGCATTCCTGGTGAAAAGGGAGGAAAATGGACTCAATGACACTTATATCACATTTCATTTTCAAAAGTCATGGAAAGTCAGTGCATTTCCAAAGGCAAAAGCCATTGTCCGAATTTTGTATCCGGAGACATCAAAGCGGGGACTTTTCTCAAGAGAGAATGTCAGGGACTCTGACCAAATTAGGACTCAGGATATCTCAGCTTCTGATTTGGTAAGCAAGAGCACACCTTCATAGCCTCCTTCAGCTCTGGCCAGCAGGACCAAATTTCCTGCCTCCCAAACCAGGCACTGTAGCAGTTCGCCAAGAGTGAGCTTGATGCGAGATGTCCTCTGGCATGGAAAACATCACCAGGAACATCGTATCAGTTAGGTTGAGCTATTCAGACATAAACACTTCTGCATGTTCTTCCTGCTTACAGAAGGGTGGAAAGCCTCAAAAAGCTAATGGGATGGCTGGGGCGGGACTGGGCAGTGGGGCGTGGAGAGGGGGGGTGAGGGATTCCTGCCCTGCCCAGTCCAGTGAACCAGGGTGAAAATTTTCAGCCTTGGACCCTACTAGCAAATAAAGTCTCCACCCCGGTGCTCCAGAAGTTTACTTTCCCCAAGTAGCTAACCCACCCCCAGTTGCTACCAGTTACAGAAAAGTTTGGGTAAATGCCACATTGGTTGAAAAGAAGGTAAGAGAGTATGGGAGACAGTCAGCTCTTTGATTTTGAGGGTCTCTTAGAATTTCCTAATTTGCACTCAGTAAATAAGCAAAATACATTTATTTCTCTGAGACTTTCTTTATGTGCTGACTACAGTCATCTAGCAATGTCTATAGTGGTTATAAATAACTTTAGTCTGTATTTTTTAGATAATTCAAATGCAGGAAAAATAGTTGTAGTGTTACGTGTATTTTTAAAATATATTCCAAAGTTGAAATCTTTGCAAGTGTTAATTAAAAAGCATATATATATATATATACACATATATATATATATATTCATTCCAGCCATTAACTACTACAATAACTATTCAAAGAGGAGAGTAGCATTGAGTCGACACCCTGACCATCTGCCCAGGGACTCCCTTCTCAGACTCATCAACTCTCTGGATACACTTCTCCCCCACTTCATAGTGAGTGCTACTGCGATTCATCTGCTTACAGAACTGTCTGCTACTAAACTTAGTTCCTTTAAATTGGAGGCTGTATTTTGTACCCCCAGCACCAAAATCTAGGCCTGGAACATGGAAACTACGGAAAAATGTGGTACCTTAGGTTTTCACTTTTATGCCAGTATGCTTCTTTGAAGTTGGAGGGTTTGCTTTTGTTGGTGGTGGTGGTGTTGGTTGTTTTTTTTTTTTTTTTAAGATTTTATTTATTTATTTGACAGAGAGAAAGAGATCACAAGATAGCAGAGAGAGAGGGGAAGCAGGCTCCCCGCTGAACAGAGAGCCAGATGCGGAGCTCGATTCCAGGACCCTGAGATCATGACCTGAGCCGAAGGCAGAGGCTTAACCCACTGAGCCACCCAGGCACCCCATTGGTGTTGGTTTATTAAAGAAAAAGTGTCACTCTTGTACTACATGCTTATAATGGAGCATACCCAGCAGTGTACTTTATTCAAAGGGCACATCCTCACTACCCTGATTCCTCTAAAGATTGGTAATTCTCATGCAAAAGAAAAACTCCTGCATCTAGGCAGCTAGTTAATAAGGCACCATTCTGGACTCAAGGTCTCCAATGCTCTCATCCTGCCAACAGTTCAAAGACCGGTAGGAAAAAGTGAAAATGAGCTGCATAATCTAGAGTGGAACTTCTTAGGGTTTGAGGGAGGCTGGAGGGAGAGTGGAGAGGAGGTGGGTATGAAGGCTGAAATTCCAGGAGTCCTTTGAACAAAGAAAGCAGCAGGGTCCTTGGAAGGCTAGATCCCCTAAATTGGAAAATCTACTTTTTCATTCTTTGGTCTGCTGTCCCCAAGTCCCCACAATGCTGCCAGCATCAGTGTGCCTCATCCTTTAGTGACCAGATAAAAAGAAGGCATGGTGACATGAAGTGGGAGGTGTTCTGGTGATAGGCTTCCCTAAGCTCCCCCGGCTCTACCACTCGATCCACTCAACAGTGTATCCCTAAGGCAGTCTGCACCCTGCCCTCGCCCCATTCCAGCAGTACGTGCCTAACTGGGAGGAATCTCAATGCCAGCTAGACTTTCTCAGGAAAAGATTTCTGGAGAAAGCAGCATGGAGGACACATGGCAGACACTGAGGCTCATGAGCTTGAACCAATACTACCCATGTGGCTTTTTAATGCAATAAATATCAAAAGACTGGAGAAAATGGGCTTCAGTTTGCACCCGCAAATATGATAATGTTATGGTTCAGAATCACAACTCTAGTTTACACAGAATTCTGGAGACACAGTTAGTGGGTGAGGGAGTATGGTCATAGCAATAAAATGACAAAGCATGAGGTAAATAGTGGGAAAATGCATCTAGTGTGTGTGTCCCAGGATTTAATACTTAGAGACTAAATTTTTTTTATAGAAACATCCTTTTTCTCTGGGATTTGTTCAAGGTTGATAGTAAAATGGTCAGCCAGGAATTATCTATTTGGAACCTGTATAGTTACTTTATTTTTTATTATTTTTTCAAGATTTTATTTATTTATTTGACAGAGATCACAAGTAGGCAGAGAGGCAGGCAGAGAGAGAGAGGAGAAAGCCGAGCAGAGCCCAATGCGGGACTCGATCCCAGGATCCTGAGATCACGACCTGAGCCGAAGGCAGAGGCCCAACCCACTGAGCAACCCAGGCGTCCCTATGGTTACTTTAACTTATATATTCCACTTAATGGATCCCTCGATTGTTACTAAATATTAAGCATTTGGCACATACCAGGGCTTACTAAATATTACTAAATTAATAAATACTAAGTATTATTAAATTACTAAATAAGCTAAATACTAATAAACTAATTATTTAGTTTGTTATATATTAATATATTAAATACTAAATATTTTAAATTAAATTTAGTTTATTAAATATTACTAAATATTATTATTCAGTGTGTGCTCAGTATAAGGGTTTCTTGAGAGTTTTCTTCCATATTTTTTCCCATCATTGGGTAAGAGATTTGGAAAATGACGTATAATACTGAATTCTTTCTTAGAGTTCTAAGGTCATGAGAAAGTGTATGAGGAAGACTCAAGACAGACAAGGAAGTTTTAACTTTTCTCTCATTGAGAGGTGGGGTCTAACTCCTTCACCCTTGAATCAGAACCGGCTTTAGAGATTTTCTTGAGTAATAAAAATTAGCAGAAGTGATGTTCTGGAATTTTCCAGGCTGATGCATAAGGAGCCTTATAGCTCATTCCTGGGACACTTGGAACACTCATTCTTGGACTCTGGGCTGCCAGGTAAAAAGTTCAACTTCTTTTAGCGGAGCAACTATGAGACCATATGGAGAGGGAGAGATGCAATAGAGGCCAGCCTTCAGCTGTCCATGGCAAAGAGCCAAGTATGGGAGAGAAGCTATCTCAGACCCTACAAACCTGCCCAGACACCAGCTGAATACCATCAGGTAACACCTGGTGAGAGAACGTGGATCAAAAGCAGCAGCACCCAGCCAATCCCTGCCTGGATTCCAGACCCACAGAACTGTAAGATATTAATAAAGTGGTTATTGTTTGAAGCCATTAAGTTTCAGGATAGTTCGTGAGGAAGCAATAGCTAGCCAAAACAGATGGAGTATAAAGTTTGCTTGTGCGACTCCTCTGAGGGTGGTCATCAGCTTCTATTCAGCTGGCCCCTCCTCCGCTCAGTGGGAGCAAGGCCATAGTGCGAGGCCATGGTTGGCAAGACTGTTGGGTCATGCTCTTAGAGAAATGAGATCAGTTTTACTTGCTTCAAGGTAACTAGATAGAGTTTTGAGGGTGATGATTTCATGGCTCCATGACTAATTCTCAATCACTCGATAATAGATCCAAGGCATGTACAAATAGGGTAGGCTTTGTACAGTTTCTCGAAGCCTCTAACATGGAGGAAAGGGGAAGAACAAAAAGCAGCTCTGTCTGGCATTGTGCAGTGAGTAATCGCTTCCACTGGTCCACATGGGGCTCCCAGGCCCTCTTTTACCCTCAAGAGCCTTTTACCGTCCCTAGTTCCCAGTAGTGTGATTGATTTTATATATATATATATATATATATATATATATATATACATATATATATATAATCCATTATATATATATATAATCCATTATATATATATCTCCATTATCCATTATATATCCATCATAAATATATCCATTATCACATATATATATCACATATATATATCCATTATATGTATATCACACACACACACACACACATATATATATCCATTAACATAACGTATTTTAAAATAACACTGCAGAGTGCCTGGTGAGCAGGAGGGCAAATCCCGAAGTGTCATTCCAACACTGAGCATAAGAATCCCTGCATAAGGGAGGCTGTCTAAAAGCTTAGAAGATCCCCCACCACTGTCTCTCAGCCTCCCTCTTCATTAAAGGTCTTTTTCCCCCCTCTCCAGCTCTAGTTTCATTTTGTGAAAAGGTTCATTGCCTGATGTGCCATGAGCAGACAAGCTTATCGAATGAACTGTAAATCTAATCAGTTTGGCACTGGGGTTTCATGGGAGCCATGTAAACAATAACTGGAGTTGTGTTAAGCTTCACTGACTCCAACTGATTCCCAGTTTGGCTCATTTGTGCAGAACAGTTGGAGATACAAAGCCAAGCCCATTAATTTCCAGAGAGCAGTTCTAACAGAGGAACGAGCTGTCAATCCCCAGGAGGCTTTCAAACCAAGCTCTAACTACAGGATTTTATTTAAGGAATAAGGTGTGTCTGTGTGTTACTCAGTTTCTTTCCATTTCCTCAATATTCCGTATTTCTAGGGAGATTCTGGCAATTCTTGTTGAAATTGGAATCCTGTGGAGAAAGGAGCAGAGAACGTCTCCAAGTTCCCATGGCCCCTCATAATAGTGATCAAAGTGTGGTCCTGAGTCCCCACCCATGAAATTTTCTTAACGTGGTTGTGCCCCAGGTTTCCTCTGAAAAACGGACTTGATTAGCTTCAGCCACTATTTCAGTTCTAGTTCTCGTCCGTATACTTTTACAGCACATGTTCATTTTTTTTTTAAAGACTTTATTTATTTGACAGAGATCACAAGTAGGCAGAGAAGCAGGCAGAGAGAGAGAGAGGGAAGCAGGCTCCCTGCCGAGCAGAGAGCCCGATGCAGGGCTCGATCCCAGGACCCTGAGACCTGACCTGAGCCGAAGGCAGCGGCTTAACCCTCTGAGCCACCCAGACGCCCCACATGTTCATTTTTTTTCATGTGAATTACACCCTCAAGATTGTAAAGTTTAGTAGTTACAGTGCTAAAGTCACCTTTCGATCTCTTAAATAGCATATGCTTCATTTCCAGATGGAAAAATGAATATTCACCACCGCTCCATTAGGAATACCAATTTCCCATCACTCTCTAGCATTGGCCAATGCAGTTATAATACCGTGCTAATTTAAGGCATTTTCTGGTCCTCTGAGCCTCGTATTTACATACTAGCTGAAACTGCAAGTGGAAATGAATGGAGATGATGATATTTGCCTTATCTCAATTTTTCTGTGAGAAGGAGAAAAGCACTTAAGCTTGAAATAAGCAGATGTGAAAACACTTCTCACTAATCAAAATGTTTACCACTAGGTTAGAAGAGGCTGCCTGTTCAGAGGCATTGAACCTGATCTGTATACTTAGCAAGATGAGTGTATTTAGTGTGACAGAACCTTGGAGCAGAACTTTTGCAGCTTAGTTCAGATGACAATGAGCAATACCATATTTCTTTGTCAGGCTTTTCACAGTTCATGAACTTGAATTCAAGAGTGCCTTGTCCATCTAGTCACTATAGACTTTCACACCAATATGCTTTAAGCTTCATGTCACCATACCCAGAAGTAGCAGAGAGGGAAAAATGTGAAGAACAATGTCACTACAAGATTCAGAGAATTAGCTTTGTAAAAACATTTCATATTAAATTACAGAAACTTTAATTGGAATAAAGAAAATTAAATATCTAACTTTCTGGAAGACAATAAAAATTGTGCAACTGCTCTCAATTTGATTCCAGGCAGTTGAATATTCATAACAGGGAACTTGCGAGATAACATATATAAAGGTAACAGGAGATTGCCAATGTGATTCTGTAAAGAGCTTGGCATAGCAAACGAGAGATCCACCTGCATTTTCTTGAGTAAGACCACCATGGTTTAAAAATCGCAGAATCCCACCTCAAACTAACTTAAGCTATACAATTGCTACTCAACAAAGGTTGTGGAATTAATGATCACAATAATAACTAACATTTATGGGATTTTGACCATGCAATAGATAATTCCAGCAAACATTTTACATTGATTCATTCATTTAATCTTCACAATAATGGGAATCAGAAATATTCTTAGTGGCCCCATTTTATGCATGAGGAAACTGAGAAGCAGCAGAGTCACATAAGTCCCCCAAGTTACACAGATCAGAAGTGTCAAAGCCAACTTTTGATCCCAGGCAGGCCAGCTCCAGAGCCCACATACATGACTCCCACCCCCAACCAATTCCCAGAATATGCGACTTTTTTAGGTGACCAATCAAGAAAAAGTGTTATCCTCTGCTTTTATTTTGGTGAGTTGGAGTCATGGCTTTCACATTGAAATCACAATGTAGTAGTGGTCAACAGGACAGTGTCCACCTGTGATGCTCCAAGGAAAGTCTGATGGGGTTCATTCTTAAAATCTATCTCTGTCAAGGGGCACCTGGGTGGTTCAGTCAGTTAAGTATCCAACTCTTGATTTCGGCTCAGGTCATAATCTCAGGGTCGTGAGATCAAACCCAACATCATACTCAGCAGGGAGACTGCTTGAGATTCTCTCTCCCTCTGTCCCTTCTTCCGTTTGCTCTCTCTCTTCAAATAAATAAATGCAACTTTCCTTTAAAAAAAAAAAGAATCTATATCATTCAATATCAGTATTAGGTAGACAGAAAGAGTTAGAATGTATTTCCTCAATTTTTATATGCTAATAATTTTAGTTAAGTGTTAATATCTTGGAAGACAATGGGAATTCAAACCAATGCTCAGAAAATGGGGGAAGTAATTCCATAAAACCTATTCAATTCACTTTAGATGTTCTAGAGATGTTTATTCATCACAGTGCCAAAATCAGCCATTCCACGTGGCATGTGCTCTGAGTGACAGACTCACATGCCCAGCACAGGCGACTGGATGTGGACGAACACCTGACCTGGGAAGGCTGGGTTGACACGTTGGGTCACAGCCCATCCAGAGGCTGGAGCAGGCCTATCAGATGCTAGTTCCTGGGAGTTTGCTCTGGACAACAGAGTGACACAGTTGGCAATGGTAACTTAAAGTTGACAAGTTATGAGGTAGGGAAAGGAAAGGAGAGGCCATTGTGGCTTCATGCGCACACAAGCCAAAGCTAGGAGGGAGCTGAGGAAGATGGTCCGTGGAGAGAGGAGAATGAAGAAATAGAGAGTGAAAGAGAAAGGGAGGGAGAGGGACATACACAGATGAATGTGAGACATCCGAGCGCGGCTGTGTTTTGTCCTGCCGCAGATTCTGGCGGCTCTTAGGTTCTACCGCGGGCCATGGGTACTCTCACAAGTCCCGTGGCCTTAGAACTCAAGAGGGGCTTTGTTCCTTGCAAACTGAAAAAACCGAACCTGAAAATCAAATGAATGAAAAGCAATTCACTTCTGGACAAAATCTCTCTATACTCCAAAACAGATTAGGGCACTAGAGATATATGAAAAGAAGAAGGAAAATGACTTGAAATTAAGAAAAATTTACCTATGCAAAACCATTATTTAAAAAAACAATACACTACTGACTTATAGGTCAAGGGATATAGTATATAAAAATCATAATTTTTTAAGAGGTAGATTTTTAACTTTTTGCTCTCTTTTAACTAAATCTTACTTGGCACACAGTGTCATTTTTGCCACACTTTAAAACAAAAAAAGATATAGAGATATAGATCTCCTGGCAAGAGTTCCAAGAGTAATTAAATTTATTAAATTATGACTTACATGAAGCTACAAGGAATTGGGTCTCTTTGGTCTAGGGAGAAGAAAGTTAAGGAGTGACTTTTGTCTTCAAAGATATGGAAGATTTTTATTCACAATTATGACTTGTATTCATAAAAAGTAGGAATGAACTTTGGTCAAAGTTCTCTGTTAAACAGGAGGAAGAGTCTGTACACAGGCTACAGAGGGTCAAGGACTGTCCTGTCCTGGAGAGATGTTCAAGAAGACATTTAGAAAACACGTGGAAGTCTTGCATGGTTGACAAATAGAACTCAGTAGCATCTTTGGGTCTGAGCTGCCAACCATTGTTTAATGACTTGGCAGAAGTGCCCTGGGAGGCCATGGGTCAGAGAAGAAGGAAGAAATAGAAATAGTATAGAAGAAAGAGAGAGGAAGAAGAAGAAACAAGCAGACAGGGACGTATGTCAGAAAAAGTGGTCAACTTAGCATTCACTTTTCAGATGATGTTCAAAGGTGACTCTCTGCTCTCTTATTTTGTATAGCATAGTATGTAACAGGATGGTTTGTCACTGAACCACATCCTGGATTAGAAATGACCCAAGTTGAGCGTGACGTCTACAGTGGCCAAGAGTTTAGGCACTTCACGTGCAGTCGCCCTGCCTCCCTCTCCGCAAGACCTCCCTGGGGAGAGGCCTAAGAGTCAGGCTACAACTGACTCACCAGCTGCCTTCAGCAACCCACATGAGAATGGCCCCCACCGGAGCTTTGACCGGAATATTGACTATGGCGCCGCCCCGCACTTCCTGAGCTATGCACAGCTCTGCCTCTGGGCGAAGGTGTCATTTGAAGGACAGCAGGTGGCATGAAGGCCTCGTTTCTAAGGTACCTTGTTGAGGAGGAGAAATGTGAAGACACCTACGTTCCCACGTTGGAGCTCGGAGGACTGAATCCTAATTCCGAGTCCGTGCTTACTTCATGAGAAACCTGGAGTGTACCACTTTCCTTGGTTCTTCATTTCTGTTCCTATAACCCAGGGTAGGCTGACTTCTCTTTTATGATATAGCAGGCTACATAGGATGTACACATACGTGACTGAGTTGCTGTGCTTAATTAAAGTTAGGCTCTTGGGGAGCCTGGGTGGCTCAGTGGGTTAAGCCTCTGCCTTTTGGCTCAGGTCATGATCCCAGGGTTCTGGGATCGAGCCCCACATCGGGCTCTCTGCTCAGTGGGGAGCCTGCTTCCTCCTCCCTCTCTGCCTGCCTCTCTGCCTACTTGTGATCTCTGTCTGTCAAATAAATAAATAAAATCTTTTTAAAAAATTGAAGTTGGGCTCTTGAAGAAAATTGGGCTTTTACCAATGAGGAAGAAACTGGTACTGGTACTCACTACTCAAAATGCTTGCTTTATAGACCACATTAGAGGTCATAAGGCTTTTGTACTAAAAGAGACTTTCGGTATCATGTAACATTCAGTGTTATCATGTGTATGGAGTTGAGGAAACTGAGACCCATAAAGGGTTAGGGGTGGAATCAGGATTAGACCTTGAGTCTCCCTAATCTCACCACCTATTTTCCCTAGCAGGCCAGATCAGTAGGGGTGGCATGTTCTTTGTGTCAACGACAACCCAGCACACTAGAATTCATAGGGCTTCGCGGTGGAACGTAACTTTGGAAGTTAAATTCGCCCAGAAATGCTGAAGTTGTAGAGCGGACACTCGGCAGAGGCTGAGGGGATCACATGGCCGTGTCCCGGTGTCATGTTACACGGAGGCTGGATCTTGTCCACTGCCGCCCATGTCCCACCCAAGGGCTTGCAATCTTCCTGGCTTCATATTACTTCTAACCCAGGGGTTTGGATGAGAAGAAACTGCGAGAGAGCATCCCTCCACCTTGTAGAAGAGGCTCTACCTGAGGTCGTGTCTGGCTGTCTACACAGGTTCCTCTTGAAGTCAGTCCATTCCAATCAACTAATTCTAATGTGCCTTCTATCTTACGTGCCCTGGGCTGAGTGTGAATCCAGTTCAAGTTTCATAGGGAATGAAATTATTCTAAATAAAAACAATGTTTTTAAAAAGTTAAAATATGACTCACACGCTCTCTCGGAAAGCAACTTAGACAATAGATGTGTCTAAAACAGAAAGTGACATTTCCTAACCCGTCCAGTGCCACTCCCCTGAGATAATCATTGTTAACAGTGGGGTTTACATCCTCCCTTTTATGCGTGTAGGAACATGTTTATAAATATTTGGCTTTCAAGCCTTGCATGATTTAAGGAGCTCCTTATTAAAGACCATAGGTCAAACTCCCTCTTAGTGATGCATTAAGCCCTACTTTGGGGACCCTGAAAATTAATAGTAAGTATGGAAGAGGGCAACCTGGCTTACTATGACTAGCTTGGGCGGGTTACTCCTGACAGGCAAATAAGTCAACTCTGGTCATTTAAAAATAGGACTCCAGCTCTCACTAGAGTTAATCATAAGAACTGTGGAACTGAAGTTAGTTCCCAGTGCTATTGTGCTGAGCTACAGGAAGGCTGCAAGCATGAGAAAGCTCTATTTCGTACTAAACAGTATCTTGTTTAACATTCATGAGGAATCTACTTGACACAGTCTCTCTGGAATTCTTTCTCTGGTGATTTCTTTTGGTTACACTAGTAACTATGGCGAGGTGATGTTCCCCCGATATTTGGGAATTTGGTCATGACTTGGTCTGATTGGAAGGAACATTCTCTCTAGTCTCACTATGACTAAGGCAAATGCATGCCCAGTACCTGAGGGCTGTGTTTGCACATGCCGCTGTGAGGCCTCGGAATCTGAGGTACTATTTATCCGAAGGGCTGCCTGGCTGCCGGGCCCCAGGCAGCTGCTCAGGAAGAAGCAACACCAGAGCTAGGGAAAGAACAGTCGCTCCCCATGGTAAGCGTTCACCCCGTACAGGTCTCTAATCAGAAGTGGACAGCACCCTTCAGGCTAACTCCTGGCTCTTGTGGTCTCAGACAGGCTATTAGCTTTCACTGAGTCCTTTGTAGATGAATAGGACACATGGGGAGTAAGGTACAGGGAGTGTGTATTTAACACAAGTGCTTGACCAGGTTCCGAGCATTGTGGTCTGAGATACCAAGGAGTCCTGTGTAGCCAGAGAAGAAAAAATGTCAAGTCTCAGTGATTGTCAGAGCAAGCCAAGGGCTAAGCAATTTGTGTCATTACCACTCAATTTCCCTCTCAATGAGATACAAACAACTTTGACCACTAATCTAAATTTCACTACGTTTTCTTGTGCTTCCCAGTGCTGTTGCTGCCTCAATTTCTCATTCTGCAGAGGAGGGTTAGCAGTGCCTATCTCCAAAGGAGGATTGATTAGTTTTTGCCTGAGAAGGGTGCTGAAAATATGGGTCAATGGTCACGAAATCTATTTACCACAATCACAAAATGCTGCCTCCTTTCTTCTGTTACTCTGGAATTTTTTTTTTTTTAATCAATTACTACTTGAAACTAAGGCAATGTTTCTCGACCTAAGATTTCTGAAAGAATTATTTTTTTAAAGATTTTTATTTATCCATTTGACAGAAAGAGATCACAAGTAGGCAGAGAGGAAGGCAGAGAGAGAGGGGGAAGCAGGCTTCCCATCGAGCAGAGACCTGATGCGGGGGTCGATCCCAGGACCCCCAGACCATGACCTGAGCGGAAGGCAGAGGCTCCAAACCACTGAGCCACCCAGGCGCCCCTGAAAGAATTATTTTTTAAGATTTATTTATTTATTTTAAAGAGAGAAAGGGAGAGAGAGCGCGTGTGAGTGGGAGGAGAGGCAGAGGGAGAGAATCTCAGGCAGACTCCCCGCTGAGCACAGAGCCCGATGTGGGGGCTTGATCTCATAACGCTGAGACCGTGCCCCGAGCTGAAATCAAGAGTCAGACACTTAGCCACTTGAGACACAGAGGTGCCCATGAAAGAATTTTTTAATTTGGGATTTTCTTTTAGCTTATGATCTAGGAAAAGTAATACAAGAGGGTTCTGAACCATTGGGAGGACAAACTGCTTGTGACCAAACCTATCTTGAGTTCAGCGCCTGCATTTGTGCTTCCATGAGACTCAGTGCCAAACTTCAGTGTTGTATACAACACCATACACGAATTGTATACAAGGCAATGTACTAACTTCATTGGACAACCAATATAATGGATCAAGGATAAAGCTTCAAAAACTGTAAACCTAAAAAAAACATCAGTGACAGTAAGGAAGCCTCAAACAATGGTCCTTCATTTCCAAGATTGAAAGAGTCAGGTCAACTAGGGAAATGTAAAGCAACTAAACACATCTTTCCATTATTAAACCCAACATCAGCAATTTAGTGTCCATAAAAATACCATCTATGGCTCATCTGGATTTTACTGGTTTTATAAGCATGGATGATTAATTGTTACATTCATTCTGGTATTATGCTTGCCTAACATTCATAAACCTGGTTTTGTGTGTGCTTATATTTAAGGAACGTTACATTAAAAAAATAATTTGAGTCATCACTTGAGCTAATAAGAATTTTTCCGTGAACAGCATCAGTCTATAAATTAATTTGGAAAATGCCTAAGGCATTAGCTGCAGTTTGGTTTGTTAAACAGAAAATCTCATTCTAACGTCAGCTGTTCAGAAGGAATTTTGTCAGGAACTCTCAAGCAGAGGTTTAAAGCTGGTGGATCTTCCTAACATTGTTCGAAGTTTTCTTTCCAGAGCACCTGTATTCATACAGTCACTTATGCACCCATCAAACATTGAATACCTTTACTATGTACCCTGCAGGCATGAGAATGAGGAATATGATATTATTTTTACCCTCAGGGTCCACAGCATAGTTGATAAACTGAAAAAAAAATACCCAGTATTAATCTATATTTGCCTGGGAGGTGAGAAGCCTCTTTGGGAAGGAAAACCCCAATTATATGTGTTCACTCCTGGGCATGCCTACTCAGTTGGTGGAATGACCAAATATGTTGATTCCTGTCCTAGTCATCTGTTCCCATGATAGTACCATATTGCTTTGATCAAAATAACCTTATGATACATTTTGAAGCCTGGGCAAGTCCTACATCATTATTCTACTTTTTCAGGATTTTCCTAGATAACTCTTAACAGGGATTTTTTTTTTTTTTTTTTGATGAACATTAGAAGATTTTTGTGAAGTTCTCCATAAAATCCCCTTGGCATTCTCATTATAAATTTGTTAAAAACCAAAGCTTAATTGGAGGAGACTGACTTACTAAAGGGTATTATGTCTATACTGGTAGTAAAATAGAACGTGTTTCTTCATGTATTCGAATCCTCTCTTACCTGTCTCAAAAAGGAAATGGGTTTTTCCTACAGATAGATCTAGCATATTTCTATTCCTATATAGTTTATGTTTTGTGTCTGTCTGAGTCTTATTGTGAATAAAATCTGTGATTTTATATTTCCCTTTATCAATCGCATAGAGGAACAGTCTTGATCTACACAATTATTTCGTAACTAATCCTCCTAAATGCTTATTCGTTCTGATAACTGAGTACTTTCAAGTCTTTTTACCTGAATGCCCTCAATGGAAGATGCCATTTTAACTGATGTTATTAACTCAACATCTCTTTCCATCTCGCATTTGGCCAATATTCGCATTTGATTCCTTACTCCAGTACTTGCTGTGATAGAAATAAATTTGGTGATACAATTTTATTCATACAACTGATTCTCGAGGATGACATGGCGAACATAGTTCCCAGGATGTTTGGTCCAATTTTGTTTTCCTGTTGCTTCCCTTGGTTTAGACAATTTCTAGTAGACAGTCTTTCAATTTTAAAATAAGGATTATTTTATCTCCTTTTATATATATATATAGCTCTCACAGAATACTTTGTTCTAAAACAGCAATATAACAGGTTCTTAACCTTTAAACTATACTTGAGTCCAGTGCCCTAAGTAAACTCCGAATTTAGTGGTAACATCGAATAATAACACTGTTTCATATTTCCAAACAGTGACAGGTCAGAAGCAAAAATCCGGTTGCTAATTGGCTGTCTCTGTGCCATATTCAACTCCGATTTGTGAGCAGCAGAATTTTGACATTTTTGTTCTGCTTGCTCACTGCTCTGGCCCAAGGAAATGAGTTGGACGAGTGCCCTTCTTTCTTATTCAGAGATGCCATAGGTTAATTTTAAAGACTTCCTTTCATCTACATAACAGAATGGGTTCAGATAGCCTTTTAAGCTATTATCTGCAGTTTGGAACTTTGTGCTGGAAAGTCATAGCAGTTATACAAAAGGGGTCTGTTGGAAACACTGAACAATGAGAGTTTGACATTTTTCTCCTTCTGCCTCCAGAAAAGAACCAAAGCAACTATTTTATTGCATTTATGTGTTTCATAAAAGAATGTGGGATTATATTTATATGCCAGCAAGCTTCATGGAAATGACAAAACTGTGCGGCTTGTTTAAGGAGACACTCTCATTAATCCCTCATTCTCACTGAGCTGGTGGAGGCAAAGTGGCAGCAAATTATTCCATATGCCCTGCTCGATGCTGAAACCACATCCTTGTTTAAGTGTAATAAAAATAAGGAGTCATGCCTAATTTAGAACGAACCTCAGCCTTATTGTATAGCCAGGGAAGAAGAATAGGAAACAGCGTGCAACACATTTAGACTTTTGGCTGAAATGAGCCTACGTAGATGGGTATTTTCAACAGAAAGTAAACACACACACACACAAAAAAATTACAAATTTGCCCTTCCATATAAGTGCTCCTTGTTTGCATTTATGGGTTTTTTTTTTCCGTTTCCTCTCTTGATTTCATTGATTTTGTGTGAGCCTGCACATGCAGACATTCTTTGAATATAAATTGCTTTAATTAAAAACCACCTGAGCCAGGAAATTCAGTCCTCAGCTTATCAGCGTGAAGATTTCATAGAAGGGTTTTCACGTCCTGGTTGCCCTTCTGAGGGAGCTGTGATTTTCCAGGACAATCTCTTCTTTGAACCCAACATGAAAACACATCAGAGCTCTTTTTGGAACAAAGAAATATACATAGGAAATAAAGACATTGTTTTATCAAATCCTCATCTTCTACTCTGACGTAAGCTGGCTAGTAAAGAAAGTGTCTCCTTCCAAGAGGAAAGTGGACCAAGTCTGTCTTCTCCATACTTTATCCTGCTCAGCTCAACTGGTATGACCACACTGTAGTGTAGACAAAGATCAGCTTCTTATGTTGTACATTTGAAACTAATGTAATGTCCTATACCAATTTTGCCTCAGTTAAAAACAAAAAAGCAGAAGCAAGCTTTCCCCCTTGCCTTCCCTGAAGTTGCGTCCCAGCTTCCCCTCACATATGCAGCCCAAGTGTATGCAGCCCGCACATCCGCAGCCATTCAGCTAGTGGGAGTCACTGGCTGGATGGATGCGGTTGGGTCTGAACTCCTTGGCCAAGACTGCTTCTGGCACAATATTAGTCATATTTATTTAAGCTCATTCTGCCTCATTCTGCGAGAGGAGGAGTTTTGGTGTCCGAATCTGGGCTGCTCAGATCAGTTAGAGGAGAGCAACCCCCCCCTCCCATCATCTCAGGCCCCAAAGGAAGCCTGGAGGAGACAGGCCCATGGTTCATTTGTCTACATGGTGTCCTCTGACACACATGATGTGTTTGTGGTGGCCCTCCAGCTTGCCACTATACAGAGCCAACCGACCAACTCCTTCTTATCCCTTTCAGAGCTCACTCATTACCCCCAAACAATCCCTTTCCACCCACAGACTCAGCTGCATGTTCATGGTGACAAAGTCCTTGCTGCATCCTGTTGCCTCTGGGAGTCTTTCCAGTACCTTCTTTCAGGAGTCTCCCTAGCTTCCTCTCCCTTCTAGATTCTTTACTTGGAATCCAGCTCTTGCTGTCCATGTACTAGTGTGGACTTGAGACAGCCTTGCCCCACACTCATTTTTGGACACAGAATCCAGCCCCACACACCTCCATCACCAGTCTGAGGGCCCAAGACCCCAGCTCAGTTCAAAGACGTGGGCCCCTTCTGCAAAGCATACCTCAGAACAAAAATAATTATGGCTGTGTGGTACACAGACTGCCCAAATCATACTCATTGTCTCTCAGAGCTTGTTCTCATTCTCATATTAAGAGTAAGAACAATCTGGCCATGCTACTTAACAGTCTGGTACCTGGGGACATTTAAGGAACATCCAGACCAAGTGTTGACAAAAGTCACATGGCTTAGTTCATATTCAAGGAGCAAGCACTCCAGCAGATACAAACAAAAGGGTGTATAATAATTGACCACTTTGAAACAGTTTCATTAAAGCGATCTATGTTCAAAATGTTTTTTATACTTACTTAGCACCTACTTCATAGACCACAGAACAAGGTGACAGATACTAGGAATTAATAAAGACACAGTCAGTTACCACAAGGAAGTGTACAATGCAGGACAGGAAATACAACACACAAACCAAGAGCAATGGCACTCTACCAGATGTGTGCTCTGGGCACAACAGCAATCTGCCACAGAGCTTAAGGGACTTTAAAGGAAGGCATGGGTCATTTTCCAAACATTTATCAAAGGCCTACTGTGTTCCTGAAACTAGGAATAGAGTTAAAACACAGTTCCTGGGGCACCTGGGTGGCTCAGTTGGTTGAGTGTCTGCCTTCGGCTCAGGTCATGATCCCAGAGTCCTGGGATCGACCCCCATGTTGGGCTCTCTGCTCAGTGGGGAGTCTGCTTCTCCCTCTCCCTCTGCCTGCTCCAGCTCATGCTCTCTCTCTCTCTCAAAAATAAATAAAGTCTTTAAAAAAAAAACAAAACCCCACAGTTCCTGTTTTCAAGGAGCTCCCTATCTACTGGCAGAAAGCAAGATACACAGATGAATGCCAAACAATGTGATATAGGGCACACCAGGGAGATATGGGAAATACCATGGAACTCAGAGAAGGGGCTCTAAGCATAGGTACTCATGACAGATACTTGAGCAACCAGGTCTGGCTCCAGAAGTAATTAATTGGCTCCATAAAAGGCTACACCAGCTGATGATGAAAGAACCCTGGCCCTGGCCCGGGCTGGATGGCCAGAAAATTTCCTGGAGGAAGTAGTGCCTGATCAGACACTTAAAGAACAAGTAGAAATTGATCAGGTAAGGGCATTTCAGACAGAGCTAACAGCCCATGCAAATGCTTGGTGGGGTGAGCACAGGACCCATCCAGGAGAATCGGTGTGCCTTCACCAAACACCACTGCCCTCTCCATGAGCACCCAGGCCACACACACCCGAAGGGGTTTATCAGAAGATGCCCTGTGAACTGAAGCAGCCTGCTTGTTGAAACCATCAAGAAGCCGTTGGAGGAGACATTTGACAATAGGCAAGATTGAAAACAACAGTACACACATGTATACACACACACACACACACACACCCCACCGCTGTTCATAACCAGAAGCCCAAAATACACCTGGATGTTGAAGACCAACCTCTGAGGCAAGCACAAGAAGGAGAAAACTGGTAAATAAAGAAAAGCAGGCCACAGATAGAGGGTAAACACAAGAAAACAGCCTACCTCAAGAAAGGCTTTTAAAAAAATGCCCAAAGGGGAGATAAAGAGGGAAGATTAAGCCATAAAACCGCTCCAACAATAACATAACTTGGTACTTAAGAGGAATTGATAGGACTGAATGCAAAAATGAGAATTAAATGGAAAAATGAGTAAATCCAATGTTGTAAGTATCTGCTGTTTCTCCCTGCCCACAACCATCCTTATTCATCTGTATTGGAATCTCCCCCTCCTATGATAGTACGTCATAAGCCATGAGGCTCGAGGCCGGGGTGAAGCTCACCCTCCAGGCCCCTCCTCCACCACATGTGACCCCAGAGCGTCTGAGGTGGCCCATTCACTCCAGCTTCAGCCATGGGTTCACAAGTTCACAAGTGATTCTTTGCCAGGACTTTCTGGTAGAGTTTTGTTTGTTTTGTTTAAAAGATTTTATTTTATTTCTTTGAGAGAGAGCAGGAGCTAGGGGGAGGCGCAGAGGGAGAGAGAGAAGCAGACTCCCCACTGAGAAGGAAGTCAGATACAGGGCTTGATCCCAGGGCCTTGGATCATGACCTAAACTGAAGGCAGATGCCTAACCAACTGAGCCCTCCAGGTTCCCCTCTGGTGGAGTTTAATGAAGGACCTCTTCCTCACTGGGAATTGGAAGGAGGTTGCATGTGAGCCTCGGGATGCCAGAAACCATGCACTAGTGGTGAGAGATGGGGTCCTGGTGACATTCATTTCAGCTTCTAGAGCTGATATTCATCCCTGGGTTTCTCTGTTATTTGAGCAAATTCTCATTTTCACTCGAGCTCATTTGAGTTGGAGTCTGTTGCTTACAAACCAAAAGGTCCTGATTAACTCAAGAAGACTTTCAGTCACCAGCATAATGTTTCAAGTGACAGGCATTCTGGCCAGTTATTAAAGACATCCCTAAATGACTAGACCTGACATATATTAAGCTTTCACAAATGGAAACATTGGGAGTGAGAGCTAGGTAGCGGTCCCAGAAAGCGCTTGGTTCTGCTTTATCAAAGAATTTCTGGTACAGAAAGTTCATGCCAACAAAAAACATTTTGCATAAGTCAGAAACACTGCCTAATTTCTACCTTCACTCCATGAAAACGTACTGAGCAGGCCCAGGACCAGGAACTACACACAGTGCTGGGGAGACACCACACAGCGTCCTTGCACAGAGAAACTCACAGCCTGGGAAGATGGATCCGTGAACGCGAGCAGAGTAAGAGCTATAATCCAGGAGAGACAAAGTGCTGAGGGAGCCCAAAGGGGGAAGCAAACAGCTTCCTTCCATCAGAAGGAAAAACAACCCATTCTACTTCAGGGGACAATAGATCACCAGCCGCTCACCCACTACATTCACTTTAAACATATTCAATATGGCAGAGAAGAATGCCTCAAGCTTTGAGACGTTTCCACACTCAGGTGAAAGAAAGGGCACCTAGACTTGTTAGTTGAGTCCCTGCTCTGGACCGGGCACAGATGCTTGATCTACGTTACCTCAGAATAGATGGCGTGCTGTGGTGCAGCGCTGCCAGGGTTTTGACAGGCTCTGAAACCATCACGAGAACAAATTCAACAGCTAATCTGACAGTAGTGGTCATTGAAATACTGTTGACTCCAACAAAATAAAAGGGGTCGCCAAAGAAGCCAGTAATCAAGATAATTCATATTTTAATGTCAAAAATCGAAAATAAACATCAAAATTTTAAATAAAGATGGGCTCAGGACCTGTGTTTGTATGACTTGTCCTCACTTGCCTTATTCCAGTTCCAGTCTTGCTCTGGAGATGGTGGCTCTATGCACCTCTGTGCATAAGTTTTGTCATCTCCTGTCTGTCTTCCTGTCCCAAACAGCAAAACAATCCTTAAAATGGCCGTGGCTCATGTGTCCGTATCTGGGAACACCAAAATCACGTGAGGCCAGAAACTGCCTAAAAGCTGTGCCTCCTTAGGTGGGGAGGAGAGGCAGGGAGACCCATCCTGTACCCAATCTAGGTTGGAAGGAGAAGGAAAACCAGCATGGATCATGGAACCCTGTCTTCACTAACTGAGATAAGGGAGAGGGGACTGTCTGGCCTGTAAGAAAGCCTCCCTCACCAGGATTATTGGAAACATCAGAAACATCATACCCTCTCTAGTTCCCTGACTAGCCATCACCTCAGGAGTTCTGAAGACAGCTTCGAGTGATGAAATGCATGCCATCTCCCCTGTTTCTCCTCTCAGTCCCTTAATCCAGCCTCATGTTCTAGGAGACCCTGGGGCCCAGTGTCCCAGTGGTAGAACTGTCCTCGTTGAGCTCCATGCAAAACAAAAAGAATGAGGCAGAAGTAAAATGAAGAACAAATGGACTACCAACTCAGGTTTAGGTCTCTGAAGAGACTGGGACCTAACATTGAGCCAAATTCAGCTAAACCATCAATTTTTTCATGTATACATTGAAGGTACTCTTCCTTGCCTTGCTGTGTGAAGGCGTTCCTAAAGAATGAAGATTACAAAACAAAATGGCCTTCAGATACAAAAAATTATTCTCTGTGTTTAACTAGAGAATTTTTCAAGAGTTATTTTGTATTTGTTTTTATCATTCTTTTTATATGCTTTTAATTTAACAAAAGGGTAGGGGAATTCTTGGCATTAACCATGATTTGCACTGATGGAGGAAGCATGCCACTTCATTATCTATATTAAAATAATCAAAATAGCTACCGTTTATGTGCCACACACCATGCTATGTTTATAAATATTACTGCCTTTAAAGGTAGGGTATTTCTTTTAATAATGGAGTTCAAAGAAAGTTAAAGGGAATTTACGTATCTTCTGTATATTAAAAGATTCACTTTTCATTCATTTATTCCTTTGGCAAATACTTCTGGATGGAGACATGAGCATAAAGGCTTTTTCCTTCTGCATGCTTAAGGCCTCATAGGACTACTTCATGTTATCTTGGGAGACTTTGGAATTTTACTTGTAAGAAAGAAAACCAGTTTAACCAATAATCTTATTACATCACCACCAAAAGTTAACCCAGTCTCTGAACTCATAGCATTTCCTCTCCTGATACCTGGAAACCTAGCTATCAGTTTTAAAAATACTTTGACTCTTGGTGGTCTCACTTTTCCTGGAAAGTCACCGAAACTCCCTGAGGTCGTTCATGCGAAGCAGTCATTCAAATAACATGTAGTTGGGGCACCTGGGTGGCTCAGTGGGTTAAGTCCCTGCCTTCAGCTCAGGTCATGGTCTCAGGGTCCTGGATCGAGCCCCACATTGGGCTCTCTGCTCAGCAGGGAGCCTGCTTCCCCCGCCCCCTTCTGCCTGCCTCTCTGCCTACTTGTGATCTCTCTCTGTCAAATAAATAAATAAAAATCTTTTAAAAAAATAACGTAGAGTTAAGACCTACTATGCACTAAGGACTACAGGCTGTTAGTGGCTGAACGTATAGGAATAAACAAGGCACAACTCCCACCTTCAGGAGGTCATTGTCAGATGAAGAAATACACAAGGGATTATGATACTTCGTGATTCGTGACACAGACAAAATTCTGCACCATGTGCTGTGGGCAGGTGAAGGGAAAAAGCACGAAATCCATCATCACAAAGCCTGAGGAGCGCTTTCCGACTCTAGAGAAAGATCGACGACCAAGTAAGAAGACGACCCAGGAAGAATGGTGTCTGGAAACCTTACCAGGAAGTGTGGATTATCACACTCTTGAGAGGCGTCCGTTTCACCCGTGTGTGTGCAAGTCTTCTGGAGTCAGATGGTGAAATCAATCACGGGGGCGTCGGGTTTCAGAGCCAGCTGGGAAGAACTGGCCGGATTCCACTTCTAGGGAATGGCCTGGGAGGGGCGGCTCTGGGAGATAGGCATCTCACGCTATTTGCGGAAACCCCTTTCAGCCTGAGCTGAAAGAGAGAAAGAGAGCACAACAGAAATTCTCAAATGAGTTAGAAAAATGAATTCCCCATCTTGCTAAGCCCAAGAGGATCCATTTAGGAGACTGAGGCTCCCAGGAGCCTATAATTTCTTCCCGATGAGCCTTTCATTTTGACCGCATTTCCATGAAATAAAAGAACTGCCATCCATGTGGACTCAAGTCACTTGGAGATAGCCCCCTACCACTCTTGCCGATAATCGCAATTAGTTTCCCATACGTGGAATTGGCAGGCTGTTGACTACTGACACCACATGGGAGGAGGAATTTGCTCACTGTAGAAGAGTTGTCTGAGGCCCAGACAGATGAACTGAACTGTCACACAGGAAGGCAGTGGTAGACTGAGGTGTAGAAGACCATAGCTGAGCTCTGACGCCTATCTGAGGACTTTGGTCCAAAGGTGTCTTGTATATGTAAAGGTTCTCTCCTATATAATAATACGGAAGAAGAAAGAATGATAGTGTTTCTTCACATTTGTGAAAGATTTTCTTACATATTCACTAGCTTTTGTGTACTTTATTTTTTCCTTGGCAAGGTTGGTGTCTCTTCCTAGCTATCAGCTCAGTCCCCTTCTGTGGTTCGGGTTCTTCAGGTCAAGATGAACAGCCCTAAAGTTCAGCCCGAGAGATCTATTCGCACTTCCCAGTCTCCTCACATCTGCTGTGGAGGGGCCGCCTGGAAGCCTCCCAGGGCAAGTCCTCCTGAGGGAAGGGAAGAGAATACCACCCAAAGAGCTCTGTGAGTTCCTGCCATCTCCAGTGTGCTTGTGTTCCGAGGCTCTGGCAGAGACCATCGTTGGAATTTAGCAAGAAGCCTACAGAATAATTACTGTTCCTATGAGGCTGACAGCTGGTAAGGACTCATTAAGGAGTGTCAGTTTTCCATAGGCAACTGCATTTCTGAAAAAAGGGCTTGAACTTGGCGGGGGTGGTAAAACCCCACAAAACCAACAGCTATTTCTATTTCAAGAGAACAAGTTGTTGAATCTGAAGTGACAAGAGAGTTTACAAACCCTTTAATTGCCCACTTCTGGCTCATTCCATCCACTCTTAAGACTAAGACGTGGGTCAGGACTATAAAATAAGCACTTGATGAACCTTCCTTTTCCCTTCCCCAAACACAAGCTGGGAACATAGTGAAGGGTTTCAGGAATTCCTCACAATCATGGAGGAAGTTGGGAGACTTGGTTTTGAAAGATGAGACCAACCCGTTATGACGCACACCTGGATATCTGTTCATCATCTCATCGTGTTTGGGGATACCAGTAAGTGCACATACAGTGGCTGGTGTTTGGAAGAAATGAAAGAGGCATCAGATGACCATCCCTGCCCTGCAGCAGCATACAGTCTGGAATGAGACCTACCCCCTTCGGCAAAAAAGACCAAATTACAAGCTCTACACATAATTCAGATCTAGTATGGCACACACTAGAGGTTAGGGACCAGAGAGATCACCAAGGGCTAGAGTGTGGTCCTCAGCCTCCCTTTCTTCAGGCCCTCTGTGGATGTTGTCTTCTCAGGAGTCTGTCCCAGTTTTCTTGTTCAGTCTAAATCTTCTAGTTCAGTGGTTTCCAAGAACCCACTTTAAGACTCTCTCACTCTCGGGCGCCTGGGTGGCTCAGTGGGTTAAGCCTCTGCCTTCGGCTCAGGTCATGATCTCAGGGTCCTGGGATCGAGGCCCGCATCGGGCTCTCTGCTCAGCGGGGAGCCTGCTTTCTCCTCTCTCTCTATGCCTGCCTCTCTGCCTACTTGTGATCTCTCTCTCTCTGTTTCAAATAAATAAATAAAATCTTTAGGAAAAAAAAAAAAGACTCTCTCACTCTCTCAGTTGCTGCTGGATACATACCCAATTTGAATGTGCCTAGCAGTGGATATCCGTCTTGGTAGCACATTAGAATCACTTGGGGAGCTTTAAAAACGACCCGTGCCCAAGTCCTATTCCAGACTGACTGAATCAGAGTCCCCAGGAAGGGGGTTTTGAGCATCAGCCTAATGGGCAGCCAGGTGGAGAACCACCAATTAAAGCAAGAGAGGGTAATTTGCAGACTCACAGAGGGAAACCAGAGGAAGGGCCAGTGGAGTTGCCCGAAAGGACAACCAGAGCCAGGACACTGAACACTGTGAAGATCTCTCTGCTCCCCAGCTCACTTCTCCCACGTTTCTGCTACATCTCAGAACAACTCTTCTGTGAGATGGGAATCACTGGGCCTAGCAGCTCTGATTCACACTTTAGCAACTAAAGAGGACAGGTTTCCTTCTCCCACCTTCATTTTGCACCCTCCAACCTCCCCAATAAAAAAAAGCAAAAACTCTGATGGGCCACACAGCTGTCATGTGCCACCCCTTGACTTGTGTTGAGATATTATTGTTGGTTCATGTTCAAGTTCTTACCCCTGAGGAGGGGTGCTAGGAAACGGAACATAAAGCCTCACTATTCAAAGGGAGGGCCACAGACGAGCAATGCAAGCGTTACTAGGTGCTTGTTAGACATAGATATCCTCAGACCCATCTCAGATTTGCTGAACCTGCTTTCCAACAAGACCCCCAAGTGATCTGTACACACATGAAAGCTTGAGAAGGATGGCTCTAGACTCTGCATCATTTTCTCCGGTGGGCAAGAATAGGGGTATTGTTTTCTCTTGGTTTCACATCAAAGTCTCAGGAATAGGACGCCACCACTCCCCCTTTTCTGCTTCTGACAGCAGCAGAACCCACACCAGGTCTTGCCTGGGTGGCAAGAAACCCAGTCAAGTTCCTTGCGCTGTTTCACATTCCCCTTCTTAAAAGCTGGCTCTGGGGGCACCTGGGTGGCTCAGTGGGTTAAAGCCTCTGCCTTCGGCTCAGGTCGTGATCTCGGGGTCCTGGGATCGAGCCCCGCGTCGGGCTCTCTGCTCAGTGGAGAGCCTGCTTCCTCCTCTCTCTCTCTCTCTCTGCCTGCCTCTCTGCCTACATGTGATCTCTGTCTGTCAAATGGGTAGATAAAATCTTTAACAAAAAAAAAAAAAAGCTGGCTCTGGGGGCTTGTGGGATGGGATCTGTAGTTTGCTGCAAGAGCTGATATGGAAGAGGATGTGGTGCTCAGGGCCAAGCAGGGTCCAGCAGCTGGCGCTTATCAGCCACACCCCACCATCTACACAGATGTGTCCACGCTGACCTTCCTGGCTGAGGATGTGTGGGAACTCAGAGCTTCCCATGGGAATAGATGACAGAACAGGGAAGCGAGAAGGTTGATGTAGGTGTGGTGGCCTCCTGCCAGCCACCGCTGAGCACAGAGCCCCAGCACCTCTGCTAATCATCGAGAGGGATTTGCCTCTGAAACCTGAAGCATGTAAGAAGCACAAACATATCATCTAAGTGTCTCTCTGTTTGCTCAGTGGTGCTCTACGTCCTCCATGGAGGTGCCATTTTCACCTTGGGGGTGCTCCCTAAGCCCCAAGCCCGTCTTCTGTGCCCAGGCAGTCAACCAGTTTTTTCTCTTACTTTTTTCTTCCTCTGTCCATTGCCTCTCCTGCTCCCAGAGGAAAGGGTGAAAATCAGGGGGCACTCGATAAATATTAGTTGAAGAAATAAATAGTTGAATAAATAAATAAGGGAGGTTTTTTCACATTTTCGGAACAGCTGAGCTTGACTTTCATCTGCTTTGATGGATAAATAGCTTTAATTCTGGGAAATGACACAGAATGGCCACAAGAGAATCATCATTTCAATTTTGTTTATATCTCTCCTGCATCTCCATCCTCCACAAACAGGAAGTTCTCTATAAATTTGTGCTTGAGAACCTCAAGTTTTTATTCTCCCTCGTATGAGCTGTAGGAAAAGCCTGCCTCTGGTGTCCATGGCCTCTTACCAGCCGTGCCCTTAGGGATGAAGATAATTTCCGCCCCCCCCCCCACAATCATTTGAATACTTTCATCCCAAGAAGAGATATATTTCTATCCCCTTATTCTGGAGCAGAATTAGAATGGAGAGGCATCCTAGCTGCTTCCTCCAGGAAGCCACTAGATCTGTCCAAGCCAACACAACTAGTAAGAGTTTCCTGAGTTTGGGTCCAGTTCCTTCTCCTTTCACACCACAGCCTACTGATGGCCCTGCTATCAGCCCTCAGTTTCGGGACAACCATGCCATCACTATCCCGTGACCTGACGGCAGCCTATGAAAGGGCCCCTAAATGTTCCACCCAGTGGCATGGCCTCTAATGGGGGCTGGTGGGAGATGGACAGAGTAGGATTCAGTGGCCAGTTCCACACCAACCCCAAAGTTACAGACCTGATTTTCCAAAAGCCCATTTTTTTTCTGTCTCCTTGAAGCCAATGCAAGCAGCTGTGGAGAGGATTTTGCTCAGACTTTCCAAAATAACTTCCCTTTGGGCTGAGACCAAGCATATGTAGCTTCAGGCCAAAGGAATATGGAGAAGTTTATGAGCCACTAAAAATAGACAGTTACAACAGAAACTCCCTCCTTCCTCTGCCATTTTCCCTGTTGGCTACACAAGTATGGAAGCCGACTCCAACCAGGAAGGGTGGAAAAAGCAGCACAAGCTCCAAGCTGCAGTGTAATCAGATGGGAAATAAGGAAGACTAGTGCCGTTTCGGGAATAGGGATGACCCAGATATCACACCTGGACAGTAGAGGACCCATTAGTGTGTCCTCTGGCCCCAAATTCTAACCTCCCACAGCCAGAGAAGGGCAGAGGAAGGACTTACGGCAGGACTGAACCACAGCAAGAGGGGCAAACCCCCCACAGGCCTCTGACCGTGTGCAGGATCTTGTCTCTTTGGGGGAATGGAAGCCAGGTGTAACCATGCCATAGATTCAAGAACAATCCAAATCAATTCCAACAGCACAAATGGTTTCTTTGAAGTACGTTTGGCCTGGTTATGCAAACGATCCTTTGCCATCTGCCTATACTAGGTCTGTACCTGGCTGCCTTAAAGATTCTGTTCTTCTTTATTGACTTTATAGAGTGAATAAAATAAGCAAGTTAAGTCTTTAGGTCCCAATGTACCTGGTTTCTCGCCAGCCACAGACCAGGAATCCTTGAAATACACTCCACTGAGGTTAATGACCAAAACTTAGAGACTCGAGTTAGTCCAGTGTCCACGAGGCCTGTACGGCTCTCTGTATGGCACCGGGATGAAATTCTAGAATCCCACCAAGAATGAGGATCAACACAAGTGCTTCAGAGGAAGTAGTCGTATATTTGGTGGGTCCTAAGCAAATGACTTACGGCCCTCAGGCTATATAGGTATGTCATAAAACACCTGAAGTTATACCAAGCAATAAAGCAAGAATAACAGAGGTCTGCAGAAGAGAAGGCAGGTCTTTTCCATCCACTCTGTCCAGGTGGTGGGTGGGGCTCTGACATCATTCTCCCAATACTGGTTCTTCCCCAAAGGAATAATTGAAGGTTGAGCATGTTCCAAGCATCGCCTGTGGACTTCTTATTCTTGAACTCTCTTCATATAACTTTGCACTGTTGGAGGATGGCTCCCCGTTCTTTGTTTTTAAAGACTCTCAGAGGAGGAGAACCAGAGCCCTCCTTTACTGGCCTTTTTAGTGTTTTAACAGCTCTTTAGAGAAAATAAAGTCATCCTTATTCCTAACTTGAATCCCTCGTGCTGCTGTGTAAATTCATTTCTTCATGTTTTGGTCTTGGCAAAGATAGGTAACACCTGGTGTCCTTCCTGTGTCTGTTGTACATGTCCTCTCGGGCTTCCCATTTTTGTCTTTTTTTATCTTCTTATCCATCTCTTCTAAGTCCCCTCTAAACTCTTCACCTCCCACCCTTGTTAGGAAATCCAGAAGTAGTAACAATACCTGAAATTCGATACCAGTGCCCCAAAGTGAGATTTATGTAATATAAATATTAGATGATATAATTATACATACATACAATCTTTTTTTTTTTTACCCACTTCATCCATTTCTTCCACCCCCCACAACCTGCTGCTGGCAGCCACTAATCCGTTTTCTGTATCTGTGACCTTGGTTCGGTTGTTTGTTCGTCGTTGTTTTGCTTGATTCCACATATAAGAGAGATCGCATGGTATTTGTTTTTCTCCGTCTGACTTGTTTCGCTTAGCAAAATGCCCTTGAGCCCCTTCCATGTTATGGCAAATAGCAAGATTTTATTCTTTTTTAATAGCTGAGTAATATTACATCATGTAAATGTGTACACCACGTCTTCTTTACCCATTTGTGTAAATGTGTACACCCGTCTTCTTTACCCAATGGACACCCAAGTGTCCATTGATGGACACTTAGGTTGCTTCCATATCTTGGCTTTTGTAACTAAGGCTGCCGTGAACATGGAGGGGCATCTATCTCTTCGAGTGTTTTTGTGTTTTCTTTGGATAAATACCCAGAAGTGGAATTGCTGGATAATATTGTAGTTCTATTGTTAATTTTTTGAGGAAACTCCATGCTGTTTTCCCCTGTTGCTGCACCAAGTTACACTTTCACCATCAAGGCACAAGGATTCCCTTTTCTTTCCATTCTTGCCAACGCTTGTTATTTCTTGCCTTTTTGATAACAGCCATTGTGACAGGTGTGAGGTAATATCTTACTGTGGTTTTGATTTACATTTCCCTACTTTTGACCATCTTTTCATGTACCTGCTAGCCATCTGTATCGTCTCTTTTGGAAAAATGTCTACTCAGATCTTTTGTTCATTTTTTTAAATCAGGTTGTTTTTTGTTTTTGTTTTTGCTTTTTGCTGTTGAGCTGTATGAATTCTTTACATATTTTGGGTATTAGCCCCTTATCAAATATATGATTTGCAAATATTTTTCCCATTTGGTAAGTTGCCTTTCAGTCTATTGATGGTTTCTTTTGCTGTGCAGATGCTTTTGAGTATGATGTAGTCCCACTTATTTATTTTTCCTTTTGGTGTCAGATTCAAAAAAATCATCACCAAGATCGATGTCAAGGAGATCACTAGCTGTTTTATTCTAGGAGATTTATGGTTTCAGGTCTTACATTCAAATCTCTAATTTATTTTGAGTTAATTTTTGTGTTATGGTATGAGATGGTGGTCACATTTCTTTCTTCTACATGTGGCTGTCCAGTTTTCCCAACACCATTTATTGAAGATACTGTCCTTTCCCAATGTGTATTCTTGCTTCCTTTGTCATACATTAATTGACTATATATGTGTGGATTTTCTTTGGGGTTCTCTATTCTATTTCATTGATCTATGTATCTGGTTTTATGCCAATACCATACTGTTTTGATTACTAAAGCTTCGTAACATAGTCTGAAATCAGGAAGGTTGATGCCTCCAGATTTGTTCTTTTTTCTCAAGACTGTTTTGGCTATTCAGGGTCTTTCGTGGTTCCATACAAAACTTAGGAATATTTAATCTCTGTGAAAAAAATGACATTGGTATTTGACAGGGATTGCATTGAATCTGTAAGATTGCTTTGGGTAATATGGCATTTTAACAATACTGATTCTTCCAACCTATGAACATGGAATATCTTTCCTTTTTTGTGTATCCTCTTCAATTTCTTTAATCGTGTCTTACAGTCTTCAGAGTATAAGTCTTTCACCTCCTTGGTTTAATTTTTTCCTAGGTATTTAATTCTTTTTGATGTGATTGCAAACGGGATTGCTTTCTTAATTTCTCTCTCTGATTGTTGTTTGTGTATACAAATGCTACAGATTTTTGCATATTAATTTTATATCTTGCTACTTAACTGAATTCACCTGTTAGTTCCAATGGATTATATATATAAACTTTAAAAAGGATTTCCATTTGCACTAGCTCATTTGAGCCTTAAAACCAAGATTCTATGAGACCAGTGAACAGCTATTATTATTTCTATTTTGTAGATGAGAAAACTTGGGGAATTGAAGTAAGTTACCCAGGGTCACAAATCTAGGAAGTAACTGAACAAGGAGCCAAACCCAAACCTAATCTCCAGTGCAGGGCCTTTTTCCTGACACCTTCTCATCTGTCATGGGTAAATCCTACATTGTAGAAGGACTGTGTGGACCAGGTCCCTGTCTATGTAGACCAGGCCCCTTCCTCCATAGTTCCACTGCATTATTTTCGCACTTATGTCAAAGCTAGGCAAACACTCCATTCCACTTGTTTTTTACTCCTGGAGGGCAAAGACCAGATCCTACTCATCTTGGAATCCTGCATCCTCTTACCTTACACAATGGGTTGACCCTGTAGATGCTTAACAGGCCAGTCAGAGACTGAATGAATAGGGAGCATTGGGAGGCATGGAGAAAGGTGTTTATGTGATTAATTCTACTATTCTGAAGCAAATAGGCTTAAAAGAACAAAAGGTACAATTACACAATTCCTTTAGAGCATTAAATGAAGCTCACACCTTGATAACTTTTATGAAATGAACCTTCCTAGTCACAGTGTATTATCCAGCATTGTAACATTCAGATTATATCAGGTATTTTTGTGGTTATAAAATAATAAAAATGTATATAACACGAATGTTAAATATTAAATGAATTGTTTCATGTCACTTCAAGTCCAGGAAACATCCAGTGGACAGTCACGTTCTCCATAGTAAAATGGCCCTGCCTTTTTAAAACTTTTTTTTTTAAGATTTTATTTATTTGATAGACAGAGATCACAAGCAGGCAGAGAGAGAGGGAAGCAGGCAGGCTCCCTGCTGAGCAGAGAGCCTAGTGCGGGGTTCGATCCCAGGACCCTGGGACCATGACCTGAGTCGAAAACAGAGGCTTTAACCCACTGAGCCACCCAGGCGCCCTCCTTTTTAAAACTTTTTTCCAAAACATTGCCAAACAGTTCATGTCTAATCTGTCACTAAGCACAGGGCAAATATTTATTGCTCACATTGATGGGGTCCTAACTTTTTAATTATTTATTTATTTATTAACATTTTTATTCCTAACTTCCCATAAGATGCTACATAAGATAAGCTAGCTTACTCTTTATAAAGTATTGCATCACTTTCTGTCCCATTAAAAAAATAACAGAATATTAGAAAGCCCAACCTACTGTACCTGGGTGGCTCAGCGGTTAAGTGTCTGCTTTCGGATCAGGTCATGATCTCAGGAACCTTGGATCAAACCCTACATTGGGCTTCCCACTAAGTGTGGAGTTTACTTTTCCTTCTTCCTCTGCTCTGCCCCTCCCATTTGTGCTTTCTCTCTCACTCTCTCTCTCTCAAACAAAGAAAATCTTAAAAAAAAAAAAAAAAGAAAGAAAGAAAGAAAAGAAAGACCAGCCTCTGTTTAGGGAGTGACCTGGCTTTTAACTTCGTTATGGTTTGGGATAACCTAAAGTTCTGATAGTTAAAACTAAATACTGGAGCTAGGGTTCACACCTAAAAGCATAGTTTTAATCTAAACACTTCATTTAGCCAGAAAATTTATGTCCTCTGTAGACATACTGTAGAAATGGCCTAATTCTTTGCTTGAGGAAAACAAAAACTTGCATTCAGTGTCCTAGTCATGCATGGTGTACAAATTAGGGGCCAGCAATTCATCAATAACAGTGTCTTCTCACAACTAATGAAAGTCTTAAACACCAAGTACTTATAATATTTAAATCTTCTATTTTTATTCACTGTAAAAACTTAAGAAAAATAGTGGTGTTTGATGTCATTGCTAAAGTACCATTATAGGATTACAAGAAGAAAGGCAAAGGCTGAGTAATTGTTTATGTAATTATTTGTGGTTTCTTATCTAAGATCAAACTTTTTTAGGTCCTCCAAAGGGAGAAGGGAAGTGCTTGTTTCCTGTACATAAAACTTGCTTTGTCACAATCAACAGTTTGGAGACCATAATAAGCAATGTGGAACTTGATGGTTTCTCCACCAGTAAGGACATTCTTTAAAGACTTTCAACTGAGCTTTTTGATTTTGATGAGCCCAGAGGTCCCTTGCCGGCAACCATGGTGGTGGAAATTTCTGGCATTTTCAATTCTAACAACTTGGAGATCCCTTTCGGCTAAGAGAAGTCCAGTGTGATAAAGAAAAGATGGAACATTTCCCACAAATGAAAAATTTGATTACAACTTGGTACAAGAAATACCTTCACAAGCTGAAGGAAGGACACAGTAATTCTTGAAGGTTAGCCAGATGAAACTGTAGGTAACTAAAGGCTGGCTTCCAAAACATGGATGCCATGTTTGCTTGCTATACGGTGTTGAGTCATTCTATCATCCCATTGCAAGATTTTTATCCAAAGACTTGACTAAGAAACCAAATGAGAGCCAAAAAGTGAGGTCATGGCCAGTAAAAGTTCAGCACTTGGTTTAGACACATCAGGCCCTGGGCTCGATGCTTAGGAATCTGGAATCTGGATTAGTACAGACTTCAGAAAAGCAAATACAAGGGTGAGTTGACTGGTCAATGACAGGTCTCTCAGTCTGGATCACATGGTCTGAGAATGTGGTTGGGGTCAAAGTGCAATAGTGCCAGAAGGATAGAGAGGAACAGATGATACCCACATTAGATTTGAAGTTCAAGAGTTTGAGAGACATCATCCAGACACAGAGCATTGGTCAAAGCAAGTGAAACAGACAAAGTGGAATAGGCAAGAACATAGGTTTGACCTCAGCTCACCTCCCCAGTCTCATCTGAAACCAGACACTCCAGCCATATTGAATACCTTGCAACTTTCCTGAAGAAGCTAAACTTTCCTCACCTTGCTTCTGGGACTTCCCACTTATGGCTATCTCTGCCTGGGAGGTACACAGCCTCCTTACCCGACCTTACACACACATTCAGGAATCACTTTATCATGGAAAGCTTTCACCCATGCATTCCTCACCCTCAAAAATGGACTAGGTGTCCTTCCTCAGGTATCTTCATGGCCCCCATGGAGACACTGCCTGAGTATTAGAATGGGGTTTCAACCTTATGTCTAATTAACAGAGCATTTTCTTCAAAAGAAATCTTACTCAGAACTCAGTGCAAAAGAGCCAGTGCTCTGAGAGTGTGGAAGCAAGAGAAAGAGGGAGACTCTATGCCAACCTGCCTGTTTGGCCCCATTCTTTACCCAAAGAGGCTGCCTTGAGCAATAGCCAAGGAAAGGTTAAAGGGACTCAGAAATGTTTTTAAAATCCCAGGCCCAATATATGTGACGGATTATGCATAAAATACAGCATCTTCATTTAAAATTGTCCCATGAAATACTTATTTATATTAACATTATTAGTCACTGAAATGGTTCCAATCTGTATAACATGACATCGACTAATCAGAAAATACACCAGCTATTAACAACCAGTGTATTGTCCCAGTACATACTAGGTGAATATAAGAGCTGAACATCCACTGACAACTCAAAATTTATGCACCAGAAATCTTCTGTTAGTATGTATTTTTTCCATGCCATGAGTCACTAGCACTCAGTTAACAAACATTTTTTTTAAAGATTTTATTTATTTATTTGACAGACAGAGATCACAAGTAGGCAGAGAGGCAGGCAGAGAGAGAGAGAGGAGGAAGCAGGGTCCCCGCCAAGCAGAGAGCCCGATGTGGGGCTTGATCCCAGGACCCTGGGATCATGACCTGAGCCGAAGGCAGAGGCTTTAACCCACTGAACCACCCAGGTGCCCCAACAAACATATTTTTAACGCAAGATGGACCTTCTCCCTGCCCGTCATTTTACATTATGCCGAACACCCACCATGGCCGATAAGGTGTGAAATTATGGCACCGGGCCTCCCAAGGAGCAACAGAAGTGATGTGGAATGTAGGATTTGGAAATGCACATCTTAGGGGGCCTCGCACCACCTCCAAACAGATGGCTAAGGAAACTGTTACATATCAAGGTCAGTAGACAATTAAGGATCAGTACACATCACAGGTAGTAGTAGTAGTACTGGGAGGTTTAACCCACAGCTGTACAAATGAAAGTCAAAAAATATCAAAGTGTTTGCCAGTGTACAAGGGCTGGGGACACCGCTCGAGTGACCGTACACTTCCCTCTTCAATTCAGTCAGGGTCCTCTCGTCCAGAAGGCATTTACTGTATGTCACCACCCTCGGTCCCCAGGTACCTGCGTGTGTTTACATGTGCATCCCTGGAGGCATTTCAACTAAGTGGTTGAAGGTAGTGGGAAGGGGAACTGGGAATCTGCACAATAGGAATGAGAATAAAATGGTTCACTCTAAATCTTCCATATGCTGTGAGTTTTGTGTGTTCATGTATAAAATCACTGGCCTTTTTGCCTCGTCCATTAAACTGTAAGTTCCTTGAGGGCAGAAAAACCATGCCCTATTCATCTCAGTATCCCCCACACCTGGCATGTAGTAGGAAGGTAATCAATAGATGGACGGATGGAGGGATGGAGGGATGGATGGATGGATCGATCAAAGGCAGACCAACAGTTTTAGCACCAAAGAGGTATGACAGCAGGGACCAAGGGCCTGGGCAAAGAGCTCAGGGAGGGAGGATCTCCACAGCACCAGCCATGTGAGGCTCGGAATCTAACTGCAGAGTGAGTGGGTAGCAGGTGCGGAAGGGTGCAGCGGCAAGACTGACTCCCGCCAGAGCGGCAGGTGGGCACTCCTGGGGCCCGGGGTCCTCCCAGAGACTTGGAATAAATGGAACTCCGTTGTGCCCAGATTGCTGGGAGAGTCAGGTAGAGGAACCTTTGAAGCCTCATGCTCAGAGCCTGTAAAATACTTATCAGTCTCTTATGTAAGGGGTTTTCTCAGCCTCTAGAAAGAAAATGAGCATTATGAAAGGACCTTAATTGGCCCGGACAGTGCCAATAGTTACATAAGTTACCATGGTAGCTAATGCACACACTTCCTTCTCAATAAATAATGCCTTCTTATCTGCTTTCCAAACAAAGATGAATGAAAGAAGGAGAGAAGAAAGCAAAACTACACCTCCTGCCAAAGATGTCCACTTCCTTCTGCTTTCACTTTTCTGTATTCCAACTGCTGCCTGGGACGCTGCCCTGTGATTTTTTGGATCTCAAAGAGCAAACAAGGCTGACTCCATAACCGACAGGGTAAAGTGGTGCAAAGGGGTGGTTTACCCTGTTTGGCGGGTGTAGGGGACGCACTTGGAGGCGCCCGAGGCAATTGGGAGAATTACACAGGGCCCACTCACGAGGACACCTGCAGGAATTATGGAAGAAGAAATGGGACCACAAAAGGCTTTTTGAAACGAATTCTGTCTTTAAAGTGGAAAGGAGGATTGTACGGTATTTCAGAACGGCGGTATGTGTGAGTGGTCTTACAACTTCATTGGTGGAGACCATCTAGAAATCAGGACGCAACTAAGGACTAAAGGGCGAGGGGGTGGGAGGGCGGGTGAACTTCCTTCTTTGTTTCATGGTTCAGCTCCAGTCTTTCTCCTTATAGAAACCAGACACGAGGAAAAAAAAGCTCTGAGGTCATCTTATGGATGCCCCGCAGGGTCAGCGGCAGTCTATTCTGCTTACTTGAGTGAAGTGCTTTATTCAGGCTATTTTGAAAGGATTTAAGTAATGCGGTTCCCACTGCTTCCTTTGGCAAATTTGAGTAGTCACAGCCTCGAGCAAAGGTTTGGGGGTTTTTGTTGTTGCTGTTCTACACGAGGCAGACTTGCTTTCAGGCCAGCAACCTACAGGCTCTGCCATTGGTAGAAATGCCATCTACATAACAGGGACCTCCGTAACAGTGCCACACCAGGATGCCCTGACATCAGGGGTGCTGTCGGATTGCTGCAGAATTATAGCAAATTTCATTTTCTTCCTTCTCACCTTTGGTCTTACGTTCTGGAGGGAGCCATAAGCTCGCAGTCTTCCACTGGGGAAAACGCCCGAGCCTCCTGCAAGGAGACAGGACTAGGCAGGCAATCCACAGACTGGTGAGTAGCCCAGAGGACTGTTGGTGACAAACCCAGACCAGTCACATTCTGTGTCTTGTAGATGCTTGAATATAAGGTATGAGAGCACAGATCGGCAGTGAGTAGAGTCCGCAAGTGAACCAAAGTTCTAAGTAAACGTTAGTCAGTGAACATCCCTGAGCTGTGGGCTAGCAGAAACCCTTGGCATAGAAAGATGGGAGCACTGGGGTGGCTCAGTCAATTGGGAGTCGGGCTCTTGATTTCACCTCGGGTCATGATCTTAGGGTCGTGAGATCAAGCCCTGTGTCAGGGTATGCTTGGGATTCTGTTTTTTCCTCTCTCCCTGCCCCTCCCCCCATAGATAGATAAATAAATAAATAAAATCTTTATTTTAAAAGAATAATAATAAAAGGCCAGTTTTGTTCATGAGCCTTCTTTTGGTCATGGGTCTCTATGGGGGCAATAGAATAATCTGCCATATGTTTAGTACATGGCAAAACCAGAAGAGCCTCTCCCCCAGGAGGGGCACACCTTGGCCCTGAGACATGGGCTCAATGCCCGAACGGAAGCATGCCAGGACCTGCAGGAGGAGCGGGCGCGGAGTCATAGGTCTGCCCACTCCTCTCCTGTCTTCCCCTCAGGCATAAGCTCGGGAAGCCACAGACCTCAGAGCCAGCATGACCCAGTTCCAGGGTGAATGGGACCCCCAGAGTTGTGCAAGACAGTCCTGCCCGATAGCCTTTTAGACGGCGCAGTGGCAGGAAAGCGCGTTCCTCGGCGGTGGCTGTAGTCCACTCCCTGCCCTGTATCTCCAACCTTGGCCATCTCACTGCGCTTCCAAGAGACAGCCCCAACTTGGTCACTTTCAAACACCAAAGTCAGCCTTCTCTCTTTGCTCCATTACAGCCCCTTTGGCTGTGACACAAGAGGGATCCAAGTCAATGACCTGAGGCAGCCGTGACGATGAGCCACTGACAAATGGCAACCCTGGCCCTTTCTGAGTTGGGAGTGTGTGATGCGGGGCCCCCTCACGAGGGACCAGCACAGCCATTAGTATTCAGCTTGCTCTTTGATGAGAACAGCAGGGAGGGAAGCCCAGGAGAGAGCAAACACATCTATCACTACATGTCTATACAGCAGTTCATTGCCAAAATAAATAGGAAAGAGAGAGAAATTAGACATCTTCGAAAGCCAAAATGCAACTTATTAGTGTGTTTGATTACAAGTAGTCACAAAGTAGGGTGAGGTGATGGGTCTGTTGGATTCTTCTTTAAGTCCCAAATCTGGTACTTGGATAGTACACTCGTGTATGAGAAAGTGGCCGGCAAATATACATACACCACTAGAGATAACGTTTCAGACTTCTTTTCCGATGGAGACTTTTATAAGCAATTCCCAAAGTTTTATGGAATTTGTGGCCAAGAAAAGTAGGTGGGCCAAAAGGCAGCCCCCCTCCCCTCTCCCATAGCATTGTTCTCTGTATCTGAAGGCTGAATTCCTGAAATCTCAAGGCACAGTTCTTGTTCCCAAAATGTAGTTATGAGTTCAAGATGGCTCATTGCTCAGATCCTATGTGCTGATGCTCTCTTGGCTATGGATTACCCCAGAGTCCTCACAGGCAAAACCTCACAGGCCACCATGCAAGCCAGCTAGAGGTGCCTGTCTTGAAAGGCCACTCACAGGCAGGACAATTCTGAGTAAATAATTGAGATAAATGTAGGTACACTCAGGCCTGCTTCCTCAAGAAATGTAGGTCCTGGGAGTTTTTAGCGAGACACCCTGCTTCCACCCTCAAAGCCTGGGCGGGTCCAGCAAACACTATGGAAATGTCTAGAAGTTGCAGGAAGCTCCTCCGGTTCTGAAAGGGCATCCGGTAAGGTAAGAGCTGAGCGTGTTTGCAGTATGTCTTTGCAGTGCCTGGCTTTCCTTCCCAATGGCTCCATTCCCAAGCCTTTGTGGCTCAGAAATTCTGTTGCAACACAGTGCCTCAAATCCTCCGCCTGTGGGCCTAGGAGGATTCTATATGAGGATTTAGAACAAGCTCGGCATTCACCAGAATAACCCGGCCTTCTTTTCTCTCCTTCGATTGCTATGTTAATGAGGCTGTTGGCCCTCCCCGTGACCCACAAGCGCCTACGCAGCGGGAGAGCCCCGCCTCTGAACTCGATCTGCTGCCCTTAGAAAGGAAGAGAGGCCCTGGCCAGGCAGAGGGGATCCGGGCGTTTAGGATGCCTTCCAAGACTCAGGTCATTGTGGGGAGATGTGAAAGATCACAGCTCTGCTGGTTATTACCAGTGAGAAATGGCTGGGCCGGCAGCTCTGCCCCAGAATGGCTGAAATGGAGGAAACCTCCTGCAATGAGCCGCGATTGAGGAGGAAGCACGAGGCCTGTGGCCGAGTGACCTGAGTGGCAGAAAAGCCATGTGTCACCTTGCTGCGAGAGTTTACAGCAAATACTTCACTGTCTGGGATTTGCCTTTAAATAGAAACCGTAGATGACGCAAGCTGAGGGCCATCACCTCGAAGCACCGAGAGAGCCCTGCCGGTGGGGAAAAGCACGCCGCGAGGTTTCACAGGTTTGGCACCAAAGAGCCCAGCTGCTGGAGTTACATGTGCTGTTTTTTAAAGGACAGCGGGCCTGTGAGAGTGGTAGCTGCGGATAAGCAGCCTTTATCTCAGAGGCTCTAAACCAACTCGGGGTTCTCCGCTGCTCACCGCCTGAATTCTCCCCAGCAACTCGGACCTCAGGTCTATCCCGTAGGGGTCCCACCCGTGAGGACTTCCCGAGAGTCTCAGGCCTCAGGGGAGGAATAGCAGTGTCCATCGGTCTGGACAAAGGCACCAGGGCCAGAGACGCCCTGGCACCATGTTGGTCACACCCCTCTCCTCGTTTCATTTCCATGACTTCAGAAACAATGCTGAAAAGTGTGACTGGGTTGGGTTACCATTCAACACCAGGAAAGACATGCTTAAGCCCTAGGAAACCAGGCAGACATCCCAGAAGTAGGACTTCCAGGGGTTCAAAGATGGCGCCATCCTAGAGGTCTGGCCATAGGAAGTATTTGATCCAGGAGTGGGCAGAAAGTAGCATTGTAGGTGCCCAGGCTGGTGGAAGGAGCAGTTGCACCTTTGGCTCTCACCCAGCAAGCCCTGGTCTTGGGCCCAATTCCTTCAAACCACAGTTCTGTCTGTCCCTCCCCATTTGTCAGTCATAAACGCGCCTCCTCTTCCTCTAGGTCTCATGAAAAATTTCTATCCCTGCATTTCCGCAGGGAGAATTTCCTCTGAGGGAGTTTGAGCTGAGGGAAGGGCTTGACATGGTCATCACAGCTTAAATAGCATCTTCTTCTTGTGTCCACTCCCTATCCGCCTAGTCAAACAGGGCCACTCGGCGTTATCAGGCAGCCTGTGAGGGCCAGGCATTCCATTCTCTAGGGCTTGAAGTGAGTCAACCAGGAAACAGAATCTACTCAATTGTTAAGCACACACTCCCCAAACAAGTTCTGTTACACAGTGCACACTGATAGAATTTAAAATGTAGAATATTAAAAACTTAGTGGCAAGGATCAACACCTCAAAATGCACAGAGGTAAAAGATCAGCAAACATAGGTCATAACTCAGAAGTATAATATAATAGGGGCCTGGGTGGCTCAGTGGGTTAAGCGGCTGCCTTCGGCTCAGGTCATGATCTCAGGGTCCTGGAATCGAGCCCCGCATCCGGCTCTCTGCTCAGCAGGAAGCCTGCTTCCCTCTCTCTCTCTGCCTGCCTCTCTGCCTACTTGTGATCTCTCTCTGTCAAATAAATAAATAAAATCTTTAAAAAAAAAAAAAAAGGAAGTATAATGTAATAGAGAGTTCTTAAAGCAGACATCCAGGAAAGTATCTTAAAATGCACAACATGGTCAGAAACAAACACTGGGACTACACAAACTTACATGAGTGCAGGTCTGTGTGTGCATGTGCCCTTGTAGATGTGTATGTGGGTGTGCATATGTACACACACACGCATATGTATAAAGAGAGGAAGGTAGAAGCAAGCACAGATCTTTTGGCCACTACCCTTTCTTTCGTTCCCTAATTCTAAGATGCAAAAAAAAAAAAAAAAAAAAAAGAAAGGCCCTCAAGATTAAGTTTTTAAGTTAGAAGGGATGCCTAGGACATTAGAGACGAGGGCATTAGTACAGCTAATGGTAATTGATTTGACATTCACATAATACCCACATGATCTGTCTTTGCACAGGACCCTGGCCCCCTTCTCTCCCGTCACTCACTCACTCCCTTCCTCTGACCTTCAAGCCACTGGCCCAGAAATGTGCAGGTCTCTATGCGGACACGGTACAGACTCTCTCAGGGAAGGACTCTCTGCCTGGTTTGTTTTATGGGACAGCAGGTAGATGAGTTCTTCTCTGTCCACAGGCAGGAGAGAAGAGCGTCAAGCTGGGATGCCAAGCCACGCTGGCACAGGCGGCCATTCCAACCAGTCTGCTCAGGCAGAGTAGGATACAGGGTGACTGAGGTGACTGAGGTCAGCTGTCATGGGCCCAAAGAGTTCCATGCTGAACTGGAACCAAGATCTGGGAGCAGTGGTTCTAAACAGAGTCTGAGGCAGGAGGATATGTGCTTGGGAGCGCCTCTCTGGAATTGGGCTTCATTGACCATGGGGAGCCATCACCATTTCAGGGGCTGAGCACTTCCTTCTAGCAACAGATCATCTTCTCAGAGCAGAGGCTTTGCCTGTCCTCAGTGCCTTTGGTGATCAGCTGGAGGAAAATCCGCAGTGTGTCAGAGTCAGAATGCTGGACCTTTGCTATTCCAAGACATCTGCGGCTTCAAGGCCTTCAACATTCTGCCAAAAAGGTCACAAGACAATACAGAAGCAACAACACGCACCCCCCCAGGCCACCACCCAAAAAAAAACAGAAAAATGCTGGGGCTCAGAGAAGACTGAGATGAGGGAATTCATCTTTCTATCCACTCTCTTTATGAATGCCTTTACTATGAATATACTAAAACTGATATGCATTTTTCAGGTATTTAGCCAAAATACTAAACTATTTTTAAGTTCAACCAGAAGGAGAGTTATTCCTTCGAAATCGCTACCTTGATAAATGTTTTTATTTTATCCCCTGGATGGTTTTAATTCAGTCATTTGCTTATTGCACTGAGAGAGGCAAGCTTCAAGACCTTTAATTATGTCTAACCTCTATCTCATTAAGTAGATTAAAAGTCTAAAGCATTTACTGGCCTCGTATTCGGCAGATCTGTTAGATACATATTTTCAATTGCATCTTGCAAAAAAAAAATTTAAAAATTGTATCAACCTTAAGACAGTATTTATTCAGGGTTTGGTTCTATGATGAACTTACACTTGGGTTCATTTGACAAAGCAAGGAAATAATATAACAGTGAAGCCACTGCATTCATAAATATATTTCTGTTAGTGAGAGAGGCCAAAGGAGCCATCCAATGCAAATTTATCCTTGGCTCCTGAGTGATTACTCTTCCAAGGACTTGGGAAATTGACAAGACTTATGGTTCGGTGCCAGCAATACTCTTAAATACAATCTTAGAGGGGGAAAACGCCAGACCTAAGAGAGTAGATGGAGGAATCTTATTTGGATGAGGTCTCTCCCAACTGGCACTTCCTTAAAGGGAGTCAAGGTAGAATCTAATCACTGTGGTGTCTGGTAATACTCATCTACTTGCCCCAATAAGAAAGGTAAATATCTCGGTAAGAAATCCTAGCTGTGGGGCGCCTGGGTGGCTCAGTGGGTTAAGCCTCTACCTTCAGCTCAGGTCATGATCTCAGGGTCCTGGGATCGAGACCCACATCAGGCTCTCTGCACAGCAGGGAGCCTGCTTCCCCCTCTCTCTCTGCCTGCTTCTCTGCCTACTTGTGATCTCTCTCTCTCTCTGTTGAATAAATCAATAAAATCTTAAAAAAAAAAAAAAAAGAAATCCTAGCTGTGAGTGATGCGCATAGCACAATATTTTGATGCATGACAAGGTTTTCCCTGATACATTGTGCTCAGACGAAAGGTAGTAACACCAGTGTTAAGAAGGATGTAGAAGAAGTCTACAGCAGAAAAGGGTATGCCTGTGTGAACACAGGGGCATGCTGGTAGATGTTTAACCACCAACCCTGTGAGATATAAAGCCCTGGTTTGTAGCATTTGCAGATTCCCATGATGTAAATACTCCCACCATAGCTGATTTCAAGCTACCAGAGGTTGACTTCACTGAACACAGCTGGGAAGAAATATATGGCAGTGCATTATTATATAGTGTCCCCAGCATACACATCTAATAGATGCAAATAATCAGGAGGGAATGGATTTTGAGTATTTCTTATCTCTGCTTTTAAAATAATTCATTTAATTGTGAAGTTTATGTAAATTTTAGTCATGGTTGTGTTTAGCCATTGGCTTGCAAATTTCCTGAAAATTTAAGAGCTGGCTCTCAGGAGCACACCGACATGTGTATTTGTGCGTGTGTGCATGTGTGTGCACATGTGTGAATGTGTGTGCATGCGTGCACGTGCACATGGAATTTAATTGTGGTCTGGACAAAGTATATGCTTACCTATAGGCTAAGGAGTGTGCCAGTTCTAGAACCCTTCCCTCTGAGTTTGAAAAGAATTCCAGAGTAAGGCAGGAAGCCTAGGGAATAGAACAAAAATTGACCAAGATCAGGACTCCAGACTGAATACAAAAGCCAGAGTATAAATTCAAGACTCCCGAGAGTGTGGGTGACATTAGTGACAGGCTGAGAGTGGAAAGGTACTCCCACCTTAGCTGACCCCTCTCCACAGCCTAGGATTTTAGCACAATCCTTTTGGCTAAATTACTCAGAGGACACTATGTTTTTATTTATGACACTGGAATTTTTAGCAAAGAAAATATATTTCTGTAGCCTGAAAATATCCTTGACTGTGGATCAAAATACATAAAAAAAAGGGGCTGCCATAATTCTCATTCAGCAATTTTTTTCAGGTAGTGGACCGTGATCATACATTTTTTCTTTTGGTCTAAAAATTTCGTACACACCCATTTTTTGGTAACTGATCCAGGCCTCCTGACCACAGAAGCAGGTTTATAACTCAGTTCTGCCAAATTAGAGCATTCCTTCCATCCCTCTGGGAACAGTCATTGGTCTGTGGCATCTGTGTTCGACTCCCTGGATCTAGCTGAGACTAGATCCCTGCACTTCTCAGTTCCCAGGTAGGTAAGTAATCAATTTCTCCCTGCCCCAACCCCTTCCGCTTCCTCCACCTCTTCTTCTTCTTCCTCCTCCCAACTCTTCTTAATTAAGCTAGTTGGTTTCTGCCACTTGCAGTAAAGAGTCCTAATTAAAAGAGAGATTGGAATAGGCAAAACAAAATCTCTAGTTAAAATCACTGAGAAGGAAAGAAGGAAAGGAGGAAGGGAAGAGGGATGAAGGTTAGGAAGGAAGAAAAAGAAGAGAGGAAGGAAAAGATGGAAGGAAGGAAAGAAATAAAAGAAAGTCAAATTTAAGTGATATAATTATGTATGGGAGGTAGTTGGGAAATTTGCCTAACAGTTCTTGATCATTTGGGGAAAATATGGATGAATCATTACCCAAAATATCATTATAAATATTCTTCTGAAACACTCAGCTGTTTCCAGACATTTTTTCAGAAACTGTCTCTTTAAAAAAAAAAAAAAAGATTTTATTTATTTATTTGAGAGAGAGAGAGAGTATAAGCAGGGAGGAAGGCCAGAGGGAGAAGGAGAAGCAGACTCCCCACTGAGCAGGGAGCCTTGACACAGAGCTCACTCCAGGCCCCCAGGATCATGCAAAAGGCAGATGCTTAGCTGACTGAGCCACACAGGTGGCCCTGACAAACTCTTTCTTAACACAAGCTTTAGATATAAGGTACAGGAGCAGTGGCAAAGGAAGTGATTTGCTGTAAGGAGACTGGACAAGTGTCTCATCGAAATATCTCTTAATTCTGACCTGCTCACCTTTCCTCTTGTTGTGGCCCTAAGTTCGGCCCTCTTCATCTCCTGCCTGGATTGTGGCAGGAGATACTCTTCTCTCTGTTCTTGTTGTTCTAATCCCCTCTTTATTTGTCCAGTTTTTATATTACTGTATGAATTATCTTCCTAAATAGAGATCTGATCATGCAAATAAAGTCTAAATGCCTTGATACGGCCCAGGACGTCCTTGACCCTGGCTTTCTAGCCTCTTCGCTCACCATGCCCACCTTACACCTAGCCCTCTGGCATTCTGTCCAAATTTTCTGTTGTTTCCCATACACACTGGGATTTTTTCCATTGTTGTGCTCCTACTTGTGCTATCCTTCTATCCAGGATAAACTTTTCTCTTTTCTTCTCCTGAAAAAGTCCTAAACTTCCTTAAATACCCAGTTTAAATGTCACTAGGAAGCCTTCCTGAAATCCCCCATGGAAAGAATGCCCTTTCTGCATATTAATAACACTTTAGTTCATATTGTCACAATTACAATTATCCCAACACAGGAGGAAACTTTATATATTTGTTTCTGTACTCAGCTGTGAGCTCCTTCAGGAAAGGGCCAGCTTCTTGTATTACCATTATCTAGCTCGTTATTTGGTACACTTTGGACATTTGGCATATTATTTGAAGGAGTGATGGCATGAATGATCAAATTAATGGTAGCATAAATTCATATGCACTTATTATGTATTAAATACTTTACTGGATTATTTTGTCTGATTCATTCCAGAACCAATTTACCCAAGAGGAAACCAAGGCTTAGAGAGTTGAGGTCACACAGGAAACACTGGTGGAGTCAACATTTGACCCAGGACATCTTTCTTACTCCTACTTTTATTCCTATATGAAACTGCCCCCCTAGGCTGAAAAATCTTCTTTTTGCCCCTGTTATTCTTTTTTTTTTTTTTTTCTTTTAGGCCATCTAGGATTGGAGATCTACACAGCCAGCTCTTATTCTGGAAACCATTGAACATCCCATGAAAATTTAATCCACAATCCCAGTTATACTCTTACTTGAGTTTGGAAGGAAGATCTCTAAGACATCTGGGTGTAGGGCAGAAAAGGATTACTCACCCCTGAGGGCAGAACCCTCCTGGGAGAGCTCTTTTCTGTCCTTCCAGGGTAGGGCTTTAATACTGAAAGAGCTTGTTTTAATTAGAGCATTTCCTGGCTGAGTAAATATTAAACTTAAATTCAGCTACGCCTTTGGTTAGCAAGTCCCAGCTTGATACTTCACCCTCCATGTTTCCTCCTGGGTTCTTCATGGGGAAGAGGGTGAGGAGGCAAAGAAAGAATGTGGTCCAGGGAACAGAGACCCCGGGAGCGCTGACCAGGCAGAGACCAATCAACCGGTGCTGCAAATCTGTTGCTAAACCCCATATACTCAATTACCCGTTCCAGATGGTTAAATATTAATCCATGGCTCTGTTCCTGCCTTGGGCATTAATTAGGTTTTGTTTAAATAAGTAATTCCAACAGTCACTTGCCAGGAAGGCTATCTTAAGCAAAGCAAGGGTTTCTTCACATTCTAAGAGGCCAGATACTTGGCAGTCACAGAAAAAGGACTCTGGAGTTTTATAGGGCAATGGGAATGTCACTGGATTTAATCCTGCTTTTCTCATTTTAACTGGAACACTGGCCAGAGGGCCAAAATGAAGACTGCTACACCTGGAAATCAACCCAGCCCACCCTGCCCCCACCCCCTCCCAAGCTCACATGAACAAGTCAGACTTTCCAATGGCCTATACACACCAAGAACTTGGGAATTAAGGGCAGGACAGGGTGACCAGGCACTTTATTAGAGCTACTATTATTGCAGGAACTATTGTGTAAACCAATTTGGATCTTTGAGGAAGCTGTGAGTTCTAAAATAAGAAAAGGTAGAAGCTGTGAAAATTAGAGAATAGGGAACTGAACCCAAGGACACACTCCTAGGCATTGCTGCTCAAGGAGGTTGGCACCTACAGCACTTAGCAGATGGTGGTTCTTCTCACCAGTGTCCATCTACTCTTCTAGAAGCAGTACTCTCTAATTTTACCCTAGCGACCTAGCATCTCTCCTTGGTTGGGACCATCAGTCAAAACACCTTACCCACAAACAGCCAAAGAGAGTGCCTCTGACCCAAGCAAGACTATTTAGATGCTCTCTCTCAGGAATCTGAATTTTGAACAAAATGACAACATGACTGTTGGAGTCAATTTCTCCTAATAGGACAGCATCAACAATCCTAATGCTCAGAACACGCCTTCTGCTTCCCTAAACTTCACAATTCCTGCCTGTCCAAAGCTGACTTCTTGAACTTCCCTTTTGATTCTATGACTTACTCCACAGCCGTTAAGTAAATGCCTTTTCTGTCTGTAAGCCAGACTTTCTTTCTCTCGCTTGGCACCTAAGAATCATAATTGATATACAATGTAAATATATACTAACACTATATTTATTTACACGTTGTATTTATGGGTATGTGTCTAAACAGCATCCTACTGCACAACTGAACATTTTTCCCTTCTGTCTGTTTCAGTGCCTGAAGGCCACCCATTGGACATAATTTGAAGGAGACTTTTTATAATGTAGACATGGAGAAGAGACTGATAGAGGAATGATCAGTGAAACACAAAATGGTGCCAATCAGTTCAGTCAGATTGCTCTCCAGCTGCCGAAGGGGAATGCAAGCCTTGTCTGGGCAAAAAAGAAGGAAGTAATTGAAATGTTTGAGGCCCATGGGGAAATTGAGCAAGTCTGGGGTGGAGCTCCATAAAATCGCTTGAGTGCACTGCCGCCCAGGAGGTGGGGGACTCCAGGAAGTGAAAGACAGGAATAAAGGAAGATCTGGGGCAAATGTCTTGTTTCTCCTCCTTCTTCTTCTTTATCCCTGGGTCCCAGCTGCCAGAGATCAGGTTAGTGATATCTAGATAAGAGGGTGGCTTCATTGATGTGTACACAGGTGTTCGTGGGAAGGCCTAGAACTCTAATGATCTGTTTAATGTTGTCTTTATGGCAACATTGTTTTCTAGTATCAAGGAATTGACACGTTTTCTGGACCACCATTTTCTAAATGTTCCACTTCTCTATCTCCTCCATTGCTTCTGGCATCACAAAATCTACCTGGGAGACTTGGCATTGTTGCTGACATCTGTGGTCTTCTTCAACATTAATATGAACTACTTACATATTGATATTAATATGAACTATTAATTAATATGATATTAATATGAACTACTTACATATTGATATCCCCAGTATGCGTGGATTACCCACGCCCTGGTCAAACTTCATTTTGGATCAAGTTGAATAAATTCCGTATCATTCTAGTTAATAGATATTTCAATCTCCAAAAATCCATTCATGATATCTGGGAGGTAATAGAAGCTATAAGATCAGTTGTCAAAGATGAGAAAAAAATACATATACATTTGGCCACAAAGAGATTTCTGGGTACTTCTCACATTCAAATTAACATCGAGTCATGCTTATATATCATTGGAGTCTGTCACCGAGGTCCTTGTTTGGTTCTGGAATACTGGTAATAGGTATAGATCAATTTATGAGCCTTTCAAATGAATTGTTTCCCAGACAAGGCAATACAGATTCTTCTTTCTAACCCTTACTCATCAGTCTTCCATATGAAGATAAAAAATAGAGTCAGGATGAGACCTGCCCAGTTAATTAAGTTTCCTGAGTTGCCTTACAGGGTGATCTTCCCAGCATAGCTCTAGGCAATGTTACCTAGGGGTGAGGAGAACAGAAATTCCATTCCCCACTGAGTCACTCACTGCAGTGTCTTGGGTAACTTACTCAAGCACCCAGGGAAAGGATGAGGATGAGGAAATAAGAATCCCAAGTAACTACATAATTTAGAGGAATGGAGGAGGGATTAGTGACAATATCTGCAAGGGATGACAAGTAGCCACAAATGACACCTTGTAGGGCAGGAATATTCACAGTCAGAAATGTAAATATGCTTGACTATGGGTATTCTTCATTCCTATAAAATCTTCTCTCCAGAAACAGGTGAGACTTTCATTATTCAAAAGACAAACAATTTAGCTTTTGTTTTGTTTTATTTTATTTTTTAAGTTTTATTCATTTATTTGAGAGAGCAAGAGAGAGCGCTCAAGCAAGGCAGAGGGGCAGAGGGAGAGGCAGTAGCAGCTCCCCGCTGAGCAAGGAGCCTAATGCAGGACTTGATCCCAGGACCCTGGGATCATAACCTGCGCCGAAGGCAGACGCTTAACCAATTGAGCTACCCAGGCATCCCAACAAGATTTTATGTCCATATGAAGATGAGAAAATAGAGTCAGGATGAGACCTGCCCAGTTAATTAAGTTTCCTGAGTTGCCTTACAGGGTGATCTTCCCAGCATAGCTCTAGGCAATGTTACCAGGGGGTGAGGAGAATATTAAGATTTTAATAACCACATTTCATCTGTTCAAAGATACTTATTGCTGCATTTTAAATTTCTGAAATCTGGACGTGTCTTACAATTCTTGTTTTCACATTGCGGAACTAGGGATGCATCTTACAATTTCTGGCGTCTTAATGTTAATGACCCATGGTGTTTCTCTTCTCATTTAAACAAATAGGTTTACATAGACTTACTTCCTTTGACCAATAGGCTTGCTGACGGGATTGTGGTGACCTTGCTGGCTTTGGAGCCCTGAACTTTTGCAAGGGGTTGACACATTCAGAAGTAACCAGCAGTACCATCAACTAAGTAGGACTGATTCATTTAGAACACAGCTTGATTAGTGACGGCTCTGACAAGTGGACTCACAGAATTCTATGGGACCAGCCAGCCAGATGCAGTTGGAGGAGGGCTGCCAGGAAGACTTCCTAAAGAAAGTGACAACTAAGCTGAGAAGGAAAGAAAGGGTTAAAGTTATCTAGACAATTCTACTCAGTGTCCACTAAGGCATCCAGATTGGGAAGGAAGAAGTAAAACTTTCACTATTTGCAGATGACATGCTACTATATAGAGAAAACCTTGAAGACTTCACCAAAAAAACCACTAGAACTGAGAAATGAATTCACAGAGTCACAGGATACAAAATCTATATACAGAAATCTGTTGCATTTCAATATACTAATAATAAAGAAAGGGAAAGAGAATTAATAAAACAGTCCCATTTACAACTGCACCAAAAATAATAAAATATACCTAGGAATAAACTTAACCAAGGAGGTGAAAGACCTGTCCTCTCAAAACTATAAAACACTGATGAAAGAAATTGAAGATGACACAGAAATATGGAAAAATTTTCCATACTCATGGATTAGGAGAACAGACATTGTTAAGATGTCCATACTACCCAACACAATCCATAGAGTTAACACAATCCCTATCAAAATACCAACAGCATATTTCACAGAACCAGAGCAAACAATCCTAAACTTTATATGGAACCACAAAAGACCCCGAATAGCCAAAGTAATTTTGAAAAAGAGCAAAACTAGAAGTAGCACAAACCCAGATTTCAAGATATACTACAGAGCAGCAGTAATCCAAACAGTATGGCACTGGCACAAAAATAGACACAAAGATCAATGGAACAGAATACAAAACCCAGAAGTAAACCCATGATGATATGGTCCATTAATTCTTCAGTAAAGGAGGCAAGAATACGCAATGGTAGAAAGATGGTCTCTTCAACAAATGGTATTGGGAAAACTACATAGCAGTTACATGCTGTGTAGTAACATGCATGTAATGTTACTACATGCTACATGCTAAAATGTAGCTACATGCTACATGCAAAAGAATGAAACTGGACCACGTTCATATATCATACACAAAAATAAACTCAAAATGGACTGAAGATCTAAATGGGAGACCTGAAAACTTGTAATTCCTAGAAGGGAGCATAGGCAGTAATCTCTTGGACATCAGCTATAGAAACAATTTTCTAGATATGTCTCCTCAGGCAAGGGAAACAAAAGCAAAACTAAATTACTGGGACATCAAAATTTAAAGCTTTTACATAGTGAAGGAAACCATCAACAAGCAAAAAGATAACCCACCAAATGGAAGAATATGTTTACAAATGGCATATCCAATAAGGGGTTAGTACCCAAAATATATAAAGAACTTATATAACTCCATACCAAAAAAACACAAGTAATCCACCTAAAAAATGGGGAGAGGGCATGAATAGACATTTCTCCAAAGAAGACACACAGATGGCCAACAGACACATGAAAAGATGTTCAACATCACTCGTCATCAGGGAAAGGTGAATCTAAACCACAAGGAGATACCACCTCACACCTGTCAGAATGGCTAGTATCAAAAACATAAGAAACAAGTGCTGGAGAGGACGTGGGGGAAAAGAACCTTTGTGTACTGTTGGTGGGAAGGCAAACTGGTATAGCCACTATGGAAAACAGTATGAAGTTTCCTCAAAAAATTAAAAATAGCATTACCATATGTAATTCCAGTACTGGGTATTTACCCAAAGAAAATAAAATTACTAATTCAAAAAGATATATGCACCCCCTATGTTTACTGCAGCACTATTTACAACATCTGAGATATGGAAGCAACCCAACTATCCATCGATAGATGAATGGATAAAGAAGATATGGGTATGCATACAATGGAATATTACTTAACAATAAAAAAGAACAAAATCTTGCCATTTGCAACAACATGGATGGATCTAGACAGAATCATGCTAACTGAAATAAGTCAGTCAGAAGAAGATAAGTACCATATGATTTCACTCATACGTGGTATTTAAGAAACAAAACAAAGGAACAAAGAAAAAAGAGACAAACCAAAAAACACGTATTTAAATATAGAGAACAAACTGATGGTTACTAGACAGAAGGTTAGTGGAGAGGATGGGTGAAATAAGTGACAGGGGTTGGGACTAAGAATACATTTATCATGGCTCAGTGTGTTAAGCCACTGTGTGGCTCAGTGTGTTAAGCATCTTCCTCTGGCTCAGGTCATGATCCTAGGGTCCTGGGATTGAGCCCCACATCGGGCTTCCAACTCAGTGGAGAGCATGCTTCTCCTTCTCACTTTGCCTGCCTCTCTGCCTACCTGTGCTTGCTCGCTCTCTCTCTTTGTCAAATAAATAAAATCTAAAAGAGAGAGAGAGAGAGAGATTACACTTACCATGATGAACACTTAGTAATGAATAGAATTGTTGAATCACTATATTGTATGCCTGAAACTAATATAACACTGTATGTTAATTATATTTGCAATAAATGGAAATTTTAGAAGTGTCAGTGCACTAAGTCTATTTGTGAACAGTCTTCCCTGGTTAAGTACAGAAATTGATAATTAAGCATTTAGCAATTTTATAACAGTTTAACAAATTGGTGTTATGTCTGCTGACACAATAAAAAAAATTGGAGAGAGTCCTTTGTGTCTGATTTTAAAACTTCAGTCCCTGGTAATTAACTTTATTGTATTTTATAAAAAAATATTAGGTCAGACTGGAAATTTTTTAAAAAATGCAAAAACCCATCTGGCTCTTCATTACAGATTTTCAGAGAAACACTAAGCTAGGGGCAGTGATGAAGAAAGACTTTGAAGAGGTCAGCAGTGTCTGTGAGGCTCTGGACCTGAAAGAGAACAAGAGAGGAAGAGAGGAGGGTGGTGGGCACGAGTGATGACCATTTTTATAAAATTTCATGTGGGAGTTAAGAGACGGGAAAAAATACTAACCAAAAAGGGACAAGCTGATTATCTCTGAATGGTGGTTTTCGAGAGATTTTCATGGCCGCATTTTTAAGCTTCTTCACTACACGAATCCTGCGGTGAATGCGGTTTGGTTTTGCCTACTCAATATCTTTCCCCTTCCACGGAGACCCTCCCCAGTTTCCTTCTGGAAATTTCTGCTCCCCAAATGTGCATGGTCTTAGAGGAACCATTCATTGAGCACCCTGCTCTCCTAAGTCAAAGAATGGATGTGGAAGTCATGCTGGACCAGCAGCGCCGTCTCCCTGGGATTTGCAAGAACAGAAGTGTCTGGGGCTCCTTCCACCCTCTGTGGCAGTGGGTATTTGGTTCTGGTACCAAGAGCTGCAAGCCACCCTCGCTTCTGTGAGGCGCAAGCCTGCGCCTTCGGTGTTCCCTTGCATTCTCTGAGCTGTCTCATTCTCTTCAGATAGATTCCCTTTGGTTCAAGTTGGTACAATCAGTTTCTTTGCTTGCATCAAAGTACGTTGTCTCTTAAATATGTATGTAGTCCCTTTGCAATAAGAAAAGAAATTATGAAACTAAAGCCCCTGGGGATTGACTGATAGCACTGTGGAATGGGGAAAAGCATGGGTTCCAGAACCAGAAGGCAAACCTCAAATTTTTCTCTGGTCGCTTACCAGCTGTGTGGTTTTAGGCAAATTTCCTTCTTCCTTCTTTTCCTTCCTTCCTTCCTCTCTCCCTCCCTCTTTCCTTTCTTTCTTTCTTTTCTTCCTTCTGTCCTTCCTTCCTTTTTCTTTTCTCCTTCCTTCCTTCCTTCCTTCTTTGCCTCCTCCTTCCCCCTCCTTCCTTCCTTCCTTTCTCCTTCCTTTTCTTTCTTTCTCCTTCCTTCCTTCCTCTCTTTTGCTTTATTATCTTTTCTTCCTTCTTTTTTCCTTCCTTCCCCCCTCCCTCCCTCCATCGTTCCTCTCTTTCTTTTCATTTTTTCTCTCTCTTTCCTTCTTCCTTTCTTTTCTTCCTTCCATCCTTTCTTTCTTTTCTTTTCTCTTTCCTTCCTTCCCTCCCCCTTCCTTCCTCCATCCCTCCCTCCCTCCCTTTCTTTCTTTCTCCTTCCTTCCTTCTTTCCTCTCTCTTTTGCTTTCTTTTCTTCCTTCCACTCTTCCTTCCTTCCTTTTTTCCTTTCTTTTATTTTATTTTTCCTTCCTCCCTTCTTTTCTTCCTTCCTTCCCTCCTTTTCAAGATTTATTTATTTTAGAGAGAGAGAGTGTAAAAGCAGGTGGAGGGGCCGAGGGAGAGGGAAAGGATCTCAAGCAGACTCCCTGCAGAGCCTGGACCTCCATGCAGGTCTCCATCCCACGATCCTGAGATCACAACCTGAGCTGAAATCAAGAGTGGGCTGCTCAACCGACTGACCCACCCTGGTGCCTCTAGGCAAATTTCTAATCTGTATCATCCGTTTCCCTCTCATATGGAGAGAACGGTGAAAGCACCTAGCTCAGGATGTTGAGGACTGAATGAGGGGATAGACGAAAGTGCTCAGAACAGCGATTGTCACAAAGTGCTATGAAGGCGTTTGCTTATTTTTGTTTTGTGCACAGAGCCCTGGACTGGAAGACAATGCCGCTCTGGACACCAGATTATCTATCTGTTGATTCAGGCTTAGAAGTTCACTGGTTCCTACTCTAGGACATAGCAGTCGTGACACACGTCCACTCACTCCATTTCTTCTTCTCTTCAGACTTGTCTTCTTGGCCTGATCCCTACTGTCTGGCTGTGTTTTATAGTCAAACCCTGGTAGGACACGGCTCTGGTTGGCCCAGTTAGTCTCCATCCTTACCGACCCCCATAACCACTGTTGCCCAGCAAGCGTGCAGAGCAGCAGCCCTTGGGGTGGAAACTCCTGCTGCAGCTCTCACATGCGGCACAGCGGGTTGGCGATGAGCAGGGCACCACCTTGGGCTGCCACGCTCGGCACCCTGGTGGACAGTCGGGACATTTCCAGGACACAGGTCTAGCCTTCCCATTGCAGCTACATCAGCTCCAGAAGCCCACCAACTCAGTTCTGGCTCCAAAGGCGCCAACTGATCACCCTGTCTGGAAGCCGGGTTCCAAGAGTTTCTTCCAAACACACAGCATGCACCGAGGGTGGGCTATTTCCCTGCCATCTCTTCCTGCCATAGCTTCAGGCTCCTTATATCATGGGGAAACATTTCAAAAAATGCATCAGGAGAATGAGCTTCCTTGTGGAAAATAATGGGCTTAGAAGGAGCCCTAATTTCCCCCATTTACGTAATTCAGCTGGCTTAGTGTTCTGAAGGTTGGGCTGTTTTATAAGATTGCTGAGAAGATGAGTACAGGAGTCCAGCGGTACGATTATACCCGGACCTTATACTGACGGCTGCAGATGTTGAAGACATCTGTGATTTATCAGCTCCTAAGTGAAGCAGACGCATAGCAGCACCTGCCGCAGAGAATTCTTTCAGCGTTGCGGCATCTGGAGCTGGATTCTGCTGACACCACATAAATTCATCTCTCTATAAAGCTTCCCCCCCACACCCCGAGAGCACTTAAAAGGAATAAAGATCAGGAAGCCACATAAAATGTGGGCTCCGGCTTCTGTTAGCCAGGTCTGGGAGAGGGAGCAAGAAGAAACAAAGCCCAAAGCAGAAGAAGCCTGTTACAAGGGACTTACCAGGAGACAGGAGATGGGACTAATATCTGGAGAGCGGCCTAAAGTATGAACCTATCCAGCTGTTACATTGTTACCACAAATCCCACGTAACAGGCTACATTATAACTGGTTCACGTTATTCAGAAATTGAGGTATTGAAAATTTCAAGCCCCATTTCTTGGTTGAAGGCTCATCTTTCAGCTTTATTTAGTTTCTGCATGGAAGTTTGGAGCTACCGAGGTGGGGAGAAAACTCTGGGTGCTTCCCAGACAGCATCTGGAGAAGGGGAGATGGGGAGTTTGAACTGGGAGTGCAGAGACTTAGAGAAGGTGTGCTGTGGTTCCCTGAAGCCCCAGGGTGAGGATCATGTCAAAGGTTCCTGGGGGCCCCCATTTTGGAGCACATCTCCAGCTCCCCATTTACTAGGGGGCAAAATCAGAATGGAAAAAGGGCACACAGTTCTTGTCCATTATAAAGCTTACACCTCAGTTCCCATTTTCTCTGTGACAATATAAAAATCATGAAGATCTAAGGAAAGAAAGTCAAATCAAACAAACTACGTGCTCTGTCTGCTATAAAGTGTCCCAGTCATGCTATGCCTATGCTTGTCTCTCTTTTAGCAGCACCGAGGACATTCCAATCACACCACGCTTGTTGCTGCCCCATGATCAAGCCAAGGTTTCCTATTTACCTTTCCCTTTTGCATTTTTTCTGCTTAGAATGCTTTCCCCAGTCCTTTTGCATCTGGCGAACTCCTACTCATCCCCTAAAACCTCAGCTCAATATTTTGCCTTTCTGGGGAAACTTTTCTGACTCTCTCTCTCTCTCCCTTCTCCAAAGTAAGGCATTTGTTTCATTGTCTGCATATGATGGATACTGCTGGTTGTTCCCTAGAATTCATTCTTCCCCTCTTTAACAGAGTGGTAACTAGACACTGGGTCACCCAGCCAGTGACTTACTTTCCCAGCCCACACCCTGTCTCCAGTTATGTGTGACCACATAGAACATAGGTGTGATTCGTGCCACTTCCAGGCTTTCAAGCATCATTCCTCTATGGTCTATCCCCTTCAGGTGAGCTGGAACATGAACACACCATGACCCAGCTTTGACCATTGTATCAGTGAGTTGTCTCTGTAACAAATCACCCCAAAGCTCAGACTTAAAACAACAATTATCTGATCTGTCCAAGGGTCAGCTAGGTGATTCCACTCCAAGCTGCTGGGCTGGCAGGACCTGACTCCTTGCTGGGCTTGAGGTCCGATCTGCTTCACAGGTTCACTCTGTGGCCCAGGCTGGAGGGGCAGCAACTACCAAGGGAAAGTCTCATTGTCACAGCGCAGGGACATGAGGGCAAGTGTACACATGCAAACACATTTCAAAGTCCTGCTTGAGTGCTTGAGCCATACCTACGAACCTTCTAACCTTAGCCAAAGCAAGTTACATGATGGAGTCTAAATTCAAGGGGAAGAGCACAATATATCTCCCACTTGGGTTTGGAGAGAAATACTCTGAACAACTCAACCATGCAGACAAGAGTAAACTCCTAGGAGGGAAGGAAAGCAGTATGAAGCGAAACTGCGTTTCTCAAGGACTGTGGAGCCGAGCAAGTTGCCTAACCTACCTTCTCTGTTACATGAGATAGATAAATTCATTTTTTTACATCACCAAATTGTTGGGTCTGTTTGTTATAGCTGTTTATCCCTCTACCATGACCAATATAGTACACACTCCCCCATAACACATATTATTTGCTTTTTTCTTTTGTTTACTGGTTTTCCTTTTCCCATTAGAAGTTTCTTAAAATCAACAATTAGGTCTTAATTTTGGAATTTCTAGCACCTAGAAGAGGATCTGTCATAAAATGAGTGCTCAGTGAAGAATTGCTAAATGATTGGATGACTTTCCTGTAGTTCTGATTTTTATCCAGAAAATAAATATATCTAAAAAGCATGACTTGGGCTGGTTATGGAAATAACAAAAGTACATTAGAGGCCCTGGATGATAATCCCCTTAAAATGTGCTGATGTTTTGAAGAACTGCCATTCTTCTCAAGGCAAGTGGCTTCAGGAGGACCTTCATTCATTGGCCCAGCCATTGTACAAATACTTCTTTAGTGCATACTACATGTCAGGCACAAATTGGGTAATGAGGATACAGCAGGGAACAAAAAAGACAAAACTCCCTGCTCTCTCAGAGACAAAGAAAGAGATAACAAACAAATCCGTGAGTAAAAGATAAAGCCAAACTGAGGTGCCAGGGATGAGAGGGATGGAACTCTTTCTGAGGGCAACATTTGAAGAAAGATCTAATGAAAGAGGTGATGGAGCAAATATATAACTATTGGGAGAGAGCTTGTGGCTAGGGGAACTGTCAAGTATAAAGGTCCTGGGGTAGAAGCCTCCCTGGTATGTTCAAGGAACAGTAGGAGTAGACCAGAGCACCCAAGGGGAAAGTAGTGGGAGACGTCCTCCAATGTTGGATTCGCCCAAGACGAAAGCAAACACCCAAACAGGTTTGCCCATGGGGGCATCCTGACAGCCTGTTTAGCCAATAAAAGTTCACACAACAGATTTCCATGGCTGTAAGGCTGCAAAATCCATTCTATTGAAGCAGCACAGGGTGCATTTGCCTGGGTGTCTTTGTGACTGATGAAGGCAGGGTACAGAGGCCAAGTATTAAAGCTCAACCCCATTTCTACACTTGGGCTCATTTGTCTATGTTCCTTCTCTAAGGAGTGATGCTGGACAATCAACATCAAGTCTTAGATGGCCCATTACATATGGTTTTTGGGCATTCATGTCTCTTCTCTACTGCTCAGAGGCAGATGGCCCTCACAGGGAGAGACTGGATTGTGTTAGGCGGATCCTACCCAGGCTCTCTGTGCATCCTTGTTAGCCATACGTATCATCACTTAAGTTCCAAGCCCATGTGCCTTTCTCTGTCCACACTAGCTAGCTTCCCCCTATTCCTCTTTCTTATTAAAGAAAAACCATAGCCGTGTGTGTGTGTGTGTGTGTGTGTGTGTGTGTGTGTGTGTGAGAATGGTTTGGGGGGGCTTCTTTTGGCGGGGGTTGGTGGAAAGGTGATACTGTGGATCAGAGAAAACAGATTTCAAGCAGAATCAATAAAATTGAGAGCTTTTGAACATGCTGTCTTAAAGCATCCTCTTGGGTCCTATTAACTGACTAGAAAGGAAGTAAATTAAAGATGGAAAGGTGAGGTCAAATGCAGCTTCCCCTGCTTTTTTGTACATTCTAGGTGGAATAGTTTGGGTAGTAAAAGTCAAATGTGTTAAGGTTATTGTCTTATGAGCCCGTCCTATAAAAATATTGTTAGAACTGGTGTGTTCCAGATGTGGTAAACACCAGTGGAGGAGGAATTTGGGAAGGGGTGTGCTCTGTTGTCTGGCTTGTGACCTGTGTGTAGCCTGTTGTTATGGGTTCTTCAGAATTTGAATGAGTCTCTAGGCTCCTGAATCACAGGTCTCTAGATTCCCCAAAGGGAAACAGCTTTGTTTCTTGTGATATATTTGCCTAGTAAATTATAATTTTATTTGTTCTATTAAGCAGCTGAAGTTCAGCACATTTTTATTCATTTTGTACAATAGGCACTAAATGTTTCTGAATTCCAGGCACCTAATCAGATTTTAAAAACCTTCATAACATGAAGCCAACGGTTTATGCTTTTGTGCCACAGTGAATTTCCCTGCGATTTAATCTGAATGAGAAAGTCAGTTCTTTCTCCTCTAACCCATCTCAGGGAGGGAAGTAAAACAACTCAGTGCTTTCAGAAAAGCTCCCTCTTGGTACAAAAGGCCTTATCCCCTGCCTCCCACCACCACCTTGGTCATTTATATTAGGGCTGAGGGTGAGGAGAATGGGCCCAGTTACACAGGATCAAAAGGAACATTGGGGGAACCTGGGTGGCTCAGTCAGTTAAGTGTCCAACTCTTGATTTCGGTTCAGGTTATGATCTCAAGGTCTTGAGATGGAGCCCTACCTGAGCTCAGGGTGCTCAGTATGGAGTCTGTTTGAGATTCTCTGTCTCTCTCCCTCTGCCCTTCTCCTTGGCTCTCTTTCTCTCTCTCTCAAATAAATAAATAAATAAATAAATAAAATTAAATTAAAAAAAGGAAGATTTGTCTATTGGTTTAGCAGCCAAATGATATCCTGATATGCCAAAACTGGACTTAGCTCTTAGCAGGTTGTGGCAGCATCAACATCTGTACCTGCTCTACTGAGAAGCTAAGCCTTTACTCACCTTCCAGAAGAAAGTCGGTTCTAACTGAAACTATGAACCCAAGTAAGCAGATGACCTAGGTCTGGCCTCAGGAACTTCCATTCTTGCCCTGATCATACCTTCAGGTTGTACTTGGCAGTTTGTCATATGGGAAAAAGGAATAAGGTCACAAAACATCAGTCATGTCAACTTCAATGAAGTTTTCACAGGAAGCAAAAAAAAAAAATTTTTTTTTCACTTTATGCTGCACACTGAATCCTTCAAAGAAGACTTTTTTTTAACCATCAATAATTTTTTCTCAACATTTTTCTCTGTGGGTCACCACTTCACTTTCCTTCCTCTCTCTTTTCCCTCACACAGCTTCTGAAACTCCAGGGGAAGTCAGTTCTGGTGCTCAGTTTGCATATCTCACTTAGCAAAATAAAATCATGGTGGCATATCCATGCAATGGAATCTTACTCAGCCCTAAAAAAGAATGTAACACTGATACATGCTACAACATGGATGAATCTTAAAAATATGACGCTAAGTGAAAGAAACCAGACACAAAGCTCACATGTCGTAAGGTCCCATTTATACGAAATATTCCGAGTAGGAAGAGCCATAGAACAGAAAGAAGATTGGGGCTACCACAGGCCGGTGGAGGGTAGAGGGAGGAGACAATGGGGGTGACTGCTTAATAGTACAGGGTCTCCTTCTGAGGTGCAGAAAATATTTTGGACAAGGCAGGAGTGGTAGCTGTACAATACTGTGAATTTTTCAGTTGAAAATTGTTCCTCCTATGTTATATGAATTTCATATCAGTAAAAATAAATACATGAAACCATGACAGTAAGTCCCCCCCCCCCGCAGTATTTTCACTGGAAAATAGCCCTACAAACATCTATTAATATTCAACCATGTCTGTTGTCTCCCCACTCCGAAGAGTATATGAAAGTATATTCTCAACACAACTGGTGAAGTAAGACTTACAGAGGGCTAAGAAATGAAGATTTTATTTTCCCCATTTACTCAAGAAAATATTCTAGAGAGAGTGGGTCCCTACAGAGCAGGCTCTGTCAAAACTCCATTGGGCTGGACCATGAGGCTTCCATGAGACTTGTCCCAATCCAGGGAAGGAAGTGAAGAATGAGCCAAACAGGAGCACCAATCTCCACCATGGTGAAGCCTTTCAGTGGGGAGGCCATGAATCACGGCACAAGATTGGCTATCCAGGCTTATCTTGGGCCATCGGCATAGCCAAGGATGCCTGCTGTAGGAGAGGGGGTGATGAGGGCGGTAGGGCTGAGGCAGAGGAAAGGGCTGGCAGGTGCCACTTCATAGGCCATAATCCCACCAAGCCAGTCCAAGGTCATTCTTGTTAAATTCATCAAAGGTGTTCTATATACTTATGTTTCTATAATTTTGTGTCTAGTTGTGTTTTATTTTGTTCCTTAGTAAAGTTCCTTTTGAAAATTTCCACATGTGTCTCAGATTTATGCCATATCACCTATCTTGGGTTATTTTATTATTAGTGATAGACTCCAGGGACCCGCTGGCCTTGTTCCAGGGTACTTGGGGGCCAGAGGTGATGATGGGAGATAATAATAACACCAGCTCATATTGTATGACATGTTCCAATTTTTATCACATTTAACCCTCATGATAGCTTGAAACAAGTATTATTGTTCCTGTGTTAGAAAGGAGGAAACAAAACTTAGATTTAGAGAAATACAGTGGCCCATAAATATATCAAGTAAAATCCAGGAACACTGGGCCAGTTGATGAAGGGAAATTCAAAAGCATCTATTATAGGTTCAGTTGTGAACCCCCACCCCAAGAAAGATATGTTGGAGCCCTCACACACCCAACCCCAATATTTTGGATAGGACCTTATTTAGAGAAAAGATCTTTCCAGAGGGCATCGAGTTAAAGGGAGGTCATATTCAGGGCCCTAACTCAACAGAAATGCTGTCCTTATAAAAAGGAAAAATTTGGACACAGAGATGAACACACCTAGAGGGAAGGCAATGTGAAGAGACACAGGAAGAAGACAGCCATCTACCAGCCAAGGAGAGAAGCCTGGACCAGAGCCCTCCTTCACAGCCATTGGGGGAACTAACACTGCTGCCATCTTGATTTCTGAATTCTAGCCTCCAGAACTGGAGGCAATAAACTTCTGATGTTTAAGTCACTCAGTCTGCAGTACTTTGTTACGGAAGCCCTAGCAAATCAATACCAGAGGAAAGAATTATGGGGAGGCTTGACTCCCCATAATTCCTTACTGATGGGAAGCGGCAACATGCAAACATCCCCAGAGAAACTTCACATACTAGTTTGGGGTACCAGCACCCTTAGAAAGATTGTTCAGGTAGTTTCCTGGTGGATGAAAGAGTCACTGCCCTGGAGGGGAACCCCAACATTAGTGGGAGTCCTGGGAGTCACCTTGTACCAGAAGGCACTGACCATCGAGGGCAAAGGAAATAGAAACATGAGCTATAAAAGGAAGGGTGGGTGTAGTGGCGACGGGCTTGAGAATGCTTCATGGTCCCCTCCCTTGTTTCTCTATCCCTTCCCTCATTCCAGCTATCTGAGATGGCTTTCCTAATAAATCTGCATGCACTTTGGATATTCTGAACCAAGCTGGGCTGGAAATACAAAGTATCTCCCACATGTCAAGGTATGAAAAATCATATAAAGCACCCCCTCATATTAGTTCTCTAGTCCTGCTGTAACAAATCACCACACATCTGATGGTTTAAAACAACAGAAACATGTTCTCTCACCTTTCTGGGGACCTGAAAGCTGCACTCCCTTAGAGGGCTGGTGGCGGACTTGGTTCGAGGCTGCATCCCTGACCTCCGTAGTCACATGGCTTTCCCCTGGGGTCTGTGTCTCCTCTCCTGTCCCTTATAAGGGCACTTGTCATGGGATTTAAGGCACCGCCTGATAATCCCACAATTTAGCTCAAGATCCTTAACTCAATTCTACCTGCAAAGACCCTTCTCCCAAATAAAGTCACATTCACAGGTTCCAGGGATTAGGACGCAGATATAACTTTCAGGGGACCACTTTCCACTCATGACAATTGTTAATTTTTTTTTTAGTGTTGGTGATAGGGTATGAGTTCACTAGGGCCACCATAACAAAATGCATAGACTCAGTGGCTTAAACAACAGAAATCTATTTTCTCACAGACTCACAGAGACTGTGAGTCCAAGATCAAGATGGCAGCCCAGTTTGTGTCCTCCCAGGGGGCTCTCCTCGGCTTGCAGACGGTGGCCCTCTTTTTTTTTTTTTTAAGATTTTATTGATTGATTTGAGAGAGAGCAAGAGTGAGAGAGATTGCAGAGGGAGAAGGAGAAGCAGACTCTCTGCTGAGCAGAAAGCCTGACACCAGGCTTGATCCCAGGACCATAAAATCATGACCTCAGCTGAAGGCAAATGCTTAACCGACTGAGCCACCCAGCCACTACGGATGGTGGCCCTCTTGCTGCCTCTCCACTCGGTCTTTTCTCCACGCACATACATCCTGGAGGTCACTTGTGTGTCCAAAGCCCTTCTTCTCATAAAGACATCAGTTAGATTGGCTCAGGGCCCACCCAAAGAGTCTATTTTAACTTAATATCACCTCTTCCGAGCCCCTATCCCCACGTGTATTCACAGTCTGAGGTTCTGAGGTATAAGGGTTTGGGCTTCAACATGAATCTGGGGGGAAATCAATCCAATCCAATTCATAATAGATGGTAAAATAAAATTTGGGTTAATGGGATTAAATGGAATTTATTATTAAAATATAAATTAGGGGCGCCTGGGTAGCTCAGTGGGTTAAGCCGCTGCCTTCGGCTCAGGTCATGATCTCAGGGTCCTGGGATCGAGTCCCGCATTGGGCTCTCTGCTCAGCAGGGAGCCTGCTTCCCTCTCTCTCTCTCTGCCTGCCTCTCTGCCTACTTGTGATCTCTGTCTGTCAAATAAATAAATAAAATCTTTAAAAAAATAAAATAAAATAAAATAAAATATAAATTAAAAAGGATGGAGAGGGGCATCTTAAATGCACTTGGACTCCTTGTATATTTGTCCAGGGTCTGCCCTAAGTCACCCCAGCCCCACCCCGCTCCGCTCCAGAACAAAGGCTGCTCCTGGGAAATCCTAAGGCCTTGCTCTCTGGGTGGTTTTGAGAAACATGGGAGAAAGGAGACCAGGAAGAAAGTCCCAGCATTGGTGTTACTGAGGGACTTTAAGGACAGAACAAGGAGACCTATGAAATCCATTTGAGGACCTGTTCTGCAACCATGACTCCACGCCTACACACATACCATCTCTGCAAGTCTTGAGCAGAATCTGCCACACCCCTAAATGTCTGTTTCTTTAAAGCCATCAAGGGAAGGGCCTGGTCCGCACAAACCTGAGAGGAGAGAGCAGCCACAGACGTGGGATGTGTGTGAGCCAGAGGCCAGCAGGAGGAGGAATGTGGAACCACAAGTGACCACGAAAGCCCTGGGAGTTTCCAAAAGATCTTTGGGAGGGCGTCTGACTTTCCACAGGATGTGTGATAGGGGGCTTGAGCTAATTTTATTTAGATCTCAAAGAACAGGGTGACGTCAGCTCACATCTGGGTTATACTTGTTATCAAGGAGTTGAAATGAAGACACAGGAGGCATGCTTATCAAATTTGTAGAGGACAGGAAGCTGAAAGGAACAGCAAATACATAATTAGAATCCACAAAAGTCTCAACAAGCTAGAATGCCAGCCTGAATTTAATAAGAGGAAACTTAATAAGGACAAAGGGAATGCCCTGCACTTGAGATTTAAAAAAAATAGTAATCAAACGAACTATCTGTACCAAGCACATGAAAAGGGGTCAGGGGTTTGACTCAGATGGGGGGTACCTCAAAGCAGGTGGGATCTGAAACTATTCTAATAGAAAAATGGGATGTGAAGGAAGGAGGCAGTGATCAGGTCAATTCTTCCTGGCTAGACCCCTGTAATATCAACTTCAGGTTTGTCCACTTGTACATTGAGAAGGAAGCAAACTGGAGAGAATGAATGACCAGTGTGATCAGGGAACTCCAATCCACAGAAGACTGGAACAGTGCTGTTTTGCTGGAGAAAAGAAGCATCAGGGGAGAAGTAAGAATTCTTTATAAGTATCTAAAATTCTGCCTTGTGAAAGGGAGACTGGGCTCATAATGGATAGCCCTGAGGAGTGAAATCAAGATGGTGGGTGGCTGCTTCAGGGAGCATGTGGAATAATATATAATAAAGAAAGTAAATGTATCCATTGGGATTTATGTAACTGGAAGTAATAGAAAATCTGATTAATCATAGCTTAAAAATTTTTTCCCATTACTTAAATAAAAGCCTAGAAATAACCCATGATTAAAATATCAGGCTTTTTCCAATCTTCTTCTCCACCAACCTCAGGGTGTTGGTTTCACCCTCCTATGAGGCCTCATGGTTACAAGATGGCTGCTGAAGCTCTAACAAAAACAAATCAGCATTCAAAGCAAGGGTGGGGGGTGATGGTGAAGGGGTAGGTAATGTAACAAGGAGGACCTTTTCCTTATTGGTGCTAGACTTTTGTCAAAAGGTAAATAATTTCTCAGATGTCCTCATATATCTCATTGGCCATACTGGGTGATTTGGCCAATTCTACCCACAAGAGAGACTAGAAAAGGATTATCTAGCTTTTCCAGCCTATATAGTGTGAAGCTGGAAAAGAAAAAGAAAATGACATTTTAGTAGATCTCAATAGTATCTGCCACAAGAAAAAAATCACCGTAAATCAACTACCAATAGAGTGTCTTAATCCCCTTAATGCAAATATATGTGTGTTCAAATAAACACATATGATCACATATAAGTTTTCACATATGTGTATCATAAAAAACTCTTATTTCCTGTTTTTTTCTACTTAATACTTGAGTATCTTCCCATAATATTTTGAAATTCTTTAAAAATACAATCTTCAGTAGTTGCAGAATATCCTATATGCTATTTCTCATTCAACCATCCCCCTACTGTTAGACATGTATGTTATTTCTAGGTTAATAGAACTTTCTAGCCACCAGCTCCAGACACAGAATGGTATGCCTTGGGAGTCCCACCCTTGGAAGCATTCCATCAGAAGGATGAAATAGATAAGACACAGCTGGGGAGGGGTGGGCGGTATTGAACTCCATGACATGTCAAGCCCTTCCCCACCCCCTGAAGATGCAGATGATAGGGTATAAAAGAGATGGGAGACCAGGCAGGGCAGAGCCCTGTACCCTCTCTGTTTCATCCAATCTGCTGCCTGAGTCCTTAGGCTGGGCCACATTCCCCCAAGATCCGCACCCCACCTGCTTGTTACACTCTCTCTCTCCCTATCTCCTGTCAACGAGGAACAGTCTAAATCACTCTTAATGTGCTTTAAAGTTGCCGGAATGAAGACAGCAATGCTCCTGGCTTTTATCAATGGGGTCAAACATGAGAATGGACGTGAAGGACTCAAGGCTGAACCAGAGGGACCAAGGATAGAAAGAACATAAGACACCAAGAGCTGATGACAACATTCCAGTGATGTTCCTCTGCTCCCTCTTGCTGCTTTGAAGCCTATCTGTGGCTTTCCAGTGTGCCACGGGGACAGACAGGGGTTGGAATCCTCATTATGACTGCTCAGCAAACACCACGAGGGGCACGCAGGCAAGCTGGGTAATGGAAGGAGTGAGAGGTATCATTTCCCAAGGTCAGTGTGCTCAGGGGTCACAGACACAGGGGTGGTGTTGGGGGACAGAACAGACACCTGCCTTATCAGTAAAGGGTTTAATGTCAGCCTTCACTATATATAGCTATGTTTCAAGGGATGTGATCAGATCTGAGTCTAAATGAATTTAAATCTACCTTCCATGGGATAAGTACTCACTCTCTTCAATAGGGTCAATATTCCAAGCCTATCATTCAAACGCTGGATTTCAAACCCACTTTTTTTTAAAGACACAAGCAACATGCAAGATGACCAGTCAATGACATAAAAACAGCCATTAGCAACTTCCAACTTTGCTAGTTTATTCTCAAATAGGTGGAGCTTAGCTCATTCCTCCAGTATCTAGCTCTTTTAAGGAGTCTTAGGGGCAAAATATTTGAAGGTCAAATCATTTCAGTAAACTTTAGTGATACAATATCACTAACACCACCCACAAAACACCCAGTAAGAAAAGCTGTAATGATTCTGTCTCCTTTTTAAAATGGATTTCCAGTTGTTTGCTGGTTGCACGGAATTGGCAGTCACTCACTTTGCCATGGTCAGCAACCCCAAAGGCTGTTGCCTTGCCTATGAGGGCAGTGTGTCTACCAGGAACTCCAAATGGCATGAGAACATCTGTACTACCAGCTCATTAGGGACAGACCAAAGGATAGAGCAGGGCACCTGAGAAGAAGAACTCACCTGTGTCTTAGTTCTACCAACAAGTGCTCCAAAACCATGCCTCTTAATTTCTCCATGACTTAATTCCTCCATGTGTAAGTTCTTACGTGAGGTCCATGAAGCTGGCTGCTGGAAGAAATCTTGAAAAGTCCTTGCTACTAATAGCTGCCCCTTTTTCCTTAGGTGAATATCAAAGAAACCCTCTTTAATTTTATTAAATCAATAAAATAATCCTCATAGTATTATTTTTACCTTTGGAAAAGGAACACAAGTCTCATTCTGTTAATCGCCAATCTCTTAAAATTCTGTAGATGCTAAGTCTTAGACCAAAGTGTGTCTGACCTTAGTGAAGCATAAGTTGGAGATGTTAGGTATTCCACATGTGTTTTCTTTCTCTTTTTTTAAAAGATTTTATTTATTTATTTGACAGAGATTACAAGCAGACAGAGAGGCAGACAGAGAGGCAGGCAGAGAGAGAGGAAGGGAAGCAGGCTCCCCGCTGAGCAGAGAGCCTGACTCGGGGCTTGATCCCAGGACTCTGGGATCACGACCCAAGCAGAAGGCAGAGGCTTTAACCCACTGAGTCACCCAGGCAACCCCCCCATATGTGTTTTCTACTGTAACCCTCATAAGGTTCAAGACGTTGTATGAGGCAACCTGCCTCATACAGGCAACCTGCTTGTTTATAGAACTGGGTAGACCTGGTCTCCAAGAACTTCCAACATGGAGATGAACCCAGCTGCACAAATGATTAATATATATATTAAGAGAGAAAGGAAAAAGGGATACATTGGTTACACATAAAATAAGAACAGCTACAGAAAAGGTATCTGGGATATCCATCCAGCCCACAATAACCTGCTTTCTCTGAGAACTGCCTCCCCCCTGAGACACTGCACCGCAATCATGTTTGCTCACCGTTGCTCACTGTTGCTCACTCTCGACCTCAGCCATGGCTGTTTGGAACAGGAGAGGATATCTGACCAAGCTGAGCCAAATTCTCTCTCCTGGGAATCTGCGATTGTGATCCAGAGTACCTCTACACTCAGTGTAGGTGATCATTCCTCTGAAGGAGGAGGACAAAGAGAACAGAGAACAACAGCCCCTTAGACCCTGTGTGCCTGTCCCCATGGACAGAGAAGATGGCTGCCCCGATCGCCAACAGCTTTGCCCTCTCTGGTTCTAGGCCCCCACGGGGTCCCAGCGACATTCTTATCTTCCTGAAACATCTGTGTTTCCTATGAGAAATTTCCCATTTCCCCTTGAGCTGGCTCTGATTGCCATTACTTACATTCACATCAGCCATGACGAGGATTTGACCACTAATATGTCCTTCCTCATATAAAAAAACACACAGATAATCCCAAATAGCTAATAATCCAAAGACATTTTTGGCTCTGGGGGACATTGTGAAATGAATATGTTTAAATTGCTGGAATTCATAACACCTTGAATGGAAGGACGAGCCCACCTTGAATGAAAGTACATTGCCCACAGCAATGGAAACTTGATTGGAAAAGGCTGGGAAAGACTGTCCATTTCCTTTGTCCTGACAGAGACTCTGTTCTCCTCTGCCCTCTGGTCTTTACCGGACATGTAAACATAGCCCCTCTCCCCCACCTCATCTCCCCAGCTTGCCCATAGCCACCCCCACTATGTCCCACTTAGAGTGTCCTGTCTTTTTCCACGGGTATTTTTTTTAAAGTCTTTTCCTGGTATAGCAGCAAGCAAAAAAGACGTCAACTTGGGAAAATAGTCCATGGAGAAAGCAAGGAGACCATGGATTCTTCTTAGAAAGAGTTTACCACCCACCCCACCCCCAACACACACACCTCTGATATTTATAAAACAAATAAAGCCTGAAAGAGAATAAAGCCTAAGAGAGGCCACTTGAGTGGCTCCTTCCCAGCCAATGACGGCTTCCAGAGTGGTTCAGAAGTTTTAAGGGAAGAACCATGGAGAAAGGAAACTGTTTGAAGATCCACAGAAATAAAAAGTGCCAAGGGGACGAGGGGGAAGAGGACTATCTCAGAGCCACTTGAATGTCTGTCTGGGGGAGGAGTGTGCTGAGCAGGGGTGCAGGGTGGAGGGGGGTGTGGGTGTGGCGGGAACAATGGAGCAGTAGTTACAAAGGTTGGGTAGGGCCCCTGTTCCTGGAAACAGAATCCACCGATTGCATTAGAAGAAATCTCTTTGTATAACCCAAGTTGTTCTCAGGGCAATTTCCTTTTCCTCTTGGCAGCTCCCCCATGAGTAAAATTAGGTTAGAAACACACACACACACTCACACTCTCTCACCCTCACAGACACACAGGTACAAGCACAGTACCCCACGTTCTACCGCATGTTCCCAGAGTTCCCCTCATCGCTGCCCAACACCAACATCTCAAGTAGTTTGCAGACCTACTAAATACCACAGCAGCCAAGGACCATGTCTGGTGTCTTCCAGACAGGCACATGGGCAACAGCTTCCAGGTTATGAGGACTTTACAGGTAACGTCATTCACTCGCAAAACAGGGAACTGGACAGGAACCTCATGGAACCCCTTCCAGTATAACTCCCTCCATTTCCAGATGAAACCAAGGCTTGGCGTGGTCACCAGAAAAATGATCCTCGTCTAAAGACCCCCTAACGTTAGATTCTCCTTTGTCTTCCAGTCTGATGGGACCGACCAGCCTGGCCTGCCTTCCAGCCCAGGCATGCGACATCCTGCCAACAGCCCTTACAAATGTCCAGCAGACCGGTTGCCAAACTCAGGCCGCACCCTGGCTTGTTATCTACACACAGGGCTCTCCCATGACTTTCTGGCTGGCCCTGCTGCCACCTCTCTCTGTGGGACAGCTGTACCAGCTTGGCTGCTGGTGTGTTCGGTCACAGGTCCTACCTTTGTTCGGTGGATAAGCACGGTCAAGTTCCACATCCTACCACTGTGACACAGGCACCCCTGCCCCCACTCTCCGCAAGCCCATGCCACCTTCACAGTCTAACACGTAGGACCTGGGGCAACCCAGGTCCGAGGCTTGGACACAGGGGAAAAGAGGAAACTGGAGTTTCCAGGAGCCACGGCTCCAATAGTCTTCAAGAATCACCCTCCTGGGGGCCCTTGGGTGGGGGCTGTCACACATCTGACTTCAGCTCAAGTCATGATCTCAGGGTCCTGGGTTCGAGTCCCATGTGGAGCCCCATATTCAGCAGGGAGTCTGCTTCTCTCTCTCCCTCTGCCTCTCCCCCCACTCATGCCCATGCTCCCTTTCAAATAAATAAATACATACACACATAAATGCAAGAATCACCCTCCAGCGTTTCCTGCCAGTTGGCTCTCTTTAATTATTCTTTTGCGCCTCAGTTATTACAGCTCTTCATGTCCTGAAAAGCTCCTTTCCTGGGAAACTTGAAACACTCAGTAAAAATCACTGAGTAGCTTAAAATATCGAGGTCAATGTTTCCAAACTGAGGTCCACATCAGAAACATGGGGTGCTTGGGGCACCTGGCTGACTGGGTCAGAGGAGCATGTGACTCTTGATCTCAGGGTCATGAGTTCAAGCCCCACACTGAGTGTAGAGATAACTTAAATAACTAAAATAAAAATGAAAATGAAAAAAGAAACATGGGGTGCTTGTGAAAAACAATGGCGAAGGGCTGTATCCCAAGCTTTCTGACTAGAATCTCTTAGAGGAGAGCCTGGCAATCGGTTTGTGAATAAGCCCCCCAAGTAAATGTGAGGTACACTAAAGTTTTAAGACCCAGTGTGGGTATGACCTAATTACATCTGGCAGTAGGGTATAGTTTTGTTCCCTAGGACCTGCAGATCTTTTCTTATAAGACTTCTGTGGAAAAACAAAAAAATTACAAAGAACTTTGAAAATGTCAGCTTAATGATTAAGATAATTAATATTTGCAGGCAGGAGTCCATTTCTTTCTCCCTGACTTCACGTTATCAAGTCCCAGCAGTAGGTAGGATAAATGCACAAGGAGGATACCTAAAACCCTGGGCTCATGGACCACCTTCCCTCCCCATCTCTATACAGAATTTTTAGCCCTCCCCCCCTCCGACTCCCAACCCATGAGACCCACTTGATAGTTTAGTGCCCATTTGGGGTGGCACAGACCTATGGATTTCTTTTTGGGTAGCAAGGTCTCTGTAGCCATTGATCTCCATTTTACTTGTTTAGAAAATAAGATAACATGAAGATTTTGAGAACTAATTTCAACTCTGTTTTTAGAAAGAAGTTCACAGGAATGCGGAAGTCACCACTCCCTTCAAAAACAAATGAGATCTTATTCCTGTGCCCGAGATGACTCTTCATCTGTTAACAGAGGGATAAAAATCGATTTGGGGTCCGCAGACTTGTTTCAATGGCAAGCAAAACTGACAATGCATCCTTCACATATTCTGTGTCTGCCTGTTGCCTCTGAAGAATTCAAAGCACATCCACCTAGTTCCGTGTGTCCTCCATCATGGCGGAAGACACTGACCCACCCTCTCATAAGTAACCCCTCTGTGGCCACAAGAGTAAGTTATTTGTCCAAAGGTAGAGCACTTCAGTAACAGCAGAATTCTAGAAATTAGTTAAGTGACTGGATCCTTGGGTCAGAAAACCAAGCCACACTCTTTCCACATGAAGTTGTCTCTTGGAGTATTAAGAACGTTTTAATCTTACTGGCATTTAGTTTGCAAAGAAAGCTGACCTAGAGGTAACACCATTTCTGTATCCTTTTCCCCATCTTTTATACTTTACTTATTGACATTGGGATCCTCATAATTATAAAAAGAAAAAATAATGAATTATTGAGAAAAAAAAGTAATGAATTCGTTAACATTAAGATGTTAAGGACTTGGGGCCCCTGGGTGGCTCAGTCGTTAAGTGTCTGCCTTCAGCTGAGGTCGTGATCCCAGGGTCCTGGGACCCAACCCCGTATTGGGCTCCCTGCTCAGTGGAGAATCTTCTTCTCCTTCTCCATCTGTGATCTCTCTCACTCTCCCACTCTCTCTCAAATCAAAAAATAAATCTTAAAAAAAAAAAAATGGGGCCACCATCTGCAAGCCGAGAAGCTCAGCGGGAAGTCTGCTTCTCCCTTTCCTACTTCCCCTATTTGTATTCCTTCTCTCGATGTCTCTCTCTCTCCATCAAATAAATAAATAAAACCTTTTAAAAATATATGTTAAGGACTTAATGTATATTATTTTTCCCTGGAGGTATCTGGATTATGGAAGAGAAATTTAGAAGAGGGCTGCCTTACCCAAAGAAAAGGCTGGCTGATGGTGAAAGGTTAAGCATCGGTGAGGTTGAGAACTTTCTGGTATTCCTTTAAAAGTGTACTTATTCTGCCCAAGCAGAATACCAAGATCTGTCTATAAAAGAGAACATACTAGAGCAAAGAACTCTCAAACACAACAGGAACTTAAGCAACCAAACTCTGTTCCAAATCACCACAAGAAGGTGACGTTGGAGATTTGGAATCGTGATGTTAAATAAACCTGTAAAAATTATCAAGCCTGGGGACTTTCACTTTGGACCAACCAAGCTGGAGGAACAAAACCCAGATTTATTTTCCTATCTGGAACAACTGAAAAACCAGACAAAATATATGAAACAGTAGCTCTCAAGACATTGGACATCAGGCAGTGAAGGGCCATGATCCCTGAAAGATAAGAAACAGATCAGGTGAGCCCTAAAATTGCTCCAGCTTATTGCACTGAGGGAATTTCCAGGCCACTGCACAAGGAGTGGGAACCGGATGGAGTCTGGCTGCCTCCTCGAGTAGAGAAAACTGGAGAAGCCAAAGTGACTGGAATCCACAGGGGATGGGGGGAGGGGTGGAGAACTGCACAGAGAAAGGACTCTGGAGTTCTGCAGAGGGTCCTCCTTAAGAATTCAGTTAAGCTGGGGCACCTGGGTGGCTCAGTGGGTTAAAGCCTCTGCCTTCGGCTCAGGTCATGGTCCTAGTGTCCTGGGATCGAGCCCCGCATCGGGCTCCAGGGAGCCTGCTTCCACCTCTCTCTGTCTGTCTGCTTCTCTGCCTACTTGTGATCTCTGTCTGTCAAATAAATAAATAAAATCTTAAAAAAAAAAAAAAGAATTCAGTTAAGCTTCTTTTGGGTCTGCCTGACAGGAAACTGCGCAGGACCAGGGAATAGGGTAGACTACTCAGAATGGTCTCAACTCAGCCACGGGGGAAACTAACCCTAGACTCAACACTCCATCAGTCCCCCTCACTAAGTTTCCCTAAGAAGGAACAGATCATCTGAATAGCCCTATTAAATAAATTTGATTTGAGGCTAAAACCCTTCCCCAGAAAACAACTCCTGACACAAATGCCTTCACTTGGTAAGTTTACCAAATGTTTAGAGAAGAAATAATATAAATTCTATACAAATTGCTCCCAGAAAATTAAAGAAAAGGAAATACTTTCCAATATTCTATGAGGTCAGCATTAGTCTGACACCAAAATCTTGACAAAGCTCTTACAAGAAATGAAAACTACAGACCCATATTCTTCATGCAAAAATGCAAGAATTCTTAACAAAATGTTAGTAAATCGAATCCGACAATATATAAGAAGGGTAATATCTTATGACCAAATAGGGTTTATCCTTGGGATGCATGCCTGGTTCAACATTTGTAAGTTATACATGATGGGTTCTGTTTCCCTGGAAAACCCTAACACAATACAGATGATAAAATTTATCAAACTGTGCTTTAAATATGTGTTATATCTCAATAACTAGACCTCAATAAAGCTGTTCTTTTAAAAACAAAAGAAACAAATAAAACGCACACATCATCCAGCCTATGAAGGAAGACACGATGGGAGTGCTACCATTCTCTCAGCCCATGGCAGACATTGCCGACCAACCACGTAGTGATCCAGGCCACACTACCCGCCAGAGTCACGTCTTGCGATCCAATCTACTTTGCACCTCTCACTCAGGTCAGACACGTGGTGTAAAACTGAGGCCCCGGTGCTGGCCCAATCAGGGCCATTTGAAACTGGTATTGAGGTCCCCCAGTTGCTAGTCCAATGGACTTTCCACAACCCAAGTGTGAGAAAATTGGAGTGGCAAGAGATCGAAGCCAGAATCTGATAAGGAAAGGCTCGTAGAAAACCATGAGAAAAAAAGCAAAGATTTAAGAGACGTCAGATGGGAACTTCTGAAGAATGTCAATGACGCATTGTGGTGCTGATTTTAAATACATCTGTTTTTCATAGGACCAAGACTAGTTTCCATGCAACAATAAGGATTATTTACCAGGAAATGGATGGAATTCTTATTTTTTGTATTTTTAATACTAAAAATGTTAAAATTACTCAAACGGGTTGTTTAAAAAAAAAGATTTATTTATTTATTTTAGAGAGATGAAGAGAGTGCATGTGAGTGGGGCAGTGGTGGAGGAAGAGGGAGAGAGAGAATCCCAAGCAAACTCCCAACTGAGCACAGAGCCCGATCTCACGACCCTGGGATCATGACCTGAGCTGAAATCAAGAGTTGGATTCTTAACCAACTACATCACCCAGGCACCCTTCCAACTGTTTTTGACCTAACATAAAAGTGACACTTCAGGCCAGAAAGCTGCCTTATTTGCAAATAAGGCCAAGAAGCAAAATGATCTAAGATTACACAAAATATAAGCCAATAAAATCATATGTAGATACACAGAAATAGTATTAGTCTTGGTGAGAAAATACATCATTGGTTTGAAATGCAAATATTTCTCTTAGAAAGCAGTGACTTATTTAGTAGCTATCTTTAAGCTATAAGTTCATTAATAATAATCAGGTGTGTCTATCACCATAAAGACGGAGGACCAGGTGATGGCAAACACCGGGCAAATCCACTTTCTGGTGTTACGACTCTTATAAATTCCCATAAGCAGGAACTAGGTCTCCTCATCTTCATCTTGTCAAGGCTGGCAGAATCCTTGGCATACGATCAGTCCTTTTTCCTTGCTCCCAGACTCTTTGCGTGTGAGAGAATAAATGTTCTTGCTGTGTGAGCCAGTCAAGTTGAAGTTCTCTTACTTGAAGCCAAGGGCATCAGAATGGACACAACCACTGCCTGTTGCCTCAGTTACAGAAGAGGGATAGTGAAATCTACTTGAAAGGATTTTGCGGATAATTAATGAGCTAATACATTTAGAATTCCTTGCACGGTGACTTGTGTCAGAAAGTACTAAGTCCATATGAGTTCTCTTCCCCCTTTCTCTCTTATGAAATTTTCCATTTAAATATTAGGGAGGCCATGTTCAACACACATGAAGCTTATAGGACTGTCTATCCTTTATGTCACCTGCTAGTCTTGATGCCACCAATTTTGAAAGGATTCCTTGTTGCTATTAACTATGTTTTCCTCACTTCTGCTACTATGAAACTCACTAAAGGATTTGTTCCAGAAAATTATTAAAAGAGGGTCTGTGATCACTTAGCATCAGGGAAATACAAATCAAAACCACAGTGAGATACCACCTCACACCAGTCAGAATGGCTAAAATTAACAAGTCAGGAAATGACAGGTGTTGGCAAGGATGTGGAGAAAGGGGAACCCTCCTACACTGTTGGTGGGAATGCAAGCTGGTGCAGCCATTCTGGAAAACAGCATGGAGGTTCCTCAAAGAGTTGAAAATAGAGCTACCCTATGACTCAGCAATCGCACTACTGGGTATTTACCCTAAAGATACAAATGTAGTGATCTGAAGGGGCACGTGCACCTGAATGTTTATAGCAGCAATGTCCACGATAGCCAAAGTATGGAAAGAACCTAGATGTCCATCAACATCCATTATGAATGGATAAAGAAGATTCAGTATTCATATATATATATGTGTGTGTGTGTGTATACATATGATATATATATATTTCTAGTGCTATATATATATATATATATATATATGGATAAAGAAGATTTTATCCATATATATATATGGATAAAGAAGATTTGGTGTATACACACACACACACACATATATAGGAATACTATGCAGCCATCCAAAAAAAACCCCAAAATCTTGCCATTTGCAACGATGTGGATGGAACTAGAGGGTATTATGCTAAGCGAAATAAGTCTATCAGAGAAAGACAATTATCATATGATCTCTCTGATATGAGGAATTTGAGAGGCAGGGCGAGGGTTTGTGGTGGGGAGTGGAGGGAAAAATGAAACAAGATGGGACCCGGGAGGGAGACAAACCATAAGAGACTCTTAATCTCAGGAAACAAACTGAGGGTTGCTGGAGGGTGGAGGGATAGGGGTAGGGTGGCTGGGTGATGGACATTGGGTAGGGTATGTACTATGGTGAATGCTGTGAAGTATGTAAGCCTGACGATTCACAGACCTGTACCCCTGAAACAAATAATACAGTATATGTTAATAAAATTTAAAAAGAAGAGGGTGTGTGAATGAAAACCTAAACTTGCATTAAGAAAGCAACCACAAAAACAGCTGAGAAGACTCTTCCTTCCCAAAAAGAAGCTGCCATGCTGGTCTCCCTGAAGTTTGGGTCCATGTTCATCCCATCAGGATTTTCAAAAACTTTTTATTTGGAAAATTCCAAATCTGCAGGAAAGTTGTGCATACAAAAGAATAGTAACATTAAGAACATTCATGTGTCCTTTACCCAAAGTTCTCTGTGGTCAACATTTTGCCCCTTTGCTCTATTGTTCTCTGTCCCTCTCCATATTTATATACATATTATATTTTTCTCTGAATCGTTTGAGAGTAAGTGATGATGATGGCCATTACAATAAATTTAATTTTAAATTTCATTTTAGGACCTAACACTTAAAGGAATATACACTTGTACATGATTTTCATGGATGAAAATCCAAACTGTACTCAAGGCTTTAAGAGTGAAAAATTAATCTCACTTCTAATCCTATGCCATTGACACCCCATGTCTCTGCATGAGAATTTAAAATTCAGAAGATATCCCGAGATTCTCTGAACCCATTTTCTTCACCAATTATATAAAAACTCCATACATCCAAAACAATTGAGAAAATTACATTTACTCCAAAGAGTCTAAGAGACCGAATACCTATTAGAACCCCCTAGGAGCCACTATTCCTTCTCGTGCTGCAAAGATTTGGCATTTCAGCTTTATTTAGCCATTTATTTGTTCATACAGTTCTTCATTCATCTACCAATCCTTTATCATGCCCTAGGCCCTGTGCTAGGGTGATGGGTCCATTTTCTAACATTTCCTACCCATAAGCTCTTGTGGCAAACACTATAAAAAACACTAGCATCTTCTTGTCCACAAGCTCAGTGACATGCTGGCACTCCTCCCATGGAGGAGTGGGACCCTCATTCCCTTCCCTACCACACTAGACATCATCTGACCTCCAAGGCCAGGTCATAAAAGGCAATACATCTTCTTCTACCTGGTTCTCCCGGGATGTTTGTTTTGGGAACCGAGACCCTGTTGTATGAGGAAGGCGGTGTGGAGAGGAACTGACGGTTTGCACCAATGGCCAGCCATGTGAGTGAGTGATACTGGAAATGTCACCCAGAGACACCCTAGCTGACAAGGCATGGAACAGAGACAAGCTGTCTCAGCTCAACCCTGCCCACATCACATGAGCTAGTAAAATCATTTTTGTTGTTTTAGGCCACTATGTCCCGGGGTACTTTTTTCCACAACAAGAGTTAACCAGAACAGCATGGCACAGGGGATGCACAGGGAGAGAGACAGAGTAGCTGCCTTTAAAGAGCTCATTCTCTAGTGGAGGAGAAAGACAAGCAACAGAGATTAAATACAGTGGGAGGAGTGCTCTCTATAGAAATACCATTATGATATGAAATTTTAAGTGGCAGGAGAAATTACCTGAGTTTCTGATGGGAGCCTCAGAAAGACTGGCAGAAAATGAAAGTTGAGTTAGGTGTTGAAGGCTGAGTAGCAGTTCGTCAGGTAGAGGAAAGGGGTCCTTTCCATCAGTGTGGTAGGAGAATGTGAAGAAGAATGGTAAGGAGGGCGGGGCCAGGGGTAGGATAAAATCAGAGAGAAGAAGGACCAAAATCAAGGATTCTGGTTTGAGTGAGAATAAAGACAAGGGAGGAAGCAGGAATGGGGGAGGTTGGCGGAGAACAATAAATGAGGTCACAGGATAGTTGGGGTTACCAGGTGGAGCGGGGTTCTCAGGGAGCCCAGGACCAAGACCACCACCTGCTTCTGCCTCCCAGGAACCACATGGGCTATGAAAGCTGTAGGAGCCAGGGAGGGTCTCTTCAGGTCTCAGAACCAGTCTTCCCTCTGTCAAAGAGGGATGGAAACTTAGGAGCTTTAAGATCCTGTCCAATTTTGTGATACTTAAAGTCATAAGGTGGAGAGTTAAGATCTCTCAAAATGCAGTCCCACCTACACGTTTTATTAGTTTCCCAAGTTATCCTAATGCCAGTTATGTTTAAGAAAACTGCCTATGCGATGAATGGATAAAGAAGGTGTGTGTGCGCGTGTGTGATGGAATATTGCTCAGCCATCAAAAAAATGAAATCTTATCATTTGCAACAACGTGGATGGAACTAGAAGGTATTTATTATACTAAGCGAAATAAGTCAGGGAAAGACAAATATATGACTTCAATCATATTTGGAATTTAAGAAACAAAACAGATGAACATAGGGGAAGGGAAGGAAAAATAAAATAAGACGAGGGGCACCTGGGTGGCTCAGTGGATTAAGCCTCTGCCTTCAGCTCAGGTCATAATCTCAGGGTCTTAGGATCGAGTCCCGCATCGGGCTCTCTGCTCGGCAGGGAGCCTGCTTCCTCCTCTATCTATGCCTGCCTCTCTGCCTACTTGTGATCTCTCTCTCTGTGTCAAATAAATAAATAAAATATTTTTTAAAAAATAAATAAATAAAATAAAATAAGACAAAAACAGAGAGGGAGACAAACCATAAGAGACTCTTAACCACAGGAAACAAACTGAGGGTTGTTGGAGGGGATAGGGGGATGGGGTAACTGGGGGATGAGCATTAAGGAGGACACTTGATGGGCTGGGCACTGAGTATTACATGCAACTGATGAATCACTGACCTCTACCCCTGAAACTAATAATACACTATATGTTAATTAAATTGAATGTACATTAAAAAAAGAAAACTGTCTATGAACTGAATGGAATTGAATTTCTCTTATTCCTGGTTTCTCTGCATAGAGAACAAAGAAATTTTGGCATTCTGTAGCCAATACTATAGAAATGCAACAGAAAACTATAATTTCTTTTAAATACCACACCATTTCCCCAAGCTGCAAACTGAATACTTCTTTTCCCCTGAGGTAAGAAAGCAGTACATCCTTCCCTTTGTTCTTAAGGAAGCAAACTCACTCTAAGGGAGAGGCTAGGAAAAGGCCCACCTTGACATCAGAGGCTGGGGCTACTATTGGGGAGGCTGGAAAGCCCCAGAGAGGGAAGGTGGTCAGCAATTTAGGGTAGACATGTTGAAACTTTCCACAACCCCTCTGACTGGGCAGCTGCTGAAAGCATTGGCTTTTGTTTGTGGCAAACACTATAAAAACACGAGCATCTTCTAGACAGTCCTATAAGAGATGAGGGTGATCAATTTCACCGACAGGTGCAGAAACAAGAGTCATGAGAGGAATCTTCTAGAAGAGAAAATCAGGGACTGGACCAGCTTCCTGACGTCAGACAAGCAGAAGCAGAGCACAGGCCCGGGTTTGCTTTTCAAATGTTAATGAGGGTTCTTAATCAGATAAACGAGATTTTCACCACGACTTCTGCTCCCACACATCCTGGTTTGAGGCTGAGCTAGACTGCCTAGCACCGGAGGAAGCTCAGCGAGGATCTCATCTAAGGGCAGGCCTGGTGCTTTCCTCCCAAGTCACCAGGAGGATTGTATGTAAGTCAAATTTGGGAACTATCAATTCCTCACTTCCCGCAGTCCCAATAAACTCACCAGGAGCACCCACAGATCGCTTTTGTCCAAAGAATTCAACACTTAGCCAAAAAAGGTACCAGATTATCTGAGAAAGGAGAGATGAGAGAGAAGGGAGAGGGGGTTGGGGACGGAACAAGAAACGGGGAGTGGGTGATGCGGCCCGGACATTCCTGTGGACTCCCCGGCCTGGTGCAGTGAAATGGACCTGAAGCCCTGGAGGGAGAAGAAAGCCCCCAGGACGGGAAGCACCGCCCCCCGGCCGAGGGCCCCTCCCACTGCCCTTGCGGGGTTGGTCTGCAGCCTCACTGCTGACTGCTAAGAGACCTCCACTCTGAGCAGCCTCTCCTCTCTTCCCTTGGGGCTGCCCACTGCTGGGTACAGACTCCCCACCAAATAAAAGGTCCAGGAAGTAGCCCCCTTTGTGAGGCGCTCCAGGAATTTGTGATTCATAGGAGGGAGATCCCCCTACCCATAGGTGTGATAACACAAACCCCAAAGGGATGAGGCTCCACAGTCCATATTTTAATTCTTCCTTTTCCCTGAGCTAGCACTTCTGAGGGGTCTATTAAAAACCTAAATCGGGGGGCTCTATAGTTTATTGCCTAATCTAGCTTCCTCCCCTCACCCCAAGGATTTTTCAAGGATTTATTTCCATTGTGTGTAACTTCTAAGCTTCGGTTCATCGTGACATTGTCCAGCGTTGAGTTTTACAAATTCATGCTCACATCAAAGCCAAAAAAATAAAACCCCTTATAACTCATAGGACATCAAAGGCAAGGCAGGCTTTACCCCATTGGACAGCCTGAAGTTGCTACCAGGTTTCAGGCTCTGGTGGGGTCACCAGGAGGGGAACAATGGGACTCAGCCATTACTCACCACCTGAGTCCATCCCGTCCTTACAACCAGGCCAAAAGATAAACACCAAGAAGGAAAAGAACTTTGCATAAATATCACCATGAAAACAAAGAACAATGTCCATGTATTTTATCTGCCCATGTGAGCTCAGGCACAAAGCCATAGTGGAGACTTCTTTCTCCTCCACAAGATGTGACAACACTATGCCACAAGGCAAGCCACGGAAACCCAAGCACGGGGAGCCCAGATCACCTAACATCAAAGGGGTTATGACATAGCCAGGTCAGGCCGCCTCCTCCAAGAAGGCAAAGCCACCAAGATCAGGGAACGGGAAGAAGGAAATTGGATCTTTTTCCAAGTTCTCCCATGGATTTTCTCATCTGAACATGCAAGTAGATGAAATGGTCCAATAACACAAGTCCTATAACGTAAGAAACAGTCTTCTGCCCCCCTTTAATATGTCCCCTTTTATCTCTTTCTTGTATTTTCCTCCAGATTTCTAAATAATAAGCTTATACAGCTATCAATTGATCCGTCTGGGACATCATCTATTGGCTTCCTATTACGTCAGAAGACTCTGATACCCTCTTCCCTATGCTCCTACCCCTGTTCTCTCAGTATAGATGAGTTACAACTTTTGGTGAAATGGACAATCCATGTTTATTTGTCCCATACTGCTCACTGTTGAGGACCGCAGCGAACTATAAAGTGAGTCCCTTGGTCTTCTGGCATCTAGTGTTGCCATTGAGAAGTCCCCGGGGCCATTCCAGCTCTGGTCCTTTGAACAGAGGCTGTCTCACCCATCTAGGGACATGATATGATTTCCCAAGGCCTTCAACTTCATTTTCTTTATTCCCTCTTTCTGGAATTCCTACTAGGTGAATGTTGTTAGCCCTCCTGGACCAGTCTAATTTTCTTATCATTTCTTTCCTATGGGCCATCTCTGGTTTTTTGTTCATATTTCTGGGAGATTTCCCCACTTTATCATCTGCCAAATCTTCTTTTTTAAGCTCTTCTATTTTTAATTTCTAAGAACTCTCCTTTCTTCTTCTTTGATCATTCCTGAATTAAAGCATCCTGTTTTTGATTAATGGGTGCACCACTGCCTCTTATCTCCCTAAGAATATTAAATACATGTTTGGTGTGTGAGAAATTTTACTCTGTTCCCCTACTTCGTTTCTGTTTCCTCCTAAATCTTTTTTCCTGCTTGAATGATTTTGGTCTGTTTCATGTTGAAGGCTTTCCTCCAGAATCAGACAACACCTCGATGTTCATTCCCATTGAAGACTAAAATCACACAAACTGATTTGTGGGTTTGCTTGAGGCACGTGGGCAGGGCATATCAGCTGGTGAATTTCATTGACAAAGACGAGGCAGTGAGCCCAGCCTTTTCAGGGTGGGACCCCAAGTGACATTCTCTGCAGGGTTTTTCTCTGTAGTCACTCAGTTCCCCCAGGGCAGAACCCCTGCTGTCCTGCTAGAAAAGAGGATGCTGGTTGCCAGCAGAGGCAGGGGCTAGGTGCCAGAATTACCGTCATTCCGTGATGACTTCAGTACTGATTTTCGCTTTCCGCTGGTACCAACCCCAAACCTCACTCCTGTCCTGTGCTGTATAATGTGGCTATATTCAGAGTCTTTTTGGTTCCATACATCTGGGGGAAAAAAACCTTCCAGGCAATGCAAGTAGGTGGCGGAGGAAGGGAGGGGGTGAAACACTATCTGATTGCATGGGTAGGAGAGGACACTTGGGCTCTAGACCTAAACTTCCCAACAATCCTCTATATTCAGTTGCACACCTTCCAGTGTGTGCAACTGAATATAGAGGATTCTACCAGGTGCCACAGAATCCCAGGCTTTCTGGGGTTTCTTGGGATGCCTTCCTGCTGGCTAAACTAGTCACCACCTCTCCATCTGCTTTCCATCTGCCAAAACTATGTAGCCATTTCAAAACCTGCATAGTTTCCCTTCCAGGGCATCTGGTTTTTATGCATTTATACCTTTTTTATTCTTCTACTGGAATGTTTAGTTGGGATTTGGGAAGAGAACATCTTCAATCCACCATGCTTAACCAAAAGTCCTCTCTCACTATTTGGATTTCACACTTGCTCTGCAGAAATCTGCTGGCCCGTAGTCCACAGAGCACAGTGGTAGAATCTGACTTTGGCTCTGCCAGGTACCAGATGTATGCCCTTGGGTTAACTAATTTACCTCCCTGGGCTTCATTTCCTCCTGTAAAAATTAGGGATAGAGGAGGGCTTCCATGTATTAAAAAAATTTTTTTTTGTTAATTGTTAAACAATCACTAACATAAAATTAAATTAAATTGCCCATTGTGTTAAAGATAATATTCATAATAATAACCAAGTGAGGTAGGTGTACAGCACCCCAATTTCTCCAATAAGTTCTACAAAAAAGTGGCCTTGGCCCTGGTAGCAGGGCGGCGGGGGGGTGGAGGGGGCCATATTTGCCCAGTGCCCTGTGACCTAGCTCTTCTCCATACTTTATTTCATCTTTCATGTGAAATTCAGATTTTCCATTAAAAGGGCATTTATTTTTTTTTAGCTTAAAAAAAGTTAAACATGGTGATTTGGGGAAAAAAACAAAAGAGTTCTACATGATTATGTTTAGAATAGAAGGAAGGGGATGCCTGGGTGGCTCAGTTGGTTAACTGACTGCCTTTGGCTCAGGTCATGATCCTGGAATCCTGGGATAGAGTCCCGCATCGGGCTCCCAGCTCCATGGGGAGTCTGCTTCTCCCTCTGATCTTCTCCCCTTTCATGCTCTCTCTCACTCTCTCTTTCTCTCTCTCTCTCAAATAAATAAATAAAATCTTTAAAAAAAAGAATAAAGAAGGAAGGAAAAGCAAGGCCCATAACGGGGAGATGGTGTCTTAGTCCATTTGGGCAGCTATAATGAAGTACCGTGGATTCGGTGACTCACAAACAACAGAAATTTATTTCTCCCCATTCTGGAGGCCACAAATCTGAGACTGGGACACCACCATGGCTGGGTTCTGGCAAGGGCTCTCCCCAGGTTGCACACTTCTTATACGCTTCGCAAGGTGAAAGGAACAAGAGAGCTCTCTGGGGTCTCTCTTATAAGGGCACCGATCCAGTCCATGAGGGCCCCACCCTCATGAACTAAGGCCTCAGTTCCATATTCCATCACACCAGGGGTTAGGATTTCAACATACGACTTTGGAGGAGGGAGACACAACATTCAGTCCATCGCAGGAGGGAAAATTCTAGTTCTCTTCGTGTCTCTCTACCTTATCTTTATTTTAGATGATCTTTCTTTCCTTAGATGATCAATGTCTCCATTTTTAACTTAAAATGGTCTCATACTTCATGGTACATTTTTAAGTCAATAATCATTGAAGAAACAAATGTTTTCCCATAGCACTTTGCCTCTTCGTCAACTAAGTTAGATGTGATGGCTATTTCACCTGCTGAACATTGACCTCCATGAGGGCTCAGGGCTCGCTCCATTCTTCTGTTGGCCACAGATACATCACAGCGTGCAAAGCATTCCCCATCACAGCCCTTAGGAGCTGTAAGAGATCTTCACGTTTATCTGGTTCGGTCGCCTTCTTTTGCAGAGGGTCTAGGCAAGCCCAAACAGATGAAATGATCTACGCAAAAATCCCAAGGAAGAGGCCAAGTCAAAACTTGGCCTGGACCTCCCAGCTCAAATCTAGCACCTTCCACGCTACCATGCTGCACAGAACCAATGTTCAGTAAATATCTTATACCCACATCACAATCTGATCTTCTGTGCTCATCCCATCGTAGCCCAACTTTCTCTTTTCTTTAAATTTTTAAACTTTTTTAAGAGAGGGGGGTGGTAGAGGGGCAGAAGGAGAGAGAGAATCTTAGGCAGGCTCCAAGCAGGGTTCCTGACCCAAGGGTTGATCTCATGACCCTGAGATCAAGACCTGAGCTAAAACCGGGAGTTGGATATTCAACTCACTGAGCCACCCAGACACTCTTCCTTTCTTTTTAAATGCTGCTTTTTTAACAGTAATAATGCTTAACATAAATCTACTAACTAAATACATCAAGGGGAAAGTCACAAGCTTAAATATTGCATGATTACATATAGACACTAATATAATACACAGTCGAAACTACTCCCCGTCAATATTTCCATCACTCCATGTTCTCATAAAGCATGTCACAGATACACGTATTTTCTGTCCATGGATGTCAAATGCTTTGTGTACTTGCAGAAATTGGACTTCATTCAACTTGACAAAACTAGCTCCAAGTGACCTCTGTGCTTTCTGATCATAACACTGCCTTTGTTACAGTCACTTGAGTGAGTACAGATCCAAACACCTGATTTTAAGTAGATTCCAGCTGTTTTCCTCTGTGTCTCACCCAGCAGACTTGCCCCCCACATCACCACCCATGCGCTTGGCAAACATTCATTATGGGCCTACTGTATGCCAGGCACTGTTCTGGGAATATAGAACGAGAAAACAAAGACCTCTACCCTAGGAGAGCTAACATGCTGGCAATACGCATTAAAAATAAGTATAGTATATAGCATTGTAGAAGATGGGAGATACTCTGGGGAAAAAACAAAGTTTTGGGAGATCAGGAGTGCTAAGGACAGCGATCAGGAGAAGGTAATGTTTGCACAAAGACTCAAAGGAGGTGATGGAATGAGCCAGGGAGATATCTAGGCAAGAGCTTTCCCAGCAGAGGGAACAGCCAGGATGAAGTTCCCAAGATGATTGTGTGTGGTCCTGTCAAGGACACATACTTCCTGATGGGTGACATATTGGGGAAAGAATCCTAAGTCAGGGAGAGTTACCATTCCCCAATTCCAGAAGGATGCAAAAAATTAAACTTCAAGAAAGAAAGAATGAAAAAGTGAGAACCTGAAGGTACAAACCTGTAGCAGTGGGAGCAGAATGGCAAGGGAAAACCAGAAAATATCATTGAGAAGTGAAAGTAGCACTTTAGACTCAAGAAATCACCCCAGGTGTGATCACACTGGGACTGAATTTCCCTCACCCCTGGACTCACGGCATTTGGAACAGAGCAGAGCACACAGTAGGCTCAAGAAATGCCAGTGCAATGAGGGAATGACTACTGAATGGAGCTGTCTTTAACATGTGCCTCCTTTTCTTGAGCGTTGTGTGGGAAAGGAAGGGAATCAGCCCAAGAGCTAAGCTGGGAGGTCTGCCTCACACTCACCCTGGAGCTTAATTTATTGATGAGAAGGAGAACTCCCCTCCAAGAAAACTTTAGCAATATTATTCTATTCATTGATCTATTCGATCTGCTTAAAACCTACTCAAGTGTACTATGGAGTCTGAGAAAGGAATGTGGTGCTAAGACACCGAGGCGTGGGGGGTGGAATTCCAGTCCAGGAACTGAACCAAGCAGACAGAGTGCAGAGTGTATGTGCATGTGTGTGTGTTCAAGATGTATGATGTATGTTAATGGAGTTTGGAGGAATGGATATTAATAGAGCCCACAGATATACAAACCTTTTAAGAAGGTATTTATATACATTCCAACATGATATTGAATTGCATCAAGGTCCCTTTGGTTAAAGTAACAGAGAGCACTTTAAACACACTTAAGCAACTATAAGGAGTAATTTACTATCAAGATCCAGAGAATCTTGGGACAAGATCAGTCAGGCATTCCCCAGGAACTGAGACCCAGAAAAATCAAGCTGATGGGAACAAGGAAGCCTCCTACAGTATTGTCCTCTGCCATCCTCACTCCAAAGGGCCACGTGGCCTCTTATCCCTGTCTCTGTGCATGTGTGGCCCCCTCCTTCTCTCTTGGCCCACCTCCTTCCTTCCCTGTCCATCCACATGGCCTCCCAACAATGCCTGCCTTTACACGACCTCGATTTTAGCAATAAGTAGAGCCTGACAACAGTATTTTTCAGTCTCTGTTACAGAATTGCAAGAGGAAGGACCCAACTACCAATGCTTGGGCCTGTGTCTCCCTCTGTTCCAAGTAACCACAGCCAGAGGGACGGTCACCCATTCAAACATGGCTGCCAAGGTGTTGACAACTGACCTCAGTCAATCTGATCATTCATCTTTGCCAGGTTCTTTGTCTATAGATAATGCTGACCCCCACTGGTTTGAGGTACTTGAGAGCTACCATTCCCCTCCTCAACTACCTCCCTCTGAGGGGTATCAAAATGAGGGCAGGTCTCATTCAGAATTCTGCCATACAGACCAACGTTTACAAATAAGCAGGCACGAAAACGTGATACTACTCGTTCATATTTGCTCAGAGAAGCAGCAACTGACAACACTTTCAGTGGAAAGTTCACTCGAGGAAGACAGCAGTGACAGCACTCCAATAACAGAATTAGTTCAGCTTCTAGCTTCGTGCATGGCAGAATCCTCTGATTCACATGAGGGAGCAGAACTCTAAGAATCCCCTCCTAGCACCTCTCTGAGGGAGGTTAAACTGGAGGGCTGGCTCTGATGTCACACTAATGCAAGCCTATGGGTGCCTTTAGAATATTTCTAGCCCATCCACCTTTCATTCCTGAGAATCCGTACGTTAATTAACAGACCCTCCAGTCAGGATGCAAGTGATTATCTTCAGCCACATTTGGGGAGTGCTGATCGGGAACCCCCACCAGGCCCTGGGTGTGGATTTTTTTTTTAAAGATTTTCTTTATTTGTTTGACAGACAGAGATCCCAAGTAGGCAGAGAGGCAGGCAGAGAGAGAGGGGGAAGCAAGTTCCCCGCTGAGCAGAGAGCCCGATGCGGGGCTTGATCCCAGGACCCTGAGATCATGACCTGAGCTGAAGGCAGAGGCTTTAACCCACTGAGCCACCCAGCTGCCCCTGGGTGTGGATTCTTAATTAGGGACTTCAAATGTTAAACACACACACACACACACACACACACACACACACACACACACACACACTGGGTGGTGGTGGTGGGTTTGTTGCCAGATGAATGGGCCTTCTCTAAAAAGTTGTCTTGGATCTCCCCTGTCCTCTGCTGCTGCTTACGCATCACTGGCCAACCCTGTTAGGAAGAGTCTGGGAATGTTCTTTTTTAGCAAGACATATCACCATCTGAACAAGACAGAGGTCTTGTTAGCAAGGAAAAGGACAGAATATAAATCAGGTGGGCAGCGGGCCATCTCGGCTACACTCACTGATCTGAAGCAAATCTCTTAACCCTCGTTTTAGTTTCCTTATCTATAAAATGGGATTACCAATACCTACCCTGCCACTTTCCTAGGGTCTGGGCAAGAATGACATGAAAAAACTCTGAAAACTGAGAAGACTTGTTCAAATAGAAGATTATCATTTGACAGTTTATACAAGAAACCACAGTGTTGTATAACCATCAAAAGGGTTATTCTTTCAAATCAAAGTATAACCACACATGAGCACTTATCCCTGATCCCCAAAGCTTACTTACATTTCCCAGACCAGCAGGAAAGTGTCATTTTTTATGGTCAGTGATCCCTCATGACACTTCCTTATTATGAGAGGCTGACTGGATGTATGGGGAAGTCATATAAAGTTACGTAACGCTGATCGGGGCTTTGCTCTGTGCCGGCCACTGGGTTTCACCCAGATATTCTCACCTAATCCCCTCACAGCCTCCCAGGGCAGGCCCCACCAAGACTGTCTCACTCTGGTTGACAGGGAAGCAGGGACAGAGCACAGTCAGCAGTCAGAGTGGAAAGCCAGGATTTTATCTCGGTCTTGTCTGGAATGCTTGAGCATCACTTCTCAATTCTAAAATGCTGTGGCTCCTAGTTAACCATGCACGCTGGCTGGATAGACCTGTGTCTGCCAAAAAAAAAAAAGCTTAAGTTCTAACCCTTGGTGCCCGTAAATGTGACCTTATTGAGAAACAGGATCTTTGCAGATGGAATCCTGTTAAGATACATTCAGTTGGGATTAGGGTGAGTCCTAATCTAATGACTGCTGTCCATTTAAGAAAAGGGACATTTGGACAGACAGACAGAGAAGGCCATGTGAGGTCAGAAGCAGAGACTGGAGTGAAGCACACACAAGCCAAGGAACACCAGGATGGTGAGCAAACTCCAGAAGCTCTGAGAGGGTGCTGAACTAGTTCTTCCCTTAGAACTCCCAGAAGAGACTAACCCTGCCAACAGCTGGATTTGGGTCCTCTGAAGGTCCTGGGCCTTCCAGACCTGTAAGAGAATAAATATCTGCTATTTTTAAACCATCATGTTTGTAGCAGTTTGGTAGAGCAGCCATAGGGAACCAACACAGCATGTGAACACTGGACGGTCCCTACGACAGCCTTGTGCAGCCTAGAGCTGGCTTGACCCCCAGCACACCTGGGTCAGGCTAGGTTCATTGCAGGTGTTACCAGGAGACGGCCATAGCCTCAGCTTCCCAAGGAGGCATTGCCCACAATCCAAGCAAGTCCTTCCCAGGCATACTCCTGGGTGTGAGAAGGGAACCCAGACGGTGCCCTGAGCAGAAGGTGCATGGGTCTCTAAATATACCTGTAAGATGCTGAGTTCAGCTGGAGTGGCTCAGCCACAACCATGAGAACTGACCCACATGTTCCATTAAGGCTGGGCATAGGGAAAAAGCCTCTGACTATTCTTTCTAGCCTACTTTTATTTGGATTGCACTAAAAATCTTTCTGGGCAACCGGATCTATTTGCTGAGTGAGGAAGCATTTGCGTTCTCAAAGACCAGGATTTCCTATACTTTTTGGTCATTCTACCATCAAAAAGATTTATCAAATCTGTGCATCACCTGTTCTTCTTAAAAAGCATTTATAGGGGAACCTGGGTGGCTCAGTGGGGTAAGCCTCTGTCTTCGGCTCAGGTCATGATCTCAGGGTCCTGGGATTGCGTAATTAATAAAATCTTTTAAAAAATAAAAAAAAATAGGGGCGCCTGAGTGGCTCAGTGGGTTAAGCCTCTGCCTTCGGCTCAGGTCATGATCTCAGGGTCCTGGGATCGAGCCCCGCATTGGGCTCTCTGCTCAGCGGGGAGCCTGCTTCCCTCTCTCTCTCTCTGCCTGCCTCTCTCTCTCTCTCTACTTATGGTCTCTGTCAAATAAATAAATAAAATCTTTAAAAATAAATAAATAAATAAATAAATAAATAAAATAATTTAAAAAATAAAAAGCAGTTTTATAATGCTCGCCCAATGGAAAAGTCAGATCACCCACCACGAAAAAAAGAGTAAAAATGTTAAAATAAAAGAGTTTACTCTCTATAAATCAGGAATACCATGGCCAAGAAAAAGATGGTTGGTACACTGGGGCAGGATCAAGCACTCTCACAGGCCAGAGAGTTTTTTTTTGTTTTGTTTTGTTTTTTTGTCATTTCTAAATTTTTTTTTAATTTTATTTTTTTAAACATATAATATCTTTTTATCCCCAGGGGTACAGGTCTGTGAATCGCCAGGTTTACACACTTCACAGCACTCACCATAGCACATACCCTCCCC